>NC_137736.1:75331537-75814277 GCF_963264785.1 Psittacula echo
CAAGATCACAGAATCTACAGTGTGCCTTAGAAGACTATTTCCTGCCTCCTTTCTTCAGAATATTCCTGAAATTTTCACACACTTCTCCAAATACTAATGTAGCCACTAATGCTTTGTATACATTTCTATGATACAGATGGTCTATGCAACATTTTGCTCCTGTTTTGATATTAGATTACTAGCACATCTGCAAAGCCTGCTTACAAATATTACAAACAATTTTTGAACAAAAGTAGACCCAGGCAAAATATGTTAATTTCACTGGATTGTTCTTACCAAAACTACTTAGAGTGTTTCATTGAACAAAGACAACTTTCACCTTCATAAAATTTCCAAGATTTTCTAAGAAAGAGTAAGTTCTCCAACAGCAACAGAATAGCAGTCCTGTGGCTGGGGCACATTTCAACACGTAGAAGCTGTGAAAGCAGACTTTGTCAAGACTTTTATCCACAGATCTCTAATACTTTAACCTATCATTTTTATTCAGTTCTTTGGCTCTGTTCTGCCCCCTCTCTACCCTAAGAGCATCTAAGAGAGTTCAGCTGTGTTTTGGCTTTTGCCTTGGCTCGCAATTGAACACTGCCCTCTGTGTCTTCCAGTTTGTTTACTGACTGACAGTATGTGTTGGCATTTTGTGGCTTTTGGATAGGATTTGTGAAAATATTTGCAAATATTCCTGCATCAGTGTTGCATAACCAACTATATGAGGAACTATTTGCATTTTTCAGGTGGAAAAATGATTACACTTGTAACCTTTCCAGCTCTCCTTTTCTACATATTCATTAAGATCATTAATCATTTCTTCCACCTCCACTCTTTTTTTTTTTTTTTTAAAGGTCGCATTTGGTTTCACATCAAAAAAGACCCCTTCTTAAATATTTTTATATTTACAGACATAAAATTTGTCAAAATCTGTAAGTAACATGTTTTATGTTATCGACTTCACTAGCAAAAAACAAGCAGTACTTATTTACCTTTCCACTCTCTTTCAGACCATAACCCTTTTAAAACAGATTTCATGGTCTGTGTGATCCAACTCACATAGGAAAGTCATAGGAAAGAATGGCTAGAATAACCACTATGTATTTTACAAATCACATGAAAAATTGGGTACAAATACAGATATAATTACAAAACTTTTGGCAGCCTGAGAGATCTGTAAAATATATGCATTTTGCTTATATTAGGAAAAAAATTTTCATCAGGATGAAAAATACTCCAATTGATGCATATTTTTTCATACACAGCATTAATACCTTCTCTTAGCTGTAATGTTTTATATTTATTAAAAAAAAAACTTGTGTGTGATCTTCTTAACTGAAGAGTCTAATTCAAAATCTTAATTACCAAGGTTTTCTACTATAGCCAGTCACCCTTCTTTCCAGGGAACAATTTAGCCCACCTAAAATCTCTGGAGTAGTTTATCATTCCCAATTAACCATTGAGGTAGCTGAAAGAGGAAACTTTTCTAAATTACATGCACTGTACAGGGAGTAGCATGAATTCATGCTTTCGTATTAGAAGGAAAATATGAATCTGTGTGTCTGCTCTGCTTGAAAGAGCTTTGTGGTACAATGTTCAACTTATATTTTTCTTTCCTAGTTGAACAAAGGCAGCTTCCTCTTCTCAATAATCTTGCTCTCTATTCTTACTATAGCAACTTTTAAAACATTGAACAAGAAGGTCAGAACAGAGCAATTCAGGGTACTTAAGTTAGACACCCAAATCACTTTCTGGTGGTATTTCTTTCCCTTCCCACTGAATGGAGCCTACATATGCAAATCTGCAGAAGTAAGAATCAACTTCTGACACACAAATTTGAGTGTCTGAATCTGAAGGTCCAAGTACCTTCCCTTTCTTAACAGAATGTCAGCTTTAAGAACTGATCTTTTTGCAGAGATCTTCCACAATTCTAGATATCCAGAGAATGTCCATATGTCTTGGTTTCCATCAGAAATAAGGCAAGCAGATTTCCAATAACCCCAAGTGAATGGACATGGTGCATAGCTGGAGAAAGTACTTCATGTGCTTCAGGGACACTGACATGCAACCTCACCACAAATATGATATGCAGTCTTGCTATAGGGTCTTCTGGGTTTACTGTACTTTTGCAGAGACTAAGTCTGATTGCCAAAGATGCAGCAGTTCTACTACGTTTCCACTTGCCAGTGTTGTCAGGACAGAGTGCTGTAAGGTATTCTCTTCATGTAGTTTGAACACCTTGTCTGCCTTAGACAGATACATCATTGAAATCTAGTTACTGTGCTTTAGAAACTCTCGCACTGAAAGCTGTTCCATCATTTGGCGTGTTTTTAAACTTTGTTGTGTTGTTTCCAAATACAGGGTTACAATTTCAAATTTATTATATGCTCAGAAGTTGCTTTCAAATTTAAAATGACAAATTAGAAAATGAGATCTTAGAATATATTCAGTAAATTATTCCATGCTCTGTGCTGGACTGAGAAAGCTCTCTCATGTGAAATAAGAATATGTTTTCTGTGGTTCCTACTAAAAACATAAAATAGTAAAGGGTCGATATTTTTAATATTAGAAGATCTCTAGCCGTTTTCTACATTTATTTTTCCCTTTGTTTCCAGCTTTGTGTTACAGCTCTTCAACTCTAAGCAGGACTGGAAGCAAGAAGTTGCACTAGAAATTTCACAGGCAAGACAGTTGTCATGAGGGTTTTAGGTCAACTGTGAAATCCTAAAGGACTGGATTTTCAAACGTGCTCAGCACTGTCATCTAGGCAAAACCTCCAGTGTCCCTCATCCCATTGTTTTCTTTAGGCATGATGAGTACTGAACCCCAAGGAAAGCTTCCTGTTTCAATTAAGGGAATAAATGGGAAAGAGGAGGGTGCTTCTGTCTTTGAAATTACAGTTGAAGAAGCTTAAAAAACTGCTACTGTGTTTAAAGTCTGGCCTATGGGGCCTTTTGCAATTTTATATGCTAGGTTTTTTATACTTTTAGTAAGGAAAATATTAAAAATTATCCCAGTGTAAAGAACATGGTTTCTAATTATGAAGTTGGCCATTATCCTTTTTTATCCTTGAGAAATGGCTCATAGATGGTGCTAACTAGAGTCAATTGCTACCCACTGTCTTGTGCTGACAGATAGCCACTCTGCTTTGGAGGACACTTGCACAGAACAGAATTATTTTTAGTTGCAGATACTTGGGAGCTTCAAGTCATTACTCTGAATCATGTGACATTAAACACCTGCGGCACACTGCCACCTTTGACAAACTCTTTACTGTGACCCATGAGTATATGCACAATTAATATCAGATTGTACATCATTAGATTTTCCTGCCTGACTTATGAATGAGTTCTGCCTGCCCTACAGGCATGGAAAGAAGAAACAACAACGATCCAGCTTACCAACCCAGGAACAGCTAACCTACTTTTGATATGTCTTCCCTCTAGACTTTTAAAGAGTGTTAATTACACTGATGATATATAACCACACTTTTTTTTTTCCCTAATAGGAATTTCAGTAAAAACTTACAGCTATTTATATCAAACATTACTTCTTCCATCACTGACTGAAATTTATACAGTTTAATTAACTTATGCCTTGGTGATATTTTGAAAATTATGTAGCTCTGAAGTGGTCATTGAATGAATCTACTTAATATTCCATCAGAATATATTGTAGCGTAAACCTAATTCTCTCAATAAGATGACACCCTGAACATAAAAAGGTAGGAAAATTGGACCTTTTTACTTAGCATGAAAAAGAACATTCTGTTCAGCAAAGTAATTGTGCTGAACAATAAAGACTGATGGAAAACTAAAGTTTACTTGAGAGTAGGTGGCTTACAGAGGGGGTACTCTCAGTGGTAGTGGTGATGCTGCATGTTTTGCATATTCAGTCTCTCTCAGAATTGATGTGTGCTACCATTAATTCTCATTATTTTTAGCACATGTTCAACAGAATTAATTTCATTAAGTTCCCTTTTTTAAGCTAAAGTAATTGTTGGTTTACATGACACTAATTTTAAACTGACATTTTCTGGAGCAGAATTTTGCACATGGAAATGTGAAGTTTTTTGTAGCAGGGGAAGCTATAGAGGTAGCTACAAAAACTACAAAAGCTACATTATCTTTTGTAAATGTAGTTGGGTATTTCCCACCATAAAGATAGTTTTTCTTATTATCAGAACATTATATGAGAATAGTTAGGCACATATGTAACCAAAGACAGTAAACATATCTAAATACTTCAGGGAAACAAAGGTAGTAAGTATCATTATAGTGATAATTTGTGAGTTGGATATGGTGTGCAGTTTTTTGCTTAAATATCTTGGACAATACAGATTTCTATATTAAAAGTAATATTCAATATGTGTCTCCTAATTAACACAAATAAATGTAATGTGCACACTACATGTAAATTAAACTCCCTTTTTCTTCTCCTCTATTATTAAAAAACTGCAGAGTACCAGCCAAGTGATGCAAGTTCCACCATCAGTAAAACCCTAATCTTAATTTAATTTCTATAATTTCAAGTGATTATATTAATATTTAAAGAATGTATATCGATGCAGGATCAGAAATTTCAGAAGTTCCTACAGTATGTGCATTCTACTTGTCCAACATCAACATGAGACAAAACCCAGATACTCAGTTTGCTTACAGGCAACATGCAGTGTGGACAGATGTAGCACTGTTGTGGTTTAGGCTCAGTTGTAAATCAGCCACGCAGTCCTCACTCACTCCCCCCTCTTTCCACCCCCTGCTCCTGGAGGGATGGGGAGGAGAATCGAAAGAATGTAACTCCCATGGGTTGAGATAAGAGCAGTCCAGTAACTAAGGTATGACACAAACCACTGCTGCTACCACCAATAATAATAATAATGACAAGGGAAGTAACAAGGGAAGAGAATACAATACCATCTGCTGACTGATACCCAGCCCGACCGAGCAGTGCACTAGCCTTTCCAGGTAACTCTCAGTTTACATCCTGGGCATGAGGTGCTGTGGTATGGAATACCTCTTTGGCTAGTTTGGGTCAGGTGTCCTGTCTCTGCTTCCTCCCAGGTTCCCCTCCTCCCTGGCAGAGCATGAGACTCAGAAAGTCCTTGGTCAGACTAAACATTTGAGCAGTAACTAAAAACATCAGTGTCATCAGTGCTGCTCCCAGGCCGAAAGTCAAAAACACAGCACTGCACCAGCTACTAAGAAGGAGAAAGAAATGACTGCTACTGCTGAACCCAGGACAAGCACAAACCTTCTGCTACTGTGATTCAGGCTATTACTCCTTCTCTCTCACATTAACAGGAAGCTAAGTGCATGTTTAAAACAAAGAAAGTGTTATGTGATGTTTCCAAAAAAAGATCTTTTTTAGGACTATGTACTCTTTTGAGTGAGGTCTTATGGTTTGTGACAGGAGCAGAGCAGGAAAAGGAGTAGCTATGATCATTATAACAGCTGCAGGTATTGCTGTTTGTATCTCCAGTGAGAATTGTTCTGTGTACTTTTTCCATCTACACACTATGTAGAAAAAGTCAGCACAAAGGGAGTCTAGTTTTTATCCCCTCCACACCAGGGAGAGAAAAATACTGCTCTCTTTAACCTTTGTAAGATGCATTTTTTTTAAACACTAATATTGTTACATATAAGTTACCAATGATTGACTTTTCAAGAGCATACAGAATAAGGCATAAAAGGGTTTCTTCAAAACAGACCTGAACAGGAGATAAACTGTACACAAGCCAAGTGTGGGCCATATGTACTAGGTAGTATACCACCTGCTGTGAACAGGCCTTGATGTAACTCTGTTTCTTGGCACTGACTTTGCAATGATCTCTGTTGAGGTCATTTCAGTCTGTTTGATAACTGGGAAAGAGCAGCTTCACTTTAAATCAGGGAGTGGAGTTAATGAATTCTATTGCAAAGGTATCAGAGCCAGCTTGTCCATGGGAGGAAATAAAACATTAAGTCGTTTCTAATATTACTCAGTTTGGCGGTAATTGGTAGTTACCCCCTAAAATACCTGGCACTCACAAAGACAACATATTCTAAATTTTGGCAGCTGTTAGAACGCTAATGTTTAAGGTTGGCATAAATTATACTTAGCAGAGCCAATCTATTACATGCTACTCTTACATACTTTGGCTGAATCGTTTTTTGTTTTCATTACTTTTTGTCGTGGATTGCCACTTTTTCTTTATCGCTGTGCTCCAATGCAGATGTATTTTGTTTTAATTAAGTCATTACTGCTATCTTGCAGATTTGCTTGGCACTTTCAATCTTTAGCTGTTATCCACATCTGTAATCTTCATCTCTATAATTAATGCTATTTTTATGATATTTTAATGTGAAATCAGTTTTAGAAAGACATCCTTTTGCTGCTAACATAAGCTTTAAAGAGATAAAGCTCCAAAGGCTGGAAATGGCTGTGATCTTCAAGGCTTATTAATAAGAGCAGCACTTAGAGCTATGCTTGCACATTCAAATATTTTCAGATAATCCAAATTGACTCTCAAGACTGTACAAATTTGCTTAAGTGATTCAAATTTCCAAAAGCTCTCAATAAACCTGCAACATGATGAAATAATGTGAGCTTAAAGTGATACATGAGGGATGACACTGAAGTTTCAATAATTTGTAACAGCGCTTGCTCATTTTTTAACCAATAAAACAAATGAAACATGGGCAAGCTTAGATATTGAAATAGAGTAAATTAGAGCATGGAGACAAATAGTAACACAGAATTTGCAAAAAAAAAAGAAAATAGAAAAGATAACTTCTGATTTTGAAAAGGAACCTTTGCCTCCATAACCATTTCAAAATTGCCCTGCTTTGCATAAACACCAAACCATTCATTCAATTATATCTGGATTCGCACTTACTTTGTAACTATGCATCTGAAATTCACTCAAGGAGAACGTATGCATGAAAAGGCAGGAAACAGGATGAACTATGCACATGCTCGATGCCACAGGCATAAACGATGCAAAAAGGTGCCCATCTTTTGTGACTAGTTCCTTTAAGATTCTTCACAACAATCATTTCACTCTCATTAGCACCATATGCCTGGGGATCTTTTTCATCCTCTCTGAGCTGCTGTACATTTTTCTTAAAATATTCCCTGGCTCCCTTATCTTCTGATTAGATTAACTATAAACCAGATTGAACATTAAAACTGGTATATAACAACAGAATTCATTAGGTATGTTATGTTGCAACGTAATTTCAATTGATTTTATACTGTAGCTGTCCTAGAAACTTTAATCAGATTTCTCTCTTACATTTCTCATACAAAACTGTCTATTAATAACCAAGAGAAAACAAAAATACAGCAACTTAAGATCACACATGGAAGCTCTTTCCAACCAACATATCATTTTTGAAAGAATAAAAAAGTATCTTATATTATACAAGACTTCTTTTTCTTTCCTGCAGGCAATTGTTAGGTTTACGTTGAATTGCAATCCCCTGTAAGCATTGAACACAGAAATGTAGAATGCTTTCTTCTGAGATTAAAGGAGGCATTTTCTAGCCCACTGCACAACCAGGTTTTAATGCACATTTATTTTAAAACTTTGTATGTCTGTCTGCTTTTGTCAGCATTCTTTTTTCATATAAATTTCATTCTGGAATTTAAACATTAGGAATAAATAGACAACAGTTTTTAATATATCAGTGAAGGTGAAACTGTTCCAAGTCAGAATGGAAATGAGAGCTTTGAAAATTTATGTCTTCTTATTCAGTACTACCAAAAATAATTTGATTCCAAAAATGGATTAGATTGATAAAATTTACAATTGATTTTGAAATGAAATTTTAAATTTATTAGACTGATAATTTACAAAACTAAACCCACAAAAAATAACGTGTTGCATCTCCATGAGTGTTTTCATCAGCTAATGTAAATGATATATTGGACATTTTTAATGACTCCTTTATCAGTACACAAAGAACAAAAAATGTCTCTACAATTGAACAAACATCTGAACAAAAGATGCATTCAACCCAGGGCAACGTACTGGCATTTGTTACTCAAATAGTTTGTATTAATAACATATTCTTTTGTCAAACAATAATCCCAGATGTCCTACATTCCTTCATAAGAAATCAAACTGAGATTTAAGTTTGACTTAAGTGCACTACTGAAAGAAACATTAACAATTTTTGCTACCACAAGAGAGCAGTTCATCGTATTAATCAGTAATAACCACCTAAGTGTGTTGTACTGTTACTTAACTGTTTTCATTTTGAGTATTTATAGTAAGAAGCAGCAGGTGTTTTGAAAGTTAGGTGGCTCAGTCTGCTTGACATACATTCAGATAGATAGGCCTATTTTAGTCTATCTGAACAGGAAGCCAGGTCACTCAGTAAAGAATGGTCAATAAAAATGGTGAAATAGGTTTTCTCCCAAGGACTGATAGCTGGATAATTTGAGAAAAGGATGGAGAAGAATCACAAAATACCTCTGGATCGATGGCTATTAATTTAAGAGCAGCACATTTCCTGGAATGAAACAGTTGATGTTGTTATGTGGAACAATTACAATTTTCAATTAACTGACATTTCACATAGCTCTGAGACTAGAGGAAGACAGTAACCCTCAGCACCTAATCTCAGCACTGCTGTTAGGTGAGCATTTTGTAGACAGTTTTGTGGTATTATTTCAAAAGCAAACCCAATACACTATGAGCACTTACTTCCTTTGTTCTCAAACACTAAGAACCACACAGACACAGTTCAGGCAGAGTTTAGATGTGATGAGCACTACAACAACAACAGTCTTCCATGCTAATGTGTATATATATGTGCTATAGCTATATATATGCAAAAATACATGTATGTGGGTGGGGTGTGTGATGGATATGTGTGTGTGGGGTTTTTTTTTATATATATATATATATATATATATATATGCTGGAGGTTTTTGCCATTTCACTAGCATGAGCAGCTCAATGAGCTTTGAAGTGTTCTAGTATGTCACAATATGTTTATAAAGTTCATATGTTTATATGTTATAGTATGCCATGATAAAATGGTAAAATAAATGTCAGTGGTACAGCAAGCTATCTCATTAGAACAAAATGAACTTGTCTACTCATCAACACTATGTTTTGCACACTGCTGTATAACCCACTATTTAATTTCTTTAGATTACTAAATACAATTGTAGAGATAATTCAATGAAATTGATTCAAATGGCTTTCTTTTTCTTTTCTTTATATGGATGTTAGAGTAAAGTCAAAATAAAACAAACTTGTGGCCCAAACTGTAAAAAACTATAGAAAGAGATAGTAGAGAGGAGGTTGAAAACAAACTGTACAAAAATATCAATTACACTGTCACTATTATGCTAGTAAGGGGTCATCTAATACTGAAATCCTATACAATTATTCTGTACCTCCATCAATGAAAGTGGAAACTGTTGGTCATTTAAAGATTTAGGTATTCAGTAATTCCAGTGTGTTCACTTTAAGTCTTTAATAAATGTTTTAATAAAGTAATATGATAAAATCTCTATTACAATTTCATCCCTCCCCCACTCTCCAACTGTGCCTGTATGACTCTTGAAAGCAAAGGATCAGCTGCTTCAGACAAATGATTTTATCCAGACTACAGAGTAACACTGTAAAGCATTCACACAGTTGATGGCTCTCACTCCAAAGGGTCTCCTGATCACAACTGCACCCCATCCCAAATCCATCCCAAACGTTGCTTGTTTGCTTTGAGAAAACATAAGGAAGATTTGGATACACAGGCTGAATTAGGTACCTAAGTCAGAGAGATATTCATAAAATTTATTGTCTGGTTTCACACAGCCCTGGAGATCATGTCCAATTGGTGCTAATTTCATTTGGCAGCAAAACTGAGCATCAGGCATTTAAATATATAAGCTCTGTAATGTCTGAGAAAAGAGGTTCTTTCATGCAAGCTGCAACAATGTTCAGGCCCAAGGTACTGGTACAGATCTAACTCTCCGAATTTTGCATGCTTGGAGCAGGTTTAGCAAATCTGACAGCACAGAGTTCAGCACAAGGCATAGCCCTTCTCAAAGACTTGGGGGGCATACAGTAGAAATCTTTTAGATGATAAAATAGACTAAAAGTAGTCACTGGCAAGAGAAGTTCTTAACACATTTTAGGGAAATTCAGATAATTCTCTCTAATGATATAGAAGATTGCCCTTTTTGGCTGAATTTAGATCCTCATAGAGTCAAAAACTTAAAGGAAAGAATTAAAATGAAGGAGAGCCTGATGCAACCTATGAGTCTGTGGCTGCCAGCTTATATTGTATGTTGCAATTTTGACTAACCTAAATTTCAACTGTGGGTTGATACACCTTTTTTGGTACTCAAATCAGGTATCGTTAGTTCCTTCTGGGAGTCATATAGGGATTTTTGTGGCACTGACAGAACTGGTGGCTGAAGGGCCTAGCAAACCCCTACGCCAGCTCAAGAAAGGAAGTGGAACCACATGACTGAGAAATGCAGCAGAGGATGGGGATGCAGAAGCCGGTATTTACATTGGGGGAATCAGAATTTAGTAAAGTAATATTTACACAACTCAGCTAGAAAAATGCAGGTCTGTGTTAAATTGCTAATGCTTTCAGCTCTTTCTGCTTTTTATCAAGTGACAGTTCAGAATAAAAAGGATAAACAGTGCAAGCATCAAGCCAAGAATAGAGAGTGGTTCTTGCTTTTTAGTTTCAGCAGCTTTGAGAAGCAGTATAGGCTTTAATTTTGATCCAAAAATGTTACATATGATTTTTAGACCAAAGTAAAAGTTAAAATATTTATAAAATTTATCTGAAGTGAGCTGAAACATGAAAAAAAACCAACAAACCCACAACCCAACCAATTATAACATATTACGAAATTATTAAAAAAAAAAAAAAAAAGGATTATGAAATTACAAAAGAAGATGAGCTTGCCTTTTCAGCTTCTGAATAGAGTCCCGGAGAATTCAGGTAGCCACTGATGCAAATTTTGACTACCAAGAGATAAGCAATTCTTTCTGTGCTGTAACTGAACAACTTAAATGTCTGTTTAATAGATTGGACTCACCTATAGCTTGTAAAAACATTGGCTCTTGGTTCAGTGTAGAAATCATGATTTAATCAGGAAATAAATAAAATTGAAAGATTAAAGAATAAAAAAGAAATAAACATATGTCTACTTCCCTAACAGGTCGAAATGTTTTCAGTTTTAAAGTACTTTCATGTGTGAGATCAAGTTATATTCTTAACCACAGATGTTAGTTTCTCCTAAAAAAACAGCAACCTGCAAGTACTGCTCATTTCTTCACATGTGTAAAACAGATTTAAGAAGCAACTGTTACATACAGAATTGTCAGAAGGTATTGCAACTATTTATTTAGACTGGTAAAGGGGCCCAAGATTGTTGGTTGACATTCAAGGATTGCTTATTCCGAGCTCAAGAGCAGAGCATCCCGACACGTAGGAAGTCAAGGAAGAGGGCCAAGAGACCTGCGTGGCTAAATAAGGAACTGCTGGGTATGCTCAAGTGGAAGAGGAGAGTTTATAGGTCATGGAAGGAGGGGCTGGCCACTCGGGAGGAATATAAGGCTGCTGCTAGAGGATGCAGGAAGGCAGCTAGGATGGCTAAGGCCTCCTTAGAATTAAATCTGGCCAGAGGGGTCAAGGACAACAGAAAGAGCTTTTTCAAATACATAGCTGATAAAACTAACACCAGAGGCAAGGTTGGCCCACTGGTGAACGGGATGGGTGCCCTGGTGACAGAAGATACTGAGATGGGAGAGTTATTGAATGCCTTCTTTGTCTCTGTCTACTCTGCCGGAGGCAGTCCTGAAGAGCCCTGTACTCCTGAGACCTCAGATGAAGTCAGGTCAACAGAGCAGTTTGCCTTAGTCGATGAGGAATGGGTTAGGGACCAGTGCAGCAATCTGGACATCCATAAATCCATGGGTCCAGATGGGATGCACCCGCGGGTGCTGAGGGAACTGACTGAAGTCATTGCTAGACCACTCTCCATCATCTTTACCAAGTCTTGGGAAACGGGAGAGGTGCCTGAGGACTGGAGGAAAGCAAATGTCACTCCAGTCTTCAAAAAGGGCAAGAAGGAGGACCCGGGTAACTATAGACCGGTCAGCCTCACCTCCATCCCTGGGAAAGTGATGGAACACCTTATCCTTGATGCCATCTTAAGGCATGTCAAGGATAAGAGGGTTATGAGGGGCAGTCAACATGGCTTTACCAAGGGGAAGGCATGCTTGACCAACCTCATAGCCTTTTATGAGGAAATAACATTGTGGATGGATGATGGCAGAGCGGTGGACGTGGTCTACCTTGACTTCAGCAAAGCATTTGACACAGTCTCCCACAGCATCCTCATAGCTAAATTGAGGAAGTGTGGTCTGGATGATCAGGTAGTGAGGTGGACTGTGAACTGGCTGAAGGACAGAAGCCAGAGAGTTGTAGTCTATGGGGCGGAGTCCAGTTGGAGGCCTGTATCCAGTGGAGTGCCTCAAGGGTCAGTATTGGGACCAGTATTATTTAATATATTCATCAATGATTTAGATGAGGGAATTGAGTGTACTGTCAGCAAGTTTGCTGATGACACTAAGCTGGGAGGAGTGGCTGACACGCCAGAAGGCTGTGCTGCCATCCAGCGAGACCTGGACAGGCTGGAGAGTTGGGCAGGGAATAACTTGATGGAATATAACAAGGGAAAGTGTAGAGTCCTGCATCTGGGCAGGAACAACCCCAGGTTCCAGTATAGGTTGGGGAGCGACCTGTTAGAGAGTAGTGTAGGGGAGAGGGACCTGGGGGTCCTAGTGGACGGCAGGATGACCATGAGCCAACACTGTGCCCTTGTGGCCAAGAAGGCCAATGGCATCCTGGGGTGTATTAGAAGGGGGGTGGTCAGTAGGTCGAGAGAGGTCCTCCTTCCCCTCTACTCGGCCCTGGTGAGACCGCATCTGGAATATTGTGTCCAGTTCTGGGCCCCTCAGTTCAAGAAGGACAGGGACCGGCTGGAGAGAGTCCAGCGCAGGGCAACTAAGATGATTAAAGGAGTGGAGCATCTCCCTTATGAGGAAAGGCTGAGGGAGCTGGGTCTCTATAGTTTGGAGAAGAGGAGACTGCGGGGGGACCTTATTAGTGTATATAAATATATAAAGGGGGAGTGTCATGAGGATGGAGCCAGGCTCTTCTCAATGGCAAACAATGATAGGACAAGGGGTAATGGGTATAAACTGGAACACAAGAGGTTCCACTTAAACTTGAGAAGAAACTTCTTCTCAGTGAGGGTGACAGAACACTGGAACAGGCTGCCCAGGGAGGTTGTGGAGTCTCCTTCTCTGGAGACATTCAAAACCCACCTGGACACATTCCTATGTAACCTTATCTAGGTGTTCCTGCTCTGGCAGGGGGATTGAACTAGATGATCTTTTGAGGTCCCTTCCAATCTCTAACCTACTGTGATACTGTGATACTGTGTGTGATTTAGAGCCTAAAAGAATTTTTCTGAATAAAACCCTAATTTTCATGTAAGTCCACTAACCAGCATCATCTTGAGTTTTAAACATGTGGCAACTAATTGTAAAAAATAATACTTATTCAGCAACAAGAATAACAAGACTTTTTTATATCCTGTAGATAATCTTATTTTATTTTTCTTTTTATCAGAGTGCATCCAATAGTATTCCAAGCAACAGTACTAACATTTGTCACAAATATGTTGTTCACAGATGTGTTCTCTGACCCTGTCATTAAGGAGAACACAGATGCAGCTTCATTTTTGAAGGATTCTAGTTTTGTTTTGCTCTAAAAATCATCAGACAAATGAACTTCTATACTGGAGAAGTCATGCTGGGAGGCAGGTGACTTTCATTTTCAAGAAGAGGTGGCAGGGTTTGGATGATTTCTAGCTCTACTAGGTGTTAGTTCTAGAATCACTGGAAATTTTATACTGATCAGAAATTCTTTCCCTTTTTGAAAGGTTTATGAATACCAGAATTGTGGAAATATTAGCCTTGCTTTTCAGCCTGGAACCCTTAGGTACCACTGGCTTGGTCCGTCAAAGAGATCTCAATTATCATTCCAAATTTGTAACAGAAAATGGGTCAGGAAATAAAAGACATGTCAGGTATCCTATAATCTATGTACATTACATGTATTCTAGTAATAAAGTTCTATGTAGATTTATCTTGCTGCAGTTAACGAAAAAGAATAATAATCTTAAGGTTGTTGGCTTCTCTCACAATGGGTGAAGTGCTGTTCTTGGGCTTTCATAGCAAAATCAGGATATCAGATGCCTGAGAATTGGAAGACCTCTCTTCAGAGGTGAAGAAAGCACTAAGCTGTGACATAATAAATACTGAACACTAAGCTGAATGACAATCTGTTCCTGCACATTAGTCTTCATCCTAGTACTTCCAAGTACTTCCAAATTCTATATTCTATTTCTCATCTAAATCTAAGAACGAAAAATAAAACCTGTAACAGACTGATAGAGAACCCTTTGTTTTCAAATATTTAGCATTATCCCTACATACCACTCTGTTTTCTTGGCTACTGCTGGTATTCTGACTCTCCAGATTTGCATAAGGGCAGCTATCCAACCGGCCAATGTAAAGGAAATGGGGGGATACTCTTAGAGAACTCTTTGATTTCTATGGAAACTCTTCTAGATAAAGTTACTTCTTTATTATTAAAGTTACTTGCTTGAGTGACCTTTACTTCAGTTACGTGGTAAAATATCTAAGAAGCATCATTTATAGATTTGTCAGAATCTTGTGTTAGAAATGCTGCTATGTAATTACAGTAAAATTCTTCCCTGATTCAAACTAAAATAATATGAAGTGTAAATAAAAGTAATCTAGTAAACTAGATTAGGTCACAATGTGGTCAAATGAGGACGTGAAAATTAGGAGAGAGGAAGGGAAGAGCAAAACCTCTCTTTTGTGGTTCCAATGCACAAAGTATCCTTGCTAAGAATCTGGAGAATCAGCTCTCTTTTAAATGAAACCACACTTCACAATCTTATCTTGGTACAATTTGGGTAATAGCAACATTTTATATAAATGTCATGTTAAATGATGGGGTCAAAGTTCTTTGTGATGCAATATTATTTAACTCCTGTTAACATTGAGTACCAGCATAAATTCCATGGGACAAAACCAGTCACCTACTCCATTTCTTAATATTATTTTAATTTGATATGTATGTTTTGTAATTATGTGAAGTAAATTTAAAAGCTAACACATTTTCAAATTTGCTCTGTATTTTAAAAGGCATGAATCATTTTCTTAACATGAGACATCCACCCATGTTCGTTTGTCATGATGATACGATGTTCTTTCTATGAGATAATTTTTGTGAAGATGAATAACAATCTGTCTTCCTACAATGATATTTGAATGATTTCCTATTTCTCTAACTAAACAGTCTCTAATAGTTTGGATGATTCTCCTTTGAAATGTTTCCTTTTATTGAGGCTCATACTCCAAGTCTTTTGTGAAATTGCTGATTAAAGACTATATATTGCCATTAATGTTATGACACAAAGGTCCTGATTCTATCAGGAATCCCTCAGAGAGTTTACATAGTCACAAACTTTCTACATTATTTAATTGCCTTTTCTCAAAATTATTCTGCAAGAATTTTACAGGCACAGATGCTATCTTTTCTAAGTATAAACTTTGGGCTAAATCTTCCTTTGGGTCCAAATCAACAAAAAGGTTATACACAGTGTGAAAGGAAACATTTCCAAGATTCTAAATAATGGTTTAGTTAATCTGAACATCAACAGAATTGAATGTTGTACACACAAATGGTTCCAATAAAAATGTGGAGGCATTTTTTTATTATCAGAAGCAGTTGCGTTTAGCTATGTGAGCTGCTCTAAGATTATGTAGTTGTACTGTTGGAAAAGAGCCATATCTGATGTTACAAATGCACTCCAGGTGCTAGAGGGAAAATTCATTTCAGAAATTTACCCAGAACCACTAGAAACAAGAGGAGATGGATAATTTCCTGTGTTACTTGCACAGATGTTTAGGTCTGGCTGTTGTGGAAGCTTGCAATTTTCATTCTTGCCACCACAAAGGAAATATCCTCAAGGGTACACAAGGAATTACCAGCCAATAACTACTAGGCAAAATTAATTTATCAGGTTAGTGCTCCATAATGAGAATTCAGATAAAAATGGGTAGATTTAATGTGTAGGACCTTCTGTAGAAGAGTTCAGCTACTACAAAGAACCTCCTCACTGCAAAATTCTTGGAGAAAAAAAATTGCAAACATGATCCAAAAAAGCAAAGAGTCACATCTATTATTTTGATACACTTATGAGTTGGGGAAATTGACTCTTTTCTCACTTTATAAGACTGGAGTCAGCGTTTTGGAAAAAAAAAGTGCACTATTTGTGGAATAAAAATATGCAAGTCAAGACTTGCTTTAGCAATCTACAAGTGGATGAGAGGTGGCAAAATACACAGTAGACTAAATATTAATTGATCATCAGCTGCTCCATAAAGCAGAAATAGCCAACCTGTGGCAATAACAGCCTCAAATCTATGCTGTAGTTCCTGTTCATCATGGTTATTAAAATATAATAGGCAGAGAAATTATGTAGGGTTCAGATTTTGTACAAGTGTATACATATAAGGCATACTATCATAGACACAGACTGGCATGGCAACTTATTTATTGCAAGTGTTGGCACCCTAAGAAGCAGCTGAGGCTTTCAAGAAACCATCTAAAAGGACCTTATGTATAAATATTCAGTGTTCTATCTGGAGTGGCTGTCAGAGGGAGGAAATGACATCCTTATTCATACTTTCAGAGGGCAAGACAACTATGTACTGTGATAATAAAAATTGTAGTTAAATCTGTAATTCATATGAACCTCCCGTTTTCAGTTGTATGTAATAGTCTCACAGTTTTTTTCCTCAGTGGTTGAGACTTTTCGTATTAGTCTCTTGATAATAGAAATGCAGCCAGTCAAGGACATCAATACCTAAAATCAACATATTATATTTTAGGCAGTCAGCTATTGGGATAGAGTTCCTTACAATCAATTTGAGGTCAGGGCAAACTGTTAAGAAATAGGAGACACGAGTTTCTACATATTGAAGACAGTGCTGGAGCAGGAAGCTCTCCTCTTCTCTTTCCTGTAAATTTTATGGTCCTTCCTAATAAAAACTATGTGGTTTTTTAATATTTGATTTACCTGAAATGGTGATACAGTGTGGGAGTTTTTATGGATAGGGTACATATAGAACTTTAATTACATATTTGTGATTGCAGATTTAATCCAAAATATCATTTACTTCTAAGTTCAGTCTGTAAAAAAGCTTCCACTCACTATTAATAGGTGAGTCTAAACAAAAATATTGAGGGGAATATTATACAAAGGGTAAGAGAGATTCCTTTGCAGACATGAGTATCATTAACAGAGCTCTTAGAAAAGCTAGAAACATTTACACCTTTTACTTAGGGAGCCGTTAACAAGGCAAAAAAAAATCATATCCCATGAAATGCATTGTAATTTAGTGAGGCTTAAATATACTCGGCCTCACTACCACACAGGTTGTGTGAACTCATTCAGAAAATAATGCATAAGAAACTGGACAGTCACAGATTCTGGGTGGAAAAGCTTCCTCTAAAATATATGGCCATGGCACATTCTTCCTACTCTTGGCAACAAACACTATCATCATAAGGGCTTTCCAGTCAGTCAGCTAGGTTTTCAAATTACCATGCTTTCCCTAACTCAGCTGTTGGACTGTCCTTTGAGAGAAATGAATCCATCATGTCCTATGGAAACACATTTCCTGTCTTTTTGGTGAGAACTGAGCTGTGACAATGTATTGCTCAGTCCAGATAAAGAAATATTCTTCCTATTTTCTCGGAAATTGACAGCTTTCTTCATTTGTGGGGAAAGGACTTTAATGGTTTTCTGAGGAGAAATAAAATAGCTTTCTTGCCATAGATGCTTTCAAGTCTTGTTCCCCTAAGCAGAAAGAGCAACATTAACATTGAAAACAGCGTTAAAGCACTTTAGTGCAATGTTTAATGAATGTGTTAACTAAAATTATTTGACTTTGGCAATGTTTCTTAGATTAGGAGAATGAAGAACACTTTTCACATCTTACTTCTGAACTCTTATGTTATTCTTCCACTTTATATTCTGCTTTAAATTATGTGGACCAAATCTTGATTGTAGGCTCCAATACTCTGGTTAAAATCTCCCGTTGACAGTAATATGACCTAACCGCATTTTCCAGAGCGAGAGTTAAATATCAGGAATAGAGCCAAAACAGCAGAATTTGTATGTGAAACCCCAGATGTGTACTTTTCAGAGAGCTTGCTCCTAGACTTTTTTGCCCAAAAAGATTTACAAGATTTTACAATGAATGATTTCTTGAGTTGGAGTACAATGGTGAGGAAGGCTTCCATTTTGTTTGATATAATTTTATATGTCTATCTTCTTGAGAATAAATAAAAGACACAAGGAATAGTCCTTCTAGAAAATTATAAATCAGCAGGAATTCTTGTCTCATTGGCAGGCCTCTATGACAAGCATAAGACTACTATAGTTTCAGCAACATCAATATCTGCTTATAAACACTTGTCAATCTTGCATGGAATTGCATTAGTCTAGAAGTTGTCTTTCCCAGAAACATTCACTCCTATTTATCTGAGTATTTGGTTTATATATTACAGCTCTCCTTTTAAAGATCAACATCTAAGTAATAAATGGTGAAATGGAACAAATATCCGCAATACGCACTCCACCAGTACTGTCAATATCATAAGCAGCTGTATTTTAAACATAATCAAGTGGGGTTTTTTTTTCAGCCTTTGTGCTACAAAGCCTAAAATCAATTTTATCCACCAATGATACAGTGAAGAATTTCATTTGAGCCATTTCACAGACGATTATTTTTTGAGTTTATTTTTCTAAATAAGTGTAATTAAAATCTGTTTCTAGACTCAGTAGTTACATTAAAGCTGGAGCTTTCTCTGCCATGAATAATTATATGCTCATATTTTTCTCATACAGTAAGGTATTTGAATTTGAATGTTCTGTTGAACTCCTTTTCTTTGTATTGCTCAGTTGTATGACCAGTTTTTCTGGATGGAGTTACATGGACTTTTTTGATTACAGGAGATCTGTATGTGGAATTTGATACCCCACAAATACCAGGATTAGTAGAAAAAGGAAGATAAAAGTTTCGTCATAGTGATATGTGTTCTGTTCCTTTCATTCATCGTCCAGATTTGCAGATTGGTTATATAGAAACTAGTTCACGCAGTTATGTTGTACATACGTGTGTGTTTGTACAATGCTTTTACTTGTGTTGTACCCGGTAAGTTTTAATCCAATCCTAGCTTTGAAAAAGTTTAAAAGAGGGTATTCTTTATGTGTTTTGTGTAAGTAGCAAATGGAGAGAGGAGGGGAGACCTACAGCTGCCTTGCCTGATAGAGAAGATGAGGCATGCACAAATACCTTATTCATGAGTTCATACTTCAGCATGTATCTCAATTGACCTTTGAAGCACCTCAGCACATACGCCTAGAATTCTGATTCCCATTCATGATGCAAGCTCTTTGGGATACATAATAAGATTTTGTCTGTGTGGAAAACAGAGTGAAGAAAGGCCATAGCCCTGATAGAGGCAGATGGGGAATCCAGGTCTGCAATTTTGGAAAGCCTTCCTGGAGGCTTCTGGCTGCTGGACCAAATGCCATCAAGACACAGCCAGAGACACCTTATAAATACTTCAGCCAACAATGGAAACTTCAATCAGAAACTGCAATCAACCACAACACAGAATTGTAGGAAATAGGTTTCATTTTTTCTGAGGTTCATGGAAAAGAAAATTGCGTGTGATTTCTTTGTGAGAATTTTGGTGGGTTTGCTTTTACAGAAACATGAGGTAATTTTCCTCTTTGCTGTTCAGGCCTTTGTTATGGGAAAGGAATAACTTTACTTGAAATGCATAGCATAGCAAGCATTGTTATGTTAGGAGCATACCTTTGCTAAAAATGTGGCTCAGTGTTACACCTTTTGCATAAAATATTTACCCCTCAGATGTTCACTCCTTAAAACAGTGTCTGTTCACTGCCTTTTGCAGCAACAAGTTTAAGCAAGTATCCCTCCAAAATTTTATGTATAAAATATGTATAATGCAAACAAACATTTTAATTCTCATCAGAATTCTTTGGTTTTACATTTTTAAAGAAATACCAGGTTTCTATCCCTGTGCTTAGATAGTTAGGTCAGTTAAACAGCTTGATTGTTAACATCATTGTCATGCAAACCAAAGTTTTCTCTGTAGTAGATAACAAAACGTTGTAATAGCTATAGACTCTGTGATAACAATTTAAACCCACACTGACTCTATCTATGTCATCTATATTCCTTAGGTCACACACAAAAGATTTTTAAATTTTTACTTCCTGGGCTTCATGTAGATATTTACTTTGATTAGAACTTAATAGTTTTCTAACAAACTGACATTCTATTTAGTACTTTCCATGACCACCATCAATGCATCAATGCAGTATTTCCATGTTTCACAAACATTAGTCTATTTGTTATTACAAAATCCCATGGAGAAAGGAAAGTGTCATCTCCATTTCTACAGATGTGGCCTAAGACCACACAGTTAAAGTTACTTAAGACTGTGGAACTGAACCAAAGACTCTAAGTCCCAGTCCATTGCCTTCCTGGTAAGACTATCCTTACAAAATTCCTTGCAGACTCCCTTTTCAGTTGCCATTTCAAGCAACACTCTACAGCATGAAGTGGCAATTACGTAACCTTATTTACAGCTCATCAGGAATTGCCAGAACTTGAAACACCGAAAAACGTTTTCTTTAGTATAAAGGAAGTCTATGTTGGATGTTTTCATCTTTCCTTAGATGTTAAGTCAAAGTAAAAATACTTTCAGAATTGCTGTGTGATATTAATATAACACAGCTGATTATCTGGACTGTGTGTAGCACAATACGATTTCTAATAGAGAGGACCATTTCAATGGATGAGTCCTTTGGTATAGCCACCAGTGCTCTTACTTCTCAAAAGCTTTCAAACCTATCTGCTTGTAGCTGCATTTGATCCAAGGATTATTGTTACAAGACTGTTAAGACAAGGTCTTTATTAAGGAAAAGAAACATAAGAAATTGCACTAACAATACACTATTATTTTCTTCCTTATTTAAAATTTGTGTGCTTTTTTTTAATGGAAGAATTACATTTTTATCTGTTAGGAATTTGCCAGCTATTAGATATCTAATAATTAGATATCTAAGTCTGAACAAGTTAATAATGCCCCCTTTTACCATCAGTGCAGAAGAATCTGCACTAGACTGTTCATCTGACACGATGAAATTTATTATGGAAATGGCTGTATCTTTCTATTGAACAAATAAAGGTATTTTGAAGGACTCAGATTTTGATATTTTTGGTATTTTTGGATACCTAAATTACGACAGATTAATTCTATCCCTATCTGTAAAAATAGATATGTCTGATCTGACAGCAACAATCTCATGTTTTTCCACTTCACTCCTGTTTTGCAGAGCAATATCTATCTTGGTACTGAACAGAAATACAGGTTTTCAACTTTACTGCTTGGAAGCACAAAATCATTTTATTTCAGAGAAAAAAAATGTAGTTTTTAGCTATTTCAACTTTTTTGCGTATTATGTGCAATGCAAAACAATTTCTTCTCTTTATAAACTGATAAATAACATTCTTTTCATTCTGTCCAAAAGATTATATCATTTCACAAAATAGCCTTAAGAAAGATGGTTCTCCAAACTGCGTTTATCATATAACATGGATATCATCACAGTTCACCTCCATTTCAACAAAAATAAAAAGAGAAACTCTTTAAAGCTTTCAGAACAACAAGGGGTTTCTAGGTTTCATTATCTTTCTGTGAGAATAAGAAACACTTGGTATTTCATTACTTGGGTCCATCTGTCAGGCAATACTGAAATAAATGCTTTCCCTGGTGAGCAGCTAAGACCATGGGGACACTTCCCTGTGTTAAGAAGCAAGCTGTGCAGATGCAAGTCATCCAATGAGCCATGTATGGCTCATACTTCAAATTTGGTCTGGAACCTCCATGTATTTGTCAGGAATTCTTGGTCAAAAGTGATTTTGAGAATATTATCAGTAGAACTGGTGTTGTATTTGTAGTTAAGAGTAAGTCACACAGTATCACAGTATGTTAGAGATTGGAAGGGACCTCAAAAGATCATCCAGTCCAATCTCCCTGCCAGAGCAGGAACATCTAGATAAGGTTACATAGGAATGTGTCCAGGCGGGTTTTGAATGTCTCCAGAGAAGGAGACTCCACAACCCCCCTGGGCAGCCTGTTCCAGTGTTCTGTCACCCTCACTGAGAAGAAGTTTCTTCTCAAGTTTAAGTGGAACCTCTTGTGTTCCAGTTTGTACCCATTACCCCTTGTCCTATCATTGTTTGCCATTGAGAAGAGCCTGGCTCCATCCTCATGACACTCCCCCTTTATATATTTATATACACTAATAAGGTCACCCCTCAGTCTCCTCTTCTCCAAACCATAGAGACCCAGCTCCCTCAGCCTTTCCTCATAAGGGAGATGTTCCACTCCCTTAATCATCTTAGTTGCCCTGCGCTGGACTCTCTCCAGCAGGTCCCTGTCCTTCTTGAACTGAGGGGCCCAGAACTGGACACAATATTCCAGATGCGGTCTCACCAGGGCCGAGTAGAGGGGAAGGAGGACCTCTCTCGACCTACTGACCACCCCCCTTCTAATACACCCCAGGATGCTATTGGCCTTCTTGGCCACAAGGGCACAGTGTTGGCTCATGGTCATCCTGCCGTCCACTAGGACCCCCAGGTCCCTCTCCCCTACACTACTCTCTAACAGGTCGTTCCCCAACCTATACTGGAACCTGGGGTTGTTCCTGCCCAGATGCAGGACTCTACACTTTCCCTTGTTATATTTCATCACATTTTTCACAGCCCAACTCTCCAGCCTGTCCAGGTCCCGCTGGATGGCAGCACAGCCTTCTGGCGTGTCAGCCACTCCTCCCAGCTTAGTGTCATCAGCAAACTTGCTGATAGTACACTTAATTCCCTCATCTAAATCATTGATGGATATATTAAATAATACTGGTCCCAATACTGACCCTTGAGGCACTCCACTAGATACAGGCCTCCAACTAGACTCCGCCCCATAGACTACAACTCTCTGGCTTCTGTCCTTCAGCCAGTTTGCAGTCCACCTCACTATAAGTCTAAGGGATTATCACAACACTACCAAGGTAATTTAAATAAATTTATTTTTTATAAGAAACCTACATTTGGTAACTGTTTTCAGGAACAGTAGCAATCAGAAGGTGTAGTTTAATAATATTAACAAAATAGTCAGCAGTAATCTGCCCACAGCCTAAGATGGTGCAGCATGTACATTAGGATGTAAAATGAAAATTCAGTCCTATCTAGCTTTTTCTGTGGTTTGCCACAGAAAAAAAACCCAACAAATCAAACAAAACCAAACCAAGTATCAGTCTAAATGTCAGTCCCTTGAGTAATATATTTTCAGTGGTAGAACAGTCAAAACATTGGACTCCCAAGACTGAATAATATAAACAGAAAGCATACATCAGCTGTCAGCCTCACTTTTTCTACCTCATTCTGTGCCTGTGCAGATACTGAAACACCCCAGTGGAAGGAAAAGAGGGAAATATGTAAAGAGAATAGCTTTTTCTCTTTAAGGAAAATCTAAGTATAATTGCTCTCATTAAAAATATGTCCACTGTTCACAGGCATTATACGAAGCTGAGGCACGTATTTCACCTTGCCACTTTGTACTGCAAAACTGCTTTTTCCTTACTCTACTAAATGTGGATATAATGCTGCCTTTCAGCTACTACAGGAAAAATACTTATTTTGAGACAAAAGCCTGATAAAAATATTGAATGGTCAGCTGGTTGATTGATATTTTCTTTACTAAGGTACTGCAGGGGTACCACCTACCCTATCTGTAATACATCTAGTGTCACCTTACATCAATATTTAGAAATTCTACTGTTTGATTAGCTTTCAAGATGTTGTTTTATGGAAAATCTGAATTGCATATTCAGGCTTTCCATGTATTAATATACAATTATGCTTCTTTTCAACACTTGGAAGCTGGGTTAGTTTAATATCTTATTTCATTGTCACTTTGATTTTTTTTTTTTTGCTATGACTAACCAGTTCTTAGAAACCAGTAAATAATCTAATGACTTCTCAGATATAATTAAAAATTATATTGTATCTAATAAAATCCATCTGCTTCCAGCTGTCAGTTTTCCTGTATATTCCATGAGCTCTAAGCTGATTTTATAAATAGTATTCTAACTTGTGGTATGCTTTCTGGGTGTCATTACCAAGTAAATTACGAAATAAGTTTGTTAAATTGTGATTGGGTAACAGATTCAGTATCTCTTGGATAAAGAATTATGAGTAGGTTTACAAAACATTGTACTTTTTATTTTAAATGATATTCTAAAAAGTGTATCAGGATGCAGTCTCAAAAGCATATTGACTACAAAAGAAAAAACTTTTTGCATGACTGAAAAAACATGGCATCAAAATGTTTTAAAATCTGCTTTCAGCTGTAAAGATTGCACCTTCAAAAACTTCGTATTTTTCAGATGTCTAAATACTACCAAGCAATACACAGGATCTCCCTGGTGCACCTGCAGCCTTCATTTTTCTATGTAAAAGATGTTCATCCACCAGATCTCTTAACTCATCTGTGATAAGGAATTTTATAGGTCTCTTCATTCAGGAGTGAAAAAACTCTAAGGTATTTCAGCCCTATGTTAATGTATTTTATTTCTTTGCAAGACCTGTCACAAGGCAGAGCTCCAGAAAGGAAGGTGACTGCAATTCCCAGGGATTTCAAGGGTATTTAGGGTTCAAAATAACTTCAGGCATCTGGGCTTTATTTTGTAAAGCATTTAGGGATGTACTTCAGCATCCTGCTGAATCAACACCTAAAGTCAGAGTTTTTCTCACTCATTTTTTTGCCATTTAGTTGTCAAAAGAAAGAATCAGTAAGGTAGTTCTAACTTTAAGCAAGCTTAGTTCTCTTTTTTTCAAATAAGGAAAACACAGGAGGAGATAGAGGTCCTCTAACAGAATCATAGAATCATAGAATAGTTAGGGTTGGAAAAGATCTTAAGATCATCCAGTTCCAACCCCCCTGCCATGGGCAGGAATAGGTGGCACTTAAGTGTCAAATTTAAGCAGGATGAAGTGGCTCTCATGAATGTCAAGCAGTAGGCATTTACTGAGTTTGGTATGCTTTAAAGTAACCCGTTCATCACCAGAAATAGATAATTTTGTTTTGACAAAAGGAAATTTATAGCAAGTTCTTTCCAGAATAATTTTACTTTGAATGGGTTTAATACTAGTACACATTTGCTTTGAATAGGTAAATACAACTTTTTCTGCTAAGTGATCTTATTTAACACGTTCATTTATCCTCTCCAATTTTGTCAGACTACAGAATAGTGAGTACCGTATTATTTTTCCACAGCATAGTGTACATTTTCTTATTCTTCTTTCACAGTTTACTAATCATAGAGTAGTTTAGGTTGGAATGGACCTTAAAGATTATGTAGTTCCAAACTGCCTGCCATGAACAGGGACACCTTTCACTAGACCAGGTTGCTCAAAGCCCCATCCGGCCTGAATTTGCCCTATCCAGCCTGGTTTAGTACTAAAAGCATAGGGTTTAAATGCAACCTCTAAAGAACAACCTTGGCAATCCATCTAGGAATCAATTTACATGGCTCATGACAATAACATTAGTTATTTAAAAATTAACTCTTCCCTCTGAAAAGTTAAATTCCTGCATGTATTAAGAACATTTTAGCATAGTCCATAGTCTCCATGCATGGAGACCTCGTAGCAGCCTTCCAGTATCTGAAGGGGGCCTACAAGGATGCTGGGGATGGACTATTCATCAGGGACTCTAGTGACCAGGACAAGGGGTAACAGGTTAAAACTTAAACAGGAGAAGTTTAGATTGGATATAAGGAAGAAATTCTTTACTGAGAGGGTGGTGAGGCACTGGAATGGGCTGCCCAGGGAGGCTGTGAATGCTCCATCCTTGGCGGTGTTCAAGGCCAGGCTGGATGAGGCCTTGGGTGGCATGGTTTAGTGTGAGGGGTCCTTGCCCATGGCAGGGGGGTTGAAACTAGATGATCTTAAGGTCCTTTCCAACCCTAACTATTCTATGATTCTATGAGATTCTATAATTTAAATGCTGACAACACAAAGACTATAGACACACTGGAATACTAGAAAATAAATATTAAGGTTTACTGCCTTCTTAGAATAAGAAAACAAAAAAGCTTTTATAAAAGATTAAAATGGTTATTATTTGGTTCAAAATACAACATTATACTCAGCCAAGGTTTTATCTTCAAGTATCTAAATTGGGATGAAATCGTTGTGGTACAATTGACATCAGTATTTATTATGATACACTTCTAAGGAAATAGCATATATCATTTAATAGAAAGGGGTAATTTTCTGTAACTTTGCCATGATTATAGGATTTTTAATGATCTCATGGACTGCTGAATTCAGTCGCTTTATGTTACATCAAAAATTTGTCAGGCTTCACATGGCAATGTATTAGATTTCCAGTTGCTACTGCTTCTATTGCAATGATATGCTTGAATTTTGCTTACACATCACTGACAAACCATCTCCTAAAATTCCAGACTAAATTTATTCATGACCAGTGACAAATGCTTGTTCTCATTCAACACCATCCTTTGGCTTAATATCTTTCTCTCTCCTCAGTATTTACTCCCCTGATGTGTTTGTAATGTAACTATATCTCTTCTCCTAACCTTAATCTTGGTAGGCTAAGTAAATTAAATTCTTTTACTCTCCTCTTAGAAAATAACATGCTCTTCGTTCTCCTGATTATGTTAAGAGCCATTTTTGCAGATGTTCCTTCTTAAATTACCCTTTTCTGAATGTGAATTACCAGAAGAACACACAAGACTCAAAGTAATAAGTCCAATGCCTTGTACCACAGTATTGAAGTTTTTAATACAAACGTTGCATGTAATAACTTTAAGATTCATCAAATGCATTACATTGATCATATGTCTCAGATTAATCATCATAACAAATCTTTGTCTGTTTCATTCGCAGCTGATAAAGTCTTAGTTTGTAGTAGAACATTTTTCTTGTAGTCCAGTGTTCAACTTCGTTAGGTTTTATGACATTGTCACTGATCCAGCCCTCAAGGAAAGTGATATTCCTACTGGTTTATAAAATGGTGCTTTCAACTTAGCCAGTAGTCAATTTCTTTGTTTTTCCTGTATCTTGTGTTTAAATCCTTCCTGAAAAAATTAAGATTATTCCAAAGTGCAATCCTAAGAAACCCAACTGTTATCCTTTCAGCTCTCTATTTCTCCTGAGGGACCAGCTGCTATAACTCATTTTCTCAGCTCTTCAACAAGCTTATAATACTTAAATTAATCCCTATTTTTTTCCACCATGAGATCTGAAATGTCATGTGACACCCAAAAAAATCTGTTGCTGAAATTCAAATGATAAAGTTAGTTTGCTGTATTTGTTTGCTCTGGAGAGTCAGCTGATATAAAAAAAGAAAAATACGAGGTTATTCTGGCATTATTTATATTTGGAAATCAATATAGGGTTTTTTTCTCTTATTTAATTTTTACTTTTCAGGTCTTTGGTTATTCTTTTATTCCCAATGTAATCTAAATCTTATAGAGGACAACCTAGCCTAGATAGCTTTTCCCCATTTTTTAAGAATTTGCTATTCTTCAGACGTATGATAATACTCCAGATTTTAAAATAATTATATTTAAACTGCTTTTGGTTTCAAATGTCAGTTGTTTCAGAATAGACAGTAAGATATAATTCAGTTTTCTAGGGAAAAATGAATTTAAGTGCATTGCACTTTTTCAATGTTATTTTTATGTTAGCAGTGGTAATTTTCATTTCTATACATTTATTCCTCTTAACTTTTCTGCCTTTTTCTCCACATTTAACATCAATTCCTTGGTGAGAACTGGGACATATTTGAGGTAGGAATAAACAGGCAGTGATTTACAGGCTACACAGCGTGTATCAGATGCAAGTCACCAAAATCATAAGAAAAATGAAATCACATAAGTGAAAATTGGAGTATCCTGAAGCACTTAGGGCACTGACCTGAGGGAGACCATGAGAGAAGGAAGAAAACAGCAGGAAGGAATTCATAAAGAAACACACATATAAGAAAGGTGGAAATGGCTTGGCTGGTATAAAAATGCACATAGAAATTTGTTTGGCCTATACAAGGAGAAGAGATTTTCAGATATTGAAAAAACTCTGGCCAAGATCTATTTTAAGATTGACCTTGGGTACAGCAAATAGCCTTATAGTGATGAGTAGTCACTTTAGAGGAGATACTTTACAGGCAAATAACAGAAATAACAACATCAAACAAATTACTTTGAAAGTAAAGATGATGTCCCTCTTGTTAGCATCTAGCAACAATAACACACCGAAATTACTTTCAGATTTCACTTTTTTTAAATCTTAACAATGTTTGATGCATTGTATCCCCAAAAAAATAGTTTGAAACATTATTTGTGTTTTAAATATTTATCCTGAGGTGCTTTTATATCAGAATTTGAATGGTTATCATACACTGCAGGTGTGTTGTTTGCTTGCTTTTTTTTTTTTTTTTTTTTTGCCTGGTAATAATATTGAAGTTCAAGCATTAACAAGTGTATTTTATAAAGTATGTGCTTCCTTGTAGATTACTGGTTACATGAGTTCTTGTTGAAGTCTCAAACAACAGTCATTCAGCTTTGTAGATTTTCAGAGAGGATGTTTGTTCCTGGGCTAGCTCCCTACAGAAAATTCCGAATGCATTTTTGAGCTGCATTTTCCTGACACATCTCCAAGGTTCTGTTTAGGATAAACCAGGTTTTTTTTATATCTTCCTATTGCCTGTACAGACTACTGGGGTAATTCAGTTCCATATTTTAAACATCTCTGTTTAAGTATTTATATACAAGGGTATCACTTTGAATTCATTGTGAATTATACGTGTAATCTCCCATTACAAGAAATAGAGATATATCAACAGGCTGTCCAGAGAAGCTGTTGATGCCCCACCCCTGGCAGTGTTCAAAGCCAGGTTGGATGGGGCGATGAACAACCTGGTCTAGTGGAAAGTGTTCCTGCCTGTGGCAGGGGGCTTGGAACTGGATGGTCTTCAAGGTCCCTTCTAACCCGAACCATTCTATGATTCTATGATTTAGATTCTATGATTCTATTGGAATAACTCTCAGCCTTGTTACTGAAGAACCACTTCATCCCATACACCCTTTAATAAGCAATTTAAATTTTCTTCTGCCTCATTCTATGCTGCTCCTATGTGAGCTACTTGAATTGGAAAGTGGCAGTTGTCACCAGCGCACTTCTGGAAAAGAAGGAAGTTCTATTAAGGTAAACAAACTTTTCTAAAAGGGTCTAAAATATGGAGACCTCTACTTGAAGGGTTATCTCCTGCAGTAGCATTTGTCACCCTTTTTGCTCAACTTCACCCCCAGCACTGAAGCAGAAGACCATGTTAGCAAGAGCTAAACATCAGCTGTTAATTTTTGTGGTGGTAGGTATACGAGCTTTTGCAGCAGAGTCCTAGGAGGGTAGTGGTATTCTGGGTAGCACAGTTATCTCCAACTTCTCAGACATATAGAGCAGGCAATCTTAATTTTTATTTTAGTACTTTCTCTTCTCCAGTGTTATAACTGGGCTCTGGGGACTGAAGTTAAAAATAACAAAAAATACAGGATCAGATTCTGGAATTGCTTTCTATCATTTTACATTTCTTCAGACAAAAAAAACCCAAACAAACAAACAAAAAAACAAACCCACAAAAAAAAAAAACCAAACAAAAAAACACCAAACAAACAAAAAAGAAAACCAAAACACACACACACAAAACCTCACAATGTTCAGATATTTCAATATTATTTTTACAGCCTAATCTCCTCATGCATCATCCTAAATTATCAATAATAAAAAATAATTCAAGAGCAATGTGAGTAATTTTATCTCTGAATATCAGAGGGACTTAGTTATTTTAGGTTTATTTATTTGGGACAGATTTATTCAAGAGCTTTCTTTCCCAACTAGCATTCTTACTTCTACTCTCACCAGCATGGATTCCCCATATAAATCCCTATCTTAGTACACTTTAGCCTGATGTAATCCAGTAACTCTTGTTCTCTGATTGTGTCTGGGCTCCTTAATAAGGTGTTTTCAAGCACTTGTCCTCTGAAAGAGGGACAGGCTATCTTAAAGCTATATGCATGGTTTTTAAAGACAAATATAAGGTTAAGATCAGAAGTACAAGCAACTAATAACTCTTCAAGAAACAGCAGCCAAACCAAGATTAGAATACTATAAATGAAGGCCCCTGACTCTAACATGATTGGGAGGGGGGAGGGGGGCAGGGAGGAGGGAAGTCTTTGGTTTGCTTTGTTTTGGTTTTTGTTTTGTTTTTTTTTTACAGTACAGAAAGTATTCTACTAGGACAAAATCATTTAATATAGTCAAACAGAAATTCTCATCAAAGGCCGTGGAATTTTAGCTTATATAGGGATTAAATAAGAATTACATTTGGCTTTATTGGAGACAGGAACCACTGCTAGGTAACTGTTAATCATCTTTGAAAGGTCATTGCAACCAGGAGAGGTGCCTGAGGACTTGAAGAAAGCAAATGTCACCCCAGTCTTCAGAAAGGGCAAGAAAGAGGACCCTGGGAAATATGGGCCTGTCAGCCTCACCTCAGACCCTGGAAAGATGATGGAATGGTTCATCCCAGAGGCCATCTCTAAGTATTTGGAAAACAAGGTGATGAGGAGTAGTCAGCATAGATTCACCAAAGGGAAATCATGCTCAAACAACCTGATTGCCTTCTACAATTGCATGACTGGCTGGATAGATGAAGCGACAGCAGTGGATGTTGTCCACCTGGACTTCAGCAAGGTGTTTTATACTGTCTACCATGACATCCTGATAGGCAAGCTCAGGCAGTGTGAGCTGGATGGTGAGATGGATTGAGAACTGGCTGAATGGCAGGTCTCAGAGGGTTGTGATCAGCTATGTTAAGTGGATAAGGCCAGACTCTTCTCAGTGGTGCCAAGCAATAGGACAAGATGCAACTGGCATAAACTAAACTACAGGAAGTTTCACCTGAACATGAGGAAGAACCACTTATTACTGTTAGGGTGACTGAGCACTGGAACAAGTTGTCCAGCGAGGTTGTGAAATCTCCTTCCCTGGAGATAATCAAGAGTAAATTGTCAAAAGCACATTAATGAAGATTAGCTAAGTGTACCTAAATGGCAAGCAGACAACCCTCTAACCTTTCAGACATTTACAGAACATTTTATTTGAAAAAAATAGAAAATAAAAAGCCAGGAAAATATACAGATAAGAAAGCCTATTACATCTGAAGTTTTGCAAGACACTCATGGGTTATCAGGACATTTCTCTACTGCAGAAAACTAATGTTCCCCTCTTTCTGATTAGCTAATGGAAGTTTTTCCCTGATAGGAAAAGAAAATTGTCTTCAATTTACTTTAGTAAATACAATTCCTTTAACCTCTAGTGTTTCAGGAGGCAACAAGTGTGTTCATTTCGGAAACTGAATTAATTATAACAGTTCATATGCGTAACTATACTTTAGTGCATTGCAGAATAACATTGCCATTTTTGTTAAATGTGTTTGTAGTGCCCCCTGTTCTTCATGTTCACCACAGAAAGTATGTAGAAAGGACCTGACTCAAAAAAATATTTTATGTTGCTTAGATAGTACTTGCTGTTCTGCAGCTGGTCTATTTGGTAGCTCACTGTCAGGATATTGGTTAGAAAATGCATATTCTGATCGAAATACGTATTGTTTCATCTAGAAACATATACCAAGATAACCTCTTCCAGTTTTACTGCACTTATAAGCTTCAATGTGAAAAGATGATCTGATGATAGGGATTCATAATGTGTGTTTCTTGCCACAATAAAATTCACCTAATGCATTCTAATTTTTTTTCCCATTACGAAGAGATGTGACTAAAAGATTCTGAAGAAAAAAAAAAAAAAAATAACATAGCCTGAAGGTATTTTGGAGAAAAAAGCAATCTTTCACATTCTTCCTGTCACCCTATGTTCAAAGGTGTATAAACAATTATTTTATTTTAGCTGACATAAATAGTTGCTTTAATAGTCACATAATTGGGGTTTTGATTGTTTCTTTTTTACATTTTTACTCCTTCTCTGACTGGAGTGATCATAAGCACTTTCTGTAATGATCAGTTAGAAGTCAACGTAAATTGCAATATCCTTTTATTAACTGTGTAATTTAAGTTTACAGTAGATCCTGAAAGTTCATTATCTTGTTCATGTATTTTCTGAAAGAGACAGGAGCCTGCTCAGACTTTCAGTCTTCCTCATTCTCTTCTTTTTTTGTTTATTGTGTACAAACTCGCATGTTCAAATACCCTTCACTTGGTTTTTATAACACACTTTCCCTAGTGACCCTGATTATCTCATACATTTGTAAGTCTATGCCCATCAAAATCCCATCTGTATTCCTAGTCCTTCCAAAACTTGAGGTCTTTTTTTAGTGCCTATTTTCCAAACAATTTATAATCTGATAATTTATAATTTGAAGATTATTTTATTCCCTTACATATTTCCAGTGTCCATTATTTCTGAGCTCCTTAATCTGTGCCTTTTGACTTAGAAGTGCTGCTCAGGTATTTAAATCCCTGTAAGGCTGCTTTTTATCAGTGATTACTTTTCAAAAGAGATTCAATACTGGTCACTAAAATCGTGTTACAAGTATGCCCTTTCTTGGAATGTAAGGAATCAAAAATATCACAGCATTTGGCCACAGCCAAGAGTAAATCATTAAAAAGTCAGAACCAAGATCAAACTCTATACAGTGGTAATGAATAGATACCCCTTGATACAAGTGACACCTTTGGAAGAATAACAAATATTTTGAAATGCTGTGAAAAAATTTTTTTTCATATTTTTTTTTATATTAGGCATTCTTTATTAAAATGACTCCCCTTCCAAAAGGTTCATAAGTACATAGAATGTACAGATATGGATATGTTGCTTCCATATAGTGCCTCAAGTGGGATGAGATGAATCAGTACTGTAGGTATCATCATGCATTAACAGTCTTGCTTTAAAATACAGATTAATTTTTAAGGTAGCCTCCAAGGCTGACTTTTGCACTAATGACTGTCAGTTTAAAGTAATATACAAATGTAAGCTATAATAATGTGAAGTAAGCAAGTCAAACAGACATTAGACTATTATGTAAAAATTAAAGACATTCCAGCTATAAAAATGAAGCATTTAAATAGATACTTAATAGGGGCAGTTAACCAGTAATGACACCAATTAACCAAGAAGTGAAAACACATTCATCTTGTAACCCCCTCCCCCAAAACTGGACCCATTACATTTTGAAAGAGATTGATTGTGTTTGTAAAAAAGACAACACTGTAATTTAATTATTAGAAGACAATGTCAAACAGCTTGTATATTTGTACCAGACCTACAGTCCTTGCTCAGACTGAAGTCTTGTATAGTCATCAGACATTTTGCTTTATAAAGACTACAGGATTGTGTATTAATTGAATAAATAAGAGCTACAAATCAACTTAGAAGGATAAGAGAAAAAAAAAAAAAAAGAAACAAAACAGGGCTTTTTCCCCCAAAGATTATAAAAACTTAATGGTCTTAAAGCTTTATTTTTTAAGTATTCTACAAAACAGATCACCCCAAACTTAAATATATGCTTGCCAAGATACATATTTCATGCTAAGTCTCCTTTTTATACAGATAATTGAAAGGGGTTTTAAAATAAGGTAAAATCAACTTTTTCTGAGCCAAAGACATTATGAGAAGAAAAAAAGCTGTAATTATACAAGAACAAAAGATTTGACTTTACTAATGAGTCATCTAAGAAAAGTAGGTATACCTATAGAAAACACAACAGCACCATGTGCCTCTGGCAGAAAGTATTAAGCTATGTTACTAAGAAACATAATTTTTAGCTTTCAGTTTATTGCTACATTGATTGGCTGACACTATTTAATCCTTTTCTCCTCTCTACAAATTAATTAAATCAGGATCATAGATTTATTTGCACATATCTGTCTTGTTACAGAAACACTATTATGACTGCTCAGCTCCTTCCTCAGAGTTTTAATTATTTTTATAACCACTTACGAGCACAATGTAGTTCTGTAATGCCAGCAACAAGCAGCACCCAGGCACATGCAGGATTTTAACAGATACAAGTAACTAAGAAGGAACAAGAAGGAGAAAACACAGTCGGGTTACATCATTCTGACATACTGGTATGAGATAAAAAAATTTGGAGAACAAAAGAAGGTCAGATTTACCCTCTCCTCTACTTAGAAACCTTCTGTAATGTTTTATAGTTTGCAGCATGATGTTCACAGAGTAGATACCTGATTGATAGGCAAGGCTTTTGGAGAGGAAGCAGCTAAACAACTGATGTGTGTAGTAAAAATGAGGATCTGTGATCTTCACAAGGTCAGTTGGCTTGAATCTGAATTTCATTCAGCATTTCAAAAAATCACTAAACTGCATTCAGCACCTTCCACCAATTTCATCTCTGGTCTGTATTGTTAAGCAATTAATGAAGCAAGAGAATTCAAGCATTATATATTTCCAAATAAATGTGAAGGGCCCTTAGGGAATTGTTATTATTAATATTTAAGATCACTATGGCTTAAAATTCCAAATTATTTCAACATATTTGGGAGCTATGATTTTTCAGATGTTTAAGTGAACATTTCTAAAAAGGGCATACTCAAAAACTGCCCACAATCCCATTCTTAAAGTACCTTTTTGTATCTTGATTTTATTGTAGCAAGATCCTATTTTCTAAAGGAGAATGGAAGTTCTATATAAGAAAAGCCTCTGCATTTGTTTGATATGGTATTTCAATGACCAGTGCTGATGATCAGAAGGAATTCCTATCCTTTCCTTTTCCCATCAGGAAGTTTTGAATTCTTAGCTTGTACATATATAAACTGGACATAAATTAGTATATTCCCTTGATGGCCTTCCTGCTTTCATGATTAGTGCCTTCTTCACCTCTGCCTTTAACAGCAATGATGGGCCTTGGGACCCCTGCAGACCTGTGCTGGAAGACTGACTGGGGAGGATGATAAGTTCCTAGCCAACCCTGAACTTTTTCAAGACCTGCTGCCGCAGCTGGATGTGCATAAATCTATGCGCCCAGACGAGATCCATCCCAGTGTACTGAAAGAGCTGGTTGATGTCATCACAGGACCTCTCCATTATTTTTCATGGTCTTGTGAATCTGGAGAGGTCCCAGTTGATGGAAGCTGGCAACTGTTGTCCCAATTTTCAAGAAGGCTAAGAAGGAAGACCCTAGTAATTTCAGGCCTGTCAGTCTCACTTCAGTGCCTGGTAAAATTACAGAGAAGGTTATTCTGTGAGTTATGGAAAAACACTTGAGAGACAGTGCATTGGTCACAGCCAGCATGAATTCATGAGTGGAAAGTCCCACTTAACCAACTTAATTTTCTTTTATGACAGTCACCTGTCTAGTTGACCAAGGGAAACCAGTAGATCTGGTGGGTTTGGATTTTAGCAAAGCTTTTGATACTGTCTCTCACAGTATCTTTCTGGAGAAAATGTCCAGCATACATCTAGACAAGTCCATAATATGCTGGGTTAGCAATGGGCTGACAGGTCAGGCTCAGAGTGTTAAAGTAAATGGGGTGGCCAGTCATCAGGGGGATTATCCAGGGCCCAGGTTTAGGGACAGTGCTCTTAAATGCTTTTATAAATGATCTGGATGCAGGAATAAAATGTACTTTAAGTTAGTTTGCTGATGATACTAAACTAGAAGGTGCTGTGGACACCCTTTGGGGTGGAGAGGCCTTACAGAAAGATTAGGGTAGACTAGAGAACTGGGCAGTCACCTACCTTAAGAAATTCAACAAAAGCAAGTGCCAGATTTTCCACCTGGAATGGGGTAATCTTGGTTATATGTACTAATCAGGGGTTGAAAGGCTGGAGAGCAGCCCCAAGGAAAGAGATCTGGGGTTTTGGGTTGATGGCTACTTGAATATGAGTCAATAGTGTGCCCTGGCAGGCAAGTGTGCCAAATATGTCCTGCGGTGCATCGAACACAGCACAGCTAGCCGCTCAAGGGAGGTGCTTGTCCCACTCTACACTGCACTGGTGAAGCTCCACCTTGAGCACTGTATGCAGTTTTGGGCGCCTCAATATAAGAAGGTCATAAGACTGTTAACAGTGTGTCCAAAGGAGGGAGACCAAGATGGTGAAAGGTCTTGAGTGCAAGAGTTAGGATGAGTGGCTGAGGTCACTTGGCTTGTTCATCTTGGAGAAAAGAAGGCTGAGGGGTGGCCTCATCACAGTCTACAACGTCCTCAAGGATGGTGGCAGAGGGGAAGTGCTGATCTATCTCTGGTGACCAGTGATAGAACAGGAGGAAATGGAATGAAGCTGCAGCAGGGGATGTTCAGACTGGACATTAGGAAATGGTTCTTTACTGAGAAGGTGGTCGGTCACTGAACAAGCTCCCCAGGGAAGGGGTCATGTCACCAAGAATGTCAGTATTCAAGGAATGTCTCGATAATGCTTTTAGTCACATGGTTTACTTTTAGACAGTTGTATAAGGACAAGGAAGGAGATGGACTCGATGATCCTCATTGGTCCTTTCCAATTTTAGATAGTCAATGATTCTATGACTTGACTTTGAACGATATTAGATTCTAATTTTCCTAGGGAATGAAACGTGAATTCTAGCTGAACAGGTAATATTGTTCTATCTAGCTGAACAGGTAATATTACACACCACAAAACTAATTGATGATTGCTAAGGATGCAGAATCAGCCATTTGAATATAGTAAGTTCTAAAACTGCCTCAGAAAAAACTTGGGAATGACACTGAGCAGGCAGAATGACTCTTTCAACCCTTAAAACAACTGGACTGCTGCTAAATTTAAGATCATTTGAAGTCTAATAGCTCTTGGCAAGAAACTTGACATATTCGCCAGCAATTACAGTAATTTAATTGTAGTTATCTTAAAGTGTAATAAGCAATTTCTTGTAATAAGCTTGATTAAGATACCTACCGTCAGAGTTTTAAGTCTGCTTTAGAAGATGAATCATGCTCCATACAACCTGTTCCATTTCATTGCCTGTAACAGGTGTCCAAATGATTAGCTCAAAGGTAAAAGACTACTTTGTAGAGACATATATTTGGCTAGTTAAAGATTATCCTTCATGTGTACTATACATGTTTGGACAGGAATGATTCTCACTTTGAACTCATATTTTACTTTCTTTCCCATGTAAGAAAGATCAGTGTTGCACTGCAATATGATTTCCTGAAATCGGAAGTTCTCTTGTCACTTCAAGCCCCAGCAATCACAAGGTATAAAAGCAGTCTCAAACAACAAAGAAAGAAACACCAACTGGGGTGTTAGTCATACAGCACACACAAGCAGTAGTTGCAGACAAAAACTCATACCAGAAAAGAAAAAGTTCTTTTATGAGCATTAGGCACCTGAGCTCCTGGTTAATCTGTCATGTTTCTGAAGAGTAAATTATGGTAACAACTTAAGCACAGAACTACCAGGTAAGTCTGAAGTAATTTATCTAAATATCCCCCATCTTCAGAGACCAGACCTTTTTAGTTGTAGTGAAGTACCAAGTCTTGTAACATCTGACTGAAAGTCAGACCTTTCTAATGACTTTTTCCAGTTTTCACAACATCAAGGAATAGTATTTCTGTACATTAAATCATATATGCAGAAAGTTTAATGAGAGCAAGTTTTTAGAAATCCCTTTATTTATCTATCAGTGCCAGTTGTCAGTTAGGAGCTATATAGTAAGCAGAATCTCTTTGTTGAAATTATTCTTGACTTTCATGTTGATGCTGTTTTTAGCTCTGTGAGTTGTAAATCATTAGACAGCCTTATTTAGAAATGTCCAGGCTCTTTGTTATTAAGGTCTTAAGATGAGTATCTTAACTTGCTCTCTTTTCATTGATTTAGACTGAATGAAAAAGCTGTGTATTGAGTTCTTGAAAAACATTTCCTGTATTAAACCAGCCATGAGTATATGAAGCAGACTTGGGTAAAATTCTCCCAGTTTTTTATATGCTTGAGCCTGAGCTGAAACAAGACTTTATCAAAGGTCAGTTTCCTGTCCACCAACTCATGAAGTTAAATGGAAATTCCTGAATTTCTATTTGTTTTGTTTTTCACATTGTTATCAACTTCATCAATTTTCTCTTATGATTTTGTTTCACAATTTGTTTTTTGAAAGGATAGTCCTTTGACAAAAGTCGTGATATTCTTAATATGTGGAATGAGAATATATAAGACAAAGGCTGGGTTTGGTGCCTATACCATTTGTACTTCATGATGACAAAGGCTGAAACACTGAAAGGCTAGAAATATGCACTGCTGCTATTAGAGAAATGTAGCATGTGCGAAACTGACCCAAAAGAACTAACAATCACTTATGGGCAATAATTCAAGAGCTAATATGGTTCATCGCCATCTATGGCAAACGGCACTACCTTAGCAAGTTGTCAATTAGTGCTGTAGCTAGTTGCTTTCTGTGGGTGTTTGACACACATGGCACACTGTTTTCTCTCTGATAACGGTACTGTCTTGGCTAGAAATAAAATGATCTGACAAAGCCCTGAAATCATTGTGGCACAGTTACTCCTGAACTTTTCTGCTCCAGCATGAAACTAAGAAAATCATGAAAGAGTAAAATATCTAAATAAAAACATTAGGCGCTAATCTTTATTTCTTTCAGTAATTAAAGCTGGCCCACCAGCTTTTCTGTTATTGGTACCAATTTGGCCTACCAAAGCATGACATACTAGGACTATGCATTATTTGTGGAAATGGTAAGATCTAGGCTGAGACCTTTCGAGCTTTCTAAGAAGTTAAGGGAAGCGCTTTCTTACAAATGAACTAGTCGATTAGCCAAAATAATGTTATTACTTGGATAGCTATGTTAGCAAGGTTTATATTTATCACTTGAGTTTTTAAAGTTGATTGTTTACAGCATGTTTGCATCACAGATAAAAGCATGAACTACAAAATAGCTGTCATAAGGTACTTGAAAAAGAAAAGCAAGGAATTCACTTTAAGGCAAAAATAGCATGTTTTTCCTCTGGGAAATACTTCCTTTTACTATAGGTCAGCCACACGTTTCATCTCAGATATGCTTCTGCTAAAAGAAGAAAAACATCAGTTTCAATTTAGCCTTCACAAGCGTGTCTGAGGTATCACAGTATCACAGTATCACAGTATGCTAGAGATTGGAAGGGACCTCAAAAGATCATCTAGTCCAATCCCCCTGCCGGAGCACGAACACCTAGATAAGGTTACACAGGAATGTGTCCAGGCGGGTTTTGAATGTCTCCAGAGAAAGAGACTCCACAACCCCCCTGGGCAGCCTGTTCCAGTGTTCCGTCACCCTCACTGAGAATTTTCTTCCCAAGTTTAAGTGGAACCTCTTGTGTTCCAGTTTGTACCCATTACCCCTTGTCCTATCATTGTTTGCCACTGAGAAGAGCCTGGCTCCATCCTCATGACACTCCCCCTTTATATATTTATATACACTAATAAGGTCCCCCCGCAGTCTCCTCCAAACTATAGAGACCCAGCTCCCTCAGCCTTTCCTCATAAGGGAGATGCTCCACTCCTTTCACAATCTTAGTCGCCCTGCGCTGGACTCTCTCCAGCAGGTCCCTGTCCTTGAACTGAGGGGCCCAGAACTGGACACAATATTCCAGATGCGGTCTCGCCAGGGCAGAGTAGAGGGGAAGGAGGACCTCTCTTGACCTACTAACCACCCCCCTTCTAATACACCCCAGGATGCCATTGGCCTTCTTGGCCACAAGGGCACAGTGTTGGCTCATGGTCATCCTGCCGTCCACTAGGACCCCCAGGTCCCTCTCCCCTACACTACTCTCTAACAGGTCGCTCCCCAACCTATACTGGAACCTGGGGTTGTTCCTGCCCAGATGCAGGACTCTACACTTTCCCTTGTTATATTTCATCAAGTTATTCCCTGCCCAACTCTCCAGCCTGTCCAGGTCTCGCTGGATGGCAGCACAGCCTTCTGGCGTGTCAGCCACTCCTCCCAGCTTAGTGTCATCAGCAAACTTGCTGATAGTACACTCAATTCCCTCATCTAAATCATTGATGAATATATTAAATAATACTGGTCCCAATACTGACCCTTGAGGCACTCCACTAGATACAGGCCTCCAACTAGACTCCGCCCCATAGACTACAACTCTCTGGCTTCTGTCCTTCAGCCAGTTCACAGTCCACCTCACTACCTGATCATCCAGACAGTCCACCTCACTACCTGATCATCCAGACAGGTATGGCAGAATATATTATGTATAGTGTATGCTCAAATTGGTAGTGGTCTTGCTTTATATTCCTCTGCTGTACTAGAAAGACATAAAATTATAATTTTAGAAATTCAAAGAAATTTCAAATCCCAGGTTGTCTCTTCTCCAAGTTTCTGTCTGAGTCCAGTACTGAAAAAGGACTTTATTTAATGAAGTATTCAGGACTGAAATTTTCTTAATTCTATGATCTACGCTTGATTGTTATTAAAGATAAAAAAGGGTAAGGAAAGAATGTAGTACGTACAAATCTAAGAAGTATGAATACAACACATTTTTAGCATATACACAAAGAAAATGTTGCAATTGCATTTTACATTCAATACAATGAATCAACATAGAATAAGCAAAAGAAATTAAAAGAAACATTATGACAGAATCTTTGAAAGTTTGAGATTACTTTGCGTAACATTTAAATAAAAAGTCATTTTTTAATGAGGGTTCTTGCACCCATTGTTAATTGAATTCTTCAGTATAAGACATCCCCAGCATTATGAGCTATCTTTCTGTATTTGGTGTCATGATAATTTTCCTGCCTGAATATAATGTATTCGTACTTTCATAAAGGGAAAGTAATAGGTGGTATAGAATCTTTTCATAAAGAAGACACAAACATCATAAAAATATAAATATATAAAGGGGGAGTGTCACGAGGATGGAGCCAGGCTCTTCTCAGTGGCAAACAATGATAGGACAAGGGGTAATGGGTACAAACTGGAACACAAGAGGTTCCACTTAAACTTGAGAAGAAACTTCTTCTCAGTGAGGGTGACAGAACACTGGAACAGGCTGCCCAGGGGGGTTGTGGAGTCTCCTTCTCTGGAGACATTCAAAACTTGCCTGGACACATTCCTGTGTAACCTCATCTAGGTGTTCCTGCTCTGGCAGGGGGATAGGACTAGATGATCTTTTGAGGTCCCTTCCAATCTCTGGCATACTGTGATACTGTGATCATTTTCACTGTGTAGGAACTCCTTCTTGGAATGTATGCTTTACTCAAACACAGTTAAGAGTTAATATGTCAATTATTATTAGTAGTTGGCAATTAATTTATGCTATATGTACGAGTTATGCCTTCTTCCTATTTTCAGTGCCACTTAAGATTTTAGAGAGAGATCTATTTCTTCTCTCCCTTTCCCTCTTCCCCATTTTTTAGTATATTTACCAACTGCCTGCGCAGAAGACACACCGTAGCTTTGGCTAGATGCCTTTATGAACCTTATCTAGACCTTTTGCAATTGAAGTTGGGAAGAAGTTCCCTAACTACACTCAGTCATTTGATGGGTTTGTACAATACCTCTAAGGATATTTGCTGCTTTGGTCTCCATTCAATTCCTAATTATTCTTAATATTTGGTTTACCTTCCTATTCATTTCTACTGAGCACTGGTAGTTATACAGACCTACCTATCAGAATCCTAAGATCTAATTCCTGAGCAATTACCAGTCACTTAGGGCTGTGTGATTCTTTTGCATATCGCAACTGTTGGAATAATTTTGTATTAATAAATGTGTCTACTTCAATATGCATGCTTTTCTGCAAACCTTTTATTAATAAGCAGAACAGCATGGGATATCTACAGTTAGATCCATAACAACCATTCCATTTTGAAGAACTATTCATTTGTTTCCTATGTTTTTTGTTGTTCTTGTAACTTAATTCCCAGACATTTTAAGAATCTTTAAAGGGGACTTGATCAACTGCTCTGAGAACCCGCGAGTGCTCTAATAGACATTGTGAGCCATTTTCCAAAAGGCATTCCAGCTCTTTCTCTATGTATCACATTATGCTAGTTAATCCATTCTTTTAAACAGTCTATACATTTTCCTTCACAAACTCGTCAGGCTTATCTGTAGATCTCAGGATTTCCTTTGCAGTTCTCTTTAAAAACTGGCATTTTCCACCTTTGGCCACTGTAAAGATAGCTTCAAGTAAAAGTGTGCATAACTTTGAACACTTTTTTCTTTTAAATCCCTGAAATGCTTTAATATTTTCAAGTGACTCTTAAGACTAACATGTTGTCCTGGTAATTTGCTATAGCTCTTTTTGTCAATCTGTTCTGCCACGTCATCCAGCAAAGTTTTTCAATTCGAAACCAAATCTCTAATGCTTTTCCAATCTTATCTGGGACTGCCTTCAAGCATTCTTCACATTTATTTTCTTTAATCCTATGGTCATGGATTGTTTGAGGGCTCCCTCACACTGTACTTGTATATTGATCTTAAAGAATGCAATTAGAATGGCAAGTAATTCTTTGCAAATGGTATTTTTAATTCTTTGTTTTAGAAAAGAGAAAAAAACATGTAAAAATGAGGTTCAGAATTATTATTTTACAAAAGAAATGTAGGATACTGGCATACTGTGACAACATGATTCTTTCTGTGATGCATGTACTTGTTTCACCACCAAAGCTGAAAATGGGACATTTTCTATTCAGCTGTATGTAACACCTCACATTGGCAGTCCAGCACACACAAGTTAGCATTTAATGATTTAAACACTTCTGATGGAAAAGAAGAAAATGCCAATCTCAGCATTTCATACCCATCCCTAAAGAACCTACCAACCTGAAATCAGCTGTCAAAAGTGCATTAAAAGCACATTCCAGGAGACAAAAATTTACAGGATTCTTCAGAGTAAGTAAAACATCAGAGCAACCCCTCCGACTTTTTGACACACATTTGGTCTTGTCTAGTGTAAACAAAACTTGATGTAGGTCAAAACACTGAAGTAAGCTTCACTTGGGGAAACAGGATGCTTGATTTGAATATTTTTGTTATTTTTCCCTCTTGCAGTATGCTCTCTAAACATATAGATATGTATGTTTATTTTTTTTCTAAACGTAATATAAATACTTTTATTTCAGCTGAAAAGATATTCTAGTGTTATTTTAACACTCAGACTCTTCAAGGCAACAATAGGAACCTCTTCTCTTTATTATTATAAAAATGGCTTTTCTAGTTATTTTGCCCCTTTCACACCATAAGCAAAGCTGAGACTAGATTCCAGCAACAGGTATGTGTCAGATCTTTTATCTTGCCAAGGTAACATAAAAATCTCTAAGCACATATCTGTCCAACATTGCTATTTTTAACAATGTAATGGAAAAAAAAAAGAACAAGCGGTCTCCACTGAACTTATATATGCGTAAGTCAATTTTCAGAAGCACTAGCCTTAAGAATTGTAGTTTGATAGACCTATTTATCTGAACAAAGAAAATATTTACCAAAGATAAATTGCAAATGTGTGATTCCTTACAACAGATGTGTTACAGTTCAGAAACAATTTCCCACAGGAATTTTTTCACTGCATTCAGACTAATGAGCGTTTTCATTGAAATTCTTCTTTTTACCTGTAGAAAAGCAGATGGTAAAACTAGAGCTTGCTCTGCATTTTGAAAGTGATTATTTGTGACTACAATACATGACAATCATTAATTCACAGCTCTATGACACAGATACATAAGGATTTTTTAAGTTTAAATGAGATTTTAAATACGTTACTGGAAATCAATTAATTTAAAACTATTCTAATTAAAATTTCATCGGCTATGGTATGTGAGTAGGAAGTCAATTTTTCATGTTCATGATTTTTCTTCAGAGACCTGCGTAATTCTGCTATACATCATTGTAACTTTGTACACTTACGCAGTTTGATGAGCTCAAATAGAATGATACAGAATAAAATAAAAGAGAACACTCTGAGATGTGGGGTTTTTTTAATTTTCAAACTATTTGAAAAGTGAATCAGAAAACTTGTTTGGAAAACTCTCAGCTTCAAAACTTATTCAGGATTTTTTTTTAAAGCATTGACTTTTTCTCTTTTTAAAGCATTATTTTTTTTTTTTTTTACATATAGGAGAAAATAATTGAAGACTAAATTTTTTTTCTAAATTTCTCTAGAACTGTAGAAGCAGATTTTACCTTGACCGCTGTTTTGAAAATAAGTACCTTAATTTACAGCATGAAAGATACTCTGCTGGTATTTTAAACTGATAATTCGTAGTGAGCAAATATTTGAGGTTTATCTCACCAAATCTTAGACAATTAATTAATTGGCTTACCTTTCCTTAGTGACCATAGAGAGACTTAGACCTTTTGCCTTCATCTGAATGTGGAGGACAAAGCCCTGAGCATCCTTGTCTGACCTCGTGGCTCACCCTATTTCAACCATAAAGTTGGACTGGAGTACTCCTGAGGTCCTCCTAAACTGAACTATTCCATGATTCTGACTGACAGAAGAATGATAGTACACATCACATTATGTGAGGTTCCTTCTTCCACTTGGCATTTATTAAGCTTCTGTTTAGACTTTTCACCTTGAAGGTGGTCCTGTTGCACCATAGCCACATGACTATAAGTATGAAAGGCAGCTCATTTAAAGCTAGTGTTATTGCAGCATACATTGTCGCAACAATAAGTATAATGGGAAAAAACTCTGAGAACAGAGTGGCAGTGGTTTGGCGTGAAGCAGCTTTTATGCCATCATATATTTTGAACACATTGGAAATTATTACAAGCAAAGGTTTTGAACACATTTTTCTCATCTACATATTTCACAGTTGAAATTTTCCTTAATTTTGAAAGGTTTTGCTTTTTTAGATACTGAAAACAAGGTAAATATCCTAAAGATAATTTATGAAGTAATTAAAAATAGTTTAAAATGTTTAGTTCACTGTCTAGTAATATGACAATCAGTTTTAAAAAAATGTACAGCTGTTCTACTGCTACCTACATGTACCTAGCATGTGCCACTTTGGTTCTCAGAAGGCACATTAAAATCTTATAATGGCTGTTTAAATGAACGCCTGTGTATAAAAAAGTGCGCTGCACTATATGACAATCTTTTTTCCCTGACTAGACAATAACTCATTGTGTCTCTTCATTTTAAACAACCAACTCTGAAGGAAATGAGTGGTAAACAATTTGTGTGAAGAGGACCTTGCAGCTATCATGGTCCTCTGGAAAATATGCTTTAATCACAGGTTTGTTTAATGGTTGTAGTTTATAAGTTCATAAAATGAAAGTAAAACATGCTACAACAGAATAAAATGCTGTTATATAAGTGAATATACATTGCAATGTACACGTTTTAGTAAAAAAAGTAAATGGGATTGGTCCTGGCAGTTTCAGTCTTGGATGGGGTGGGTATATACTTGCATGTGTGTGGCAGTGCCTGAAATAATAGCAGTAGCAAACCCATCAAAATCTTGAATCACAGATGTGCATATAAGCCATGATATCTTCATGCATGAAATTTTTCAAAATTCTGCACGCATATAAAAAAAGAACATATATTTCTTTATGTATGAGTAGTATAATGTTTTCAGCCTATATTAAGTTTTAAGATAGCTGCTAACCTAAAAATTGCATGTCTGTTTAGTGTATTTTTGATTCTTTTCATTTAATATCTCATCCACTTATAACTGTAAAAATGCCACAAGAAGGTCTGTGTGTGTATCTATCAACAAACATTATAAAGTAGAAGCAAAAAGGCAGAACTATTAATTTGAATAGACTGTAAAAAATACATAGAGATTCTTAAAACAAATAATGAGAAGAACAACTTACTGTTGAATTTTTACATAGACTGAATATTGAAAACTAAAGTCAGGTTTTCATTTTTACCATGATTTTTCAGTTTTTCCCACTGTGCTTCTTAAAGGATCTTGCAAGGCATGGGACAGAAAATAAGTTTTTGTCTTCATTAAGATTTACTAACTTTAGTGAATTTTGTGTATTGCTGATTGATCTTTCCAGATATTTTTCTCCATCATTTTCCATTATATGCAACAAACTGTGTGACTAGCATAAATAAATTTGGGAGTAAATGCCCATCCTATAGATAGGTGTTAAGATCTTGTGTATTGTTATAAAAGCAAAGCAGATTGTCGAGACAAATGTTGAAAAGCCTGCTATTACCTGAGAAAATGCAGTTGCATAAAATTTGTTGGGTGATGTGATTCATTGAGGATTTTCATAGGTGAATTATGAATAATATCCAGTGCATACACACAAAGTGTATCTCAATTATTTCAAATATTTTTTTTATTTATTTTTTTCCCCAGCAGATTCTGCTGTGTTTTAGTCTGTATTACAAAGTTTTCTATTCCTAATGCTGAGTACAGTACAAAGCATTAATGGAAAGCACAACATTGCATCACCCTTCGTCTTGCAGTGGTAAGCTCCATCTGACATCCTGTGCTGCTGAATGTTCTTTGGTGTGCCTATGTGAGTGCAACATGTGGTGGATTGTGGGATGGGAATGAACAACCAGCAAGACTAGGGGAAACCTAATTTCTTTTGATATAACTATTGGTTTATGCAAATTTAAATGAATTGTGGGTTTAAAATTCTAAGTTTCTGAACACTTCTGCTATTTTCAGTGGGAAGAATTAGAACTTCCAGATGCGTCAGGCCCCTTACAGCCTAGGGGTCTGCAATTGGGAAGCAGATAGGTTCTTACTTTTGTATTTCAGTTAAGTACTGAAGTTAGTTGAGATGAAACTGAGCCTACACAACTAGACAAAATTTTGCTTCTGAATGTCTAATTTTCACTTTTCTATGAAGAAAGGGTAATAACTTCTTGATAGGCATAAGTAGTAGTCACTTGAATTACAGCATAATACAAATATTATTCACATGCATTTAGGTTTCAGAGATTATAACATATTACCAGATTTTAATCTGTTTAGAATCACACAAAAAATATTTTAATTTATTTCAAAGTCTTTTAACATGGAAAATTACATTAATTTAAGTGATTGAGGGTTTTTTCAAATATTTCTCATTATTTGTAATCATTTAGCCATTGCCCTAGTTTCCAGCTACAGAGGTTGTGTTTATGTCAGCAGCATACATCATGCACTGTATATTCTATTATTATAAATTATGAAGTTGCCATATTAATAACTTTAACTATTTTTTTTATATATATATACATATTCTGTAGTGCTAAATGAGCAGTAACCTGAAGTGCTCCTTCTGTCTATGGTCTTTTTGCTTTAGCAAAACAGAATCATTCGAAGAAAAATAAACTTCATGCTACGTAATAGGCACACTAAGGAAGTTTGAAGCACAGAGTAGAAATTTTCCCAAAGCTGCAAGAAGCCCATATCTGAGGTTTACTATCATTAATAATGAAGAAAAATTCTATGAATTCCAACATTTATGTTTCTTGGCATCTGAAAATTTTCCAACTTTCTCCCAAAAATTATAGCATAAATTAAGTTTAGGAGAAACCCTTTTATTTCCCCATCTACCCAGAGTACTAGCAATTTAAAACTGTGCCAAAGAGAAACAATAAATCCCTTGTTTTTTCCAGAGTTCAATTTCCCCCAAACCCTCTCTCACACACAGCTTCTTCCCCAGTCACCCCAGTGAGAGTCTCAGATTCCTTCTCACTCAGTTCTTCCCTGACAGAGCAGACACTAAAACTCAGCCTTCTTCCCCTAAGACAGAAGAGAAAAAACCCATACTTCTTTCTTTGAGTGGGTGATGGAAAAAAAAAGGTTATTAAAAAAAAAGTAAAATGCTTTTAAAATAAAAAAAAAAAATTAAAATAATAACATGTCTAAACCCTTCAGTATCAGTAGTGACACAAATCATCAACGCCACAAACAGACTTAACTGTACTTGATTTTTACAGCTGACTGCATTGATAACCATATTTGGGGTTAGTTGAAAGGCTGCATGCTAGGGAAAGTGGGGCTACTCACTAGGAGGCTATCAGATAATGGATACTACTCTAAAATAGCCTGTTTTCTGCAACTCTCATTCTTCCCTCCCCCCAGATTTTAAAATAAATAAACAAATAAATCCTCTCTCTGAATTTTATACTGTCATGCACAGGACTATCAAGAGGATGAGATAGAGCAGGGGATGATGTCCTGGTTTAGCAGTAGCAGTCATTTTTTTTCTGCTGGTGCAGCACTGTGGTTTTGACTTTCGGCCTGGGAAAAATATTGATAAAGCCGATGTTTTCAGTTGCTGGTCAGAATGTTTACCCTGACCAAGGACTTTGTGAGTCTCATGCGCTGCCAGGGAGGAGGAGAAGCCGGGAGGAAGCAGGGACAGGACACCTGACCCAAACTAACCAAAGAGGTATTCCATACCGCAGCACGTCATGCCCAGGATGTAGAACTGAGAGTTCCCAGAAGGGCTGGAGCACTGCAGGGTGGGGGTGAGGTACCGGTTGGTGAGCGGTTGTATTCTCTTCCTTGTTATTTCCTTTATCATTATTATTATTGGTGGTAGCAGTAGTGGTTTGTGTTATACCTTAGTTATTAAACTGTTCTTATCTCAACCCGTGGGAGTTGCATTCTTTTGATTCTCCTCCCCGTCCCTCCAGAAGCGGAGGGAAGAAAGGTGGGGGGGGAAGTGGACTGCGTGGTTCTGATTTACGGCCTGGGCTTAAACCACGACAGTTCTTTTTGGCGCCCAACGTGGGGCTTGAAGGGTTGAGATAACGGCAGAACTGACTGAGGCACAATGCTGATTTATTGGCTCTCAAAGTTGTTCTTTTTGATATCACAGTTCCTGTATGTCGTAGCTTACTTAGAGCCGGTATTTGCTGTGTTAGTGTTTATCAAGTGTGGGCCTTGGGCTAAGGTTCTTGTTTCATTGTACTTTATGGTAATGGCTTGTAATACGGGCGGGCTCCGGCAGCAGGGCGAGATGGACGTGGCCGTGGACTTGTACCTGGCCGTCCCGCTGCTCTCCACTGTCCTGGCCCTCGTCCTCTCCCCCGTCTTTGTGAGGCTGCGGGGAGCTGAGGGGGAGCTGCCCCGGGAGCCGGCGGTGGCCGAAGCGGCCCGGGAGAGAGGCCCCGGGGACCAAGCGGCGGCGGGAGCGGGGCCGGAGGCCGGGCAGGAGGCGGCTGCCGAGGAGGGGAAGGAGGCAGCTGCCGAGCAGCGGGAGGAGGCGGCGGAGGAGCCGAGCCCCACAGCCGAGCCCAGCCCCGCGGCGGCCGAGAGCATCCCCCAGCAGCCGTCCGCCGAGCCCCGTGAGCCCGAGCCGCAGGAGGATGCAGGAGACCTCGCAGCATTTCCCAGCAAGGCAGAGGAGGAAGATCTGGACTCGGAAAAAGAGAAGCTGGCGGTGAGAGAGCCTTCAAGCACAGGAGCTACAGCCCCAGTGACAAGCACAGCAGCAGCATTTGAGAGTTCTGAAGGTTTTGAATGGCCTTTGGGTACCCTTGGGACCTGCCTGCTGATTGTGATGGGGATCACCGTGTTGGCACACACACAGAGTGTGTTCTACCCACGGCCATTTTGTCTGATCCCGAGAGTTAAGCAGAGTCAGGTTTGGGTCTTGTCTGGGTTTAGACAATACAGGGGGACCGAGAGGTTTTCCCCAAGGCTGGACAGTCATGAGTGTCACAGCGTGTGGGACAGTATGGGCGAGTATCTAATCCACTGGGCCCCTCCAGTGCTTTGGAAGCGTCGGAGATGGAAGGCAGCTGTGTGTAGTCCTCAACGACAAGTTGCAGAAACTGCTGCAGGGGAGGGTGAATTATTTTGAGCCTGATGGGCCCATGACACTTCAGGCCATCAGGGCAGAGATGCAACATAGAGATGGACTCATGATCGAGGGGTGGACTTTGCAATGGGCCTCTCCTGCTCTGAAAGACTGTTACAAGTGATGGTATATTGAAAATGTGGGATCTGAGCATGACGTGAATGGTATGGAATAAGGGGTGGATACTGTCCTGGTTTAGCAGTAGCAGTCATTTTTTCTGCTGGTGCAGCACTGTGGTTTTGACTTTCGGCCTGGGAAAAATATTGATAAAGCCGATGTTTTCAGTTGCTGGTCAGAATGTTTACCCTGACCAAGGACTTTGTGAGTCTCATGCGCTGCCAGGGAGGAGGAGAAGCCGGGAGGAAGCAGGGACAGGACACCTGACCCAAACTAACCAAAGAGGTATTCCATACCGCAGCACGTCATGCCCAGGATGTAGAACTGAGAGTTCCCAGAAGGGCTGGAGCACTGCAGGGTGGGGGTGAGGTACCGGTTGGTGAGCGGTTGTATTCTCTTCCTTGTTATTTCCTTTATCATTATTATTATTGGTGGTAGCAGTAGTGGTTTGTGTTATACCTTAGTTATTAAACTGTTCTTATCTCAACCCGTGGGAGTTGCATTCTTTTGATTCTCCTCCCCGTCCCTCCAGAAGCGGAGGGAAGAAAGGTGGGGGGGGAAGTGGACTGCGTGGTTCTGATTTACGGCCTGGGCTTAAACCACGACAGATGACTATACTGGAAATTTTACAGGTGTTACAGAAATGAGAGTCTATCATGCTAGTTCATTTAAGCCCCATTTATGCTCAAAGTACTTACCAAGAAACGAAAAGCGAACAAGCCCTGCAGGGCCTATTCAAAAGCACTAGCAATAAACCAGCCCCCACTGCGTCACTTAAAAGGTACAAGTTCTAATTTCACGTGGGAGTTATGGGGAAAGTTTGCCTCTACTATGATTATATCACACTGATTTTATCCCCCTCATCATACAAAGTCTCTTCTTTTTTTTCATCCATAATTCGCACACATAGTGGATATGTCTCTAATCTGCACAATTATCTACCTACACTGCTTTTCAATTAAAGGATCACAGTGTGCATTGCGATAGCATATTCTTGAAAGGCCACAGTTTCTGTATGGAACCTAAGGGTTTTGCTATCAGAAAAAGGGTATGCACTGATTTTTACCTGACATTTAGTCTTTGGTGTAGCTCAGCATGTACAAGAAATATGAAAGAAGCAAGCCTCGTTCTCTTTCACTGACAAATATTTAATAGAACAGCAGTAGCTGTAAGTGTTGGTGGCCTTGACTCTGAAGTGAAATGTCGGTAGCAGCACTATACTGCAGTGTCTATCTGTTCACACGCTTCAGAGAATGAAATCTGAGTGTTGTCCTTGTAACAAGACACTTTAACATTTATCAGTGCACACATGGACACCGCAAAGAAACAAACGGCACAAAAATGTTTGAATTATTGCAAGAAGATTTGTGATACATTATTAGCTACATTTTTAAAGGTGAAAAATAACTTTTTCACCTTTAAAATGAATACTGAACATGGAATTACAAATTAAAGCATCTTTAATAATATATACTTGTCCCTCCACAGATGAAATCTATATCCTAGAAAGTCAGGAATTACATTTTGGAGGAAAAAGATAATGAATTCTGCTTAGTTTTTCTGTCAGAAAAAAAAAAAAAGCTGCTAGATTTTTGCAAGTAAGTCTAGCAAAAAGCAGGCATTGCAAACAAGAAGATGTTTTAGTACCATCTTGCTTTTTGTTTGTGCCTTCATCTTTAAGACAAATCACATTTTTCTCTATGACATCTAGCTCAAGAATTAATTCCTGTTGATTTCTCTTACCTAAACAAACCAAGAAAGCAGGGTCTTACCAACAATCCAGCACATAAAAGTCCAGTCTGTGAACAGACTCCATACGAATCACAGGAAAGAGTGTCTGGGATCCCATTGTTTAGTCATTTTGGGTAATAACAGACATAAATCACTCTATTCCATGCTTTTGCCTGGTTTTCCACAATCTACATGGTAATTTGCTTGCCTAGTCCACTCTTGTGTATATACAATTATCAATGTCTTAGATTCTGCTTTTCAGTAAAAAAAAAACCAAACCATTACATAATTTCATTGTTTCCCTGTATGTTTACCACACACTCATGTGCTTTACAGCTTACTTCAGTTTCTGTTATCTAATCTATCACATTTGTCACCTTACATCTGAGCTTTAACATTTCTTCTGCTTCACATCACCAGTAAAAACCATTATTCCTCCTTTCTGGGTAATCTGGGTTCAAATCATGCCAATTTTAATAAGTTAATTTTATTTTTCATCTTGTCTTCTCCAGTGTATCATTTAACAAATTACATATCCATGTCTTAACTAGGTCTGGATGTTTTTAGACCTCAAAAAATCTAAAGGCGTCTGGGATGTTGATGTCACACTACACATGTACAGATTGGACTAGTATGTGGCAAAGAGTTTTAGTCTCCTACTGTCTCACCCCTACTTGGTTTATTTGTCTTCAAAATATGAGCTAACTCTACTATGGTTATTCTTCTATCCACTCCTTTAGTCATTTGTGTTATTGTGACTGAGTTTATTTCCTCTGCCCGCTTCTTCACCTTCTGTGATAGAATTTCCTGTTACTATATTCTACTGCCTATACATTTAATGTGGACTTTTTCTAGGAAAAGGTCATGAAGCAGTCTAGCAAATTTTGCTTTCCCATTATAACCCCTTCACTTATTATCAGTGTCAGTGCTTCTCATCTGCTTTTTTAAAGAGGTTTTATTTTGCCCTTGGATGTCTGCAGGCACTGTTCAACAGTAGCTAAAACATCAGTATCTCTAATGCTTTTTCAGTCCACATCAAACGTAGTCTACATACATTACTGGTGCTTTCACAAGAAAAATTTGAAAAACAAAAGGGGAAGAGGAGGGAGAAATGCATACTGAGCTGTCTGAGCACAGATCTCTCTCTGATTAATTTAAGATATCCCTATAAGTAGAGTTAAAACAATAAGATTAAAAAGAATGAATAAATTAGCCAAGTGAGCTGGGGAAGAGAGAAAGAGAAGAAAGCAGCACCTGCCGTACATATCATCAGTGTCTGATGATTGCGTCAAACGAATAATAATTCTACATTTTAAAAGACAAATCAGTTCTTTTAATTCCAGGTAATTTTCAGAATGTGGCTATGCTTGTCAGAATTACATAATTGCTCTCACTGAAAACAGGAGTGAGATAACCAGGAAGAAAGAGTTATATTCTCTGGAGAGAAATGTAGTGTTATCTGAAAACTTCAGATCCTTCTGTGCCTTTTTCGGTACTTTAAGAACTTTGAATTTCGTACTAGAGCTAAGATCATGGTTAGATTGATAAAAATGTACCAAAGTAATCCATTGTCCTAACAAAAAATGATTTCAATAAGAAAGGAGAAACTCACAACCTTTATTTGTCCTTGTGACCGTAATAGCTTGAGTATATTCAAAAAGAAGCCTTGTTAAAAAGACCTGTTGTGAAGTCCATAATAAGAATGAAAAATATTAAGGAATCCACCAATTTATCCAGCAACCTTTATATCCTTCTCTCATGGTGCTTTTCTTTGACTTTGGACACTGGGTTTTCATGACACTACTTCAAGTTATCTTGCTTTTTTTGTCTGGTTAAAGATGAGAAACAAGAGCTTGTTGAGCAAATCTGTGCTGCTCCATTTCAACGGTGGATGTGAGAAAAAAAAAACAACACACGTTTCACAGAGTCATTAATCAATATTTAGTCTGAGACATTCTAGGAGATGTAAAGGCTGAATAAGAATAATGAAGTTAAGATGAGGCTGAAGAGGGAAGAGAAAGCCATTATTTATATAACTGAGTGAAATATGAACACATTTATTGGTTTCTTTTATCTCCAGAAAACTTTGTATGTTATTTATTTTGATGGGACTTATCTTAGGTAACTTTAGCTGTCTAAAAAAGTAAGTCATGTTAGCATTTGCCTTAGGTCCCCTGTAAATTCAGTGGTAAAAGTAGATATTTCCAGCTGAATGAGACTGTTCCTAAAGCAGTAGCATCTCAATAAAATTCAGTCTGTCTGTAGTACATGGCTACCCATATAATTCACACAATTAGTGCTTTCAGAGTGGAGTTTACATTTCTGTCACTTCCATGCGCCTTTCACGTTTGCTTCCTTGGTTGTGTTCTCTCAACATCCAGGAAATATTTTAAATTAAATAATTCTTTATTCTTGATTTATAAATGTCATGGGTTTGTATCTCAATTTGCCAGTAAAGGTGGCAGTGTGATCCCAGCTCACCATCTATCTCACAGCTTTGTGACAAAGCTCTGAGATGTGTGTCTATAGAAAATGTGATTAATGATAACTTGGTAAAACTACCTGGGTTAGCGAACTTGGGCTATTTTTTGCAAAATGATACTTTTAAATATGAATATTATATGTTCAATATAACAATGTAACTAGGTCTCACTGTGTATTTTAAAGATGCATTTACATATTTCAATGTTCTCATTGCTAGAGAACGGTTAAAATATAAACATTCTTTTTTTAAAGTTAAAAGCATTATAATAAAAAATAAGCATGCAATTTACAAGAGAAGTTGCCCCAAAAGCAATGTGTACAAAGTAAATACTCAGAGGTATATATATGCAGCAATGAAGAGGCCTGGGTCATGAAACTGCAGCTTTTGCTATTTTTTGACATGTCTCAGGAGATCAATGGTGACTGTAAATTTTTAAGACTGTTATAAAACTGTTGTGACAAGTTGAGGAATTGGAAATCAAAAAGAATCAGACAGCATTGTTATAAGTGTGATACAATATAATTTGCAACTAAATATAATATTTTTGAAAGCAAAAGTTTCTGCTTCTTGACAAGGATTTTATAGTAGGATCTCAACAGAAAGATGACATGTTCATCTTTTCACCTGATGAAGCTGGAAAAAGTTTTATGTTTTAATCATCACCAGAAATCTAAAGAAAACATCTATTGACAGGTATGAAGCTTTTTGACATTCACTTTTTTTTGCAGAATATAATCTGTGAGTCAATTTTGACTCCTACCTGTCATGTGGTGGCACAAGTAATCTTTCCATCTGTAGGTACCAACAATGTTGCATATAGATTTTAGATACCGACCCTCATCCAGGCATATTTCAGCTTGTTTGGAATTAATCACAAATATATTTAGCTGTTAAAGAATTAGTAAGTTACTTTAAACCTATCATTTAGCTTTTTTAAGCCAAAGTGTTATCAGTGGTATAGTATTCCAAGGAATTTGCATCAGTTAATACCTTCGCTGAAGTTACCTTTCAGTTACTTAAGGAACATTAAATCAGTTCTCCTTTATTACAGTTTTGTCCTGGGTTCAGGCTTAAACCACGACAAGTTTTTAAATAGAACAGTGAAAAATAAACCAGTCATGTCATTTTCTAGGCTAAAATAGGTCTGGGTCTAGGTATAGGTTTAGACATAGGCATAGGTGCAGGCATGTAAGACTTTTATTGCATAACTCATATTTAAGTACTTAATTTTACATGCAGACACTCAGTATTCAAGTCCCAGTTTAGTATTATCTTGAACTGAGACCTGAATATTAAAAGGTTGTCCTTGTGAATACCTTCTGTACCAGATCTTTTAAGACAATGACTGTCATTAAAACACCCCCCATCACCCTCTGTAAGAAATCTGAACTTTCTTCTGATTCTTAAACGGACGGTTAAAAAAAAAAAAAACCACGGCGAAACAGCGAAACCAAAAACCATCTGTCCAAAAAGTTAACATATTCAAGACTAGTACCTTTTTTAACTCACACTAGCTAGCTAATCCAGTTTCTTCAAATAGTCAGCTATGCTTTTATATAATCAGGTTTCTTTATTCATGGAAAATAGTTCTAGTTAATGAAAGGCTTACTATCTACTTATAACTCCAGGCAGTACAACAAAACATGAAGATCAAAAAATTATATATGTGTATTTATCTATATGTGTAATTATCATACTTAAGAAAATATCTAGACAAGACGAGAGAGGAGGAAGTCAATATTTGTTTGTGTGCTATGGAGAACCAGTGTGTCCAAGAGAAATATAGCTGGTAAAACAAAAAAAATCAGTTGAAACTTATGTAGTGTGGCATCCATCCAGAAGCTGGATTACATCATAATGCAAAGAAGGACAACATTCATAACATTAATGAAATTATGATTTTTATACTAGATTCCTTGGTCTGATCCACTCTACATATAGGAATCTAGGAAAAGTATTTTCATGCTAAGGCCAATTACTATTGATTTTACCTAGCCTACTGAGGCCCCCGCATTACTTCCATATTAAAAAAGATCCAGATTTGGCTCAGTGGTTTTGGTTCAGAACTGAGCTGTAGCTTACGCGCTGAGACACAGTAATTGGTAAGCACTGGAGAAGTAACTGAAATGATTTCGTCAACACAGTAAAGTCTTTTTTTAATTCAGTGACAACAAAGTATTCAGGTCATCTGATGATTGATAGTGTGATTATCACTGTACAAAACCAGATAAAATTAGGCAGGTTGTTTTTCTACTTTCATCTTTATAGTTGAGCTTAAGGAAATCTCAGAAATGTCATTGCTGGAGTACAATCTGAAATTGAGGAACAATAATATTTTTACTGGATTTTGATAGATGTTAATATTTCAGTATAATTAATTCATTGCTTTATGCAATCACATAATCTAATTTCCATGGCAATATTTCAGGTCACCAAATATTCCTAAATTTAGTTTTTAAAAGTGAAGTTTGTATTAAATACAGTGCAGTAATGAAATATTAGTCTTCTTAGGAATTAGGTATTAAAAATGTTGTTAAATTAAGACCCATGGATTAAAGCGTATCCCTGGAACTTCAGTGTCATAAAAGTGCCCAGTGGTACCAGAGAATCAAGCTTTTCCTTGTATCAAACAATAGAAAACAAAGACAATCACGTGAAAAAAAAAACTTCTAGCTGCAAACAGAAATAAACAAAAAAGTTCAGTTTTAGAAGGCAAATCTCAAGCAAATCTCACAGCAGTACTGAAACACAAAGTGCTCATTTTCCTGTGGCAGAGAATTTCATGTGATCTTCTGAACTGCATCAACAATTAGCAATTTCCTACCTTCTATGGCTCCTGGAATGAAGAGGCAGGCATATTGATCAAAATCTTAGTAAAGCATCAATTGGCAAGAAATATCTGAGTGGTATTTCAACACTCTACCCTTTTCATCAGGTGGAGGAGGAGGTGAGAAGATGGCAAAAGAAAATGAGATTTCCAACCAGATTGTCATTTTGTTGAAATAAATAAACATATTCTCCTTCATTCCACAGATATGCCAAAATGTAGAGTTTACAAAAATAAAATCTATTAATTCCTTATTGTATATAAAAATCTTGTAGGATATATACAACAAAGAAGAAAATCTAAACAGTATCTTTTTATGATTTTGTACTCCAGAAAGTTAAGAACTGTAGCATAGTTTTAAAGATTAAACAGCAAGCGATTAAACAGCAGGGAAAATGTGACTTTTTCCACTGCTTCGACTTCAGAGCCGTAAGTCAAGTACAAAATGTAACCCAGCCTTCTGATAGCATCAGACTCTGCAGCCCTATAGGCTTCAAATGCAGTCTTTGCATTGGTAGCAACTTCGAAGACATCAGGGGCTTGTGTGGGATATTCTTGCTCTGTTTGGAGAACAACTTGAAATGACTGTTGCCCAACTTGCTGCCCAACTTGCTAGGCTTAAAAGCTAAAGCTTAGCTTTGTACAGACATACAGTGCAATAATTTTTGTTACAATAATTTTGGTATATTTCTCTAACTAACCAATTGAAAAAAGAAAAGGTATTTATTCTGTGTAGATATAACACCATGAACTGCAAGAGTAGTAAGTCAACAATCCCCAGTAACATCTGGACCAACCAGAGTTATGGGATACTACCTGCTATGACACTTTACTCACTTGTATAGCATCTTGTTGTGCTAAGAATAGATAGATAATGATTTAAACTTCCTGGCCTGTTTTGAATGGATTATTGTTGAGATACTTCTGATAGAGAACTTTTCTGAACTTATAGATTGGGGGTACTGTAAGTGTCTGTAAGGTATTTCAAGCGTCTTTAAGGTACTTTAAGGCTGAGAATAAAGCAGTATTTACTCCCAGTTGTTAAGACAACTCAAATGCAGTAAGCACTAAACAGAGAAAAGCCTGATAATACACCCATCAGAAGACAAATAATTCCCTGTAAGTACTTTTAATTTTCAGTGTAAAGTAGCTGCTATTTTTTAGGTACTTTAATAAAATTAATGAACTCAGCTCTCTTTGTATAAACATTTGGTGATAAGCTCTTTAATAACAAGAGACAGACAATTTAGAGACCAATTCATCCTGTCACAGCTTTGCCCATTCCCATCATTTATATAAGGAGGTTACTTAAAGTAGTTAAGTAGCCTGTCCTTGAGATTATTAGTTAAGTATTATATCCATAAAGAAGAGCATTCAACATTCAGCTTCTCCCTTCATTCATGACAGGTGTTTCAGCCTGCTATTGAGTACCACTGTGTACATTTTATTTGAGCTTTTAAAAAAAAAAAAAAACAAACCACCAAAACCCAACCAAACAAAAAAACCTCACAGCAAAACAAATAAGTTTGCAAAGCTGGCCAACTGTTGACTCTATTGTCTGTATCACAGTATCAGCATCAGCTGTCTTTCTCTCTGTAGACAGAGGGCAGAATATAGCCTGTAGCCCAGAGATATTTTAGCACCTTCTATAAGTATTTTTCTAGTTTGCAGAAATGCTTCTTGTTTTAGAAGATTTTTTTTCTTTTTTTTCCCAAAGAACTTTTTCTAATGCTCTGGTACAAAAAGTTTTGCAGTTCTAATGCTGTCCTGTAAGCACTTGTATTTACAGGAAGGAATGTGACATGGAACTAATTTTGGTATATATAATATCAATAAATTCAGGGTTGTGTAAAAATATGACCAAGTTTAGATCAGAATCTTGATCTTCTCCATGTTCAAAAGGTTTTGATATATTCCTTCAGGCAGTCTCATCTCTGTCCTTAATAAAAGAATGAGTGATCTGAAAGTATTAAGAAAGCTGAAATTACTTTACATGAAAGAGTAAAAAAACCAGAAGTAGTAAGCCAGTCAGAATTTGTTCATATGTCATTCATCTATTAGGAAATATGAAGTCAAATTCATAGCATTATTAGAGAGAAATTATACAGAAATAAATATGGCACAAAGTTCTGTCTATAAACTTCATATACAGAAGAAAGTTTACTTAATGTTAAAAAAAAATTATCTGATAAATGTTCATAAAATCATCAAATATCAATTAGGATTTTTCCAGTTCTGACTTATAATTACTAAGTGCCAAAAATCATTTCTGTATATGGAGCTTTTTATTCTTTCTGCAAAGCTTCATGCAGCTTAATATGAATGATCTTTAATTTATTTAACAAAAGTATGAGTTTTTAACTGAATAGATCAGACAGTGTAAGATGGAAGCTTATTAACAGACAGTAATTATAAGTATTAGAAACACACTAGCAAAAGAAATGGGGAAGATTAGTCCACCAAAGAAAAAAATTGTGCACGCCTATTTAAGTTTTTGTTATCAGGTAGTCTATCTGAAGAGAGACTTTGAACCCAGAAAAATATTATAAGGCAATTTTCCTCTCATTACTTTCACCCACTAAGCTCAAATTGTGCTTTCTTTTTTTTTTTTTTTTAATATATTTTTTTTCCCTAGGTGTGCATAAGCAAAGACTTCATTATACAGATCTGTATAGAAAACATTTTCAAAAAGTCAATACATTTTTGTATTTAATTTCATATTCTGATAGATTCATATCAGAATTTCTCACCAGAACAAAAAATTAATGACAGACTTAAAAATACTTGCTACATTATTAAGATAATACTAAAAGTATTAAAAATTTAGAGATTATGCATACTGTCTTCTATTAAATTACATTATCCTTTTTTCACCTCACTAATGTTTGTATTTTTAAAAAAAAATATTCTTTACTTGGCTTTGACAAACTACTTTTAACAGTAATAAGTTGTAGTAAATATATAACTCTTAGGTACAAGAATCATCCTTGGTATGCCTTTCCTCATTTACAAGCTTATTTTACAAAGTATTAAAAAAGTCACAGATTACCAAAGGATCTTTGAAGTAAATTCTGTTTCTGAAAATGCGTATATAAAATACACATGGAATCAAAACGCACTGATGTTACACAGCAATACTGCTGTTCTTTGGGGTTCCAGTGCTTTCCCCAAAGATAAAATAATTTTGCATGTCTTTATTTTATTATATCACCTGTTTCTTCCTCATTTCATTCTATTTCTCTTCTCTTTTTCATTATGCTGTAGAAAAAAGTCATCTATTTTGTATTATGTGTCCAGAACATTTACAGATGCTTTCAGAACTCTTTTTACAGCACCTTAAGGGTTAAACAGTGTTTTATTTCTGCTGTTTTAAAAACAATTCTTTCAATATCTGACAGATATTCTGCTGATCAGATTCAAACAAGATGAATAAAAATATTCCCTCTGTTGCAATGACTTACAAGTTTTATTGCCTAACTCAATAAACTCAGAATATATCCTGCATGTTATTGGACATCAGAGAGCTGTATGATGCGAAGTGTTTGCTCCTAGCTAGTTTTATATCATCCAGTTTAGAGACAAGAAAAGTTAAATTTTACAATCTTGGTGATTTTTACTTTATTTAAACTAAACAGTGTACTTGAAAAGTATAATGCAGGAAAATTTGGAGATCTGCTTTTAGAGACTAACACTTCTCTACAAGAGTAATAAGTAAAATGGGAGAGATGACATGCCAATAATGCTTTTTTTTTTTTCATATGTCACTCTGCAGTGTCTCCTAAACCTAATCACAGAATACCTTTTTCATTCCAAATTTAGCTCCCTTTAAAAACCTGCTTAGAAAGAAATATTTAATGCTAACTCAATAGGCTAAGTCAGTTCACAAAATTATATATATATTCTATAGATTTTTTTTAAATGGAATTCTGTTCAGTAAGCATATGTACTAAGGCAATTAAGTTATTCAGCATTACCTATGAAATACTTGCTACTATTGTGCCTCAACAAAAATCTGGCAGTCATATAAGTGTCTGGAAATCTGTATACCTGTACTTCAATTTCTGAGTATATCAAGTCTCCAAAGATAATTACTGAGTTCTTGCCCATCATGCAATGGTAAGGAAAAAAAAAAAAACCAAACAACAAAAAACCACAACAAAAAACCAAACCAAACCGAAACCCAAAAACTCTTGCAGCTCATGGTGCTGTAACTACACAGAATAAATGCTTTTTTTTTCTTCACAATTGATTAGTTAGAGAAATATAACCTTTTGTGATGAAGTTATTGACTTTTTAGACAAGGAAACAGCAGTGATATTGTCTGCCTTGATTTCAACAAGGTTTTTGATACTGTCTCCCATAAGATCCTCATAGACAAGCTGATATAGCATGGGCTGGATGAGCAGACAGTGAGGTGGACTGAAAACTGACTGACAGATGGGTCCAGAGGGTTGGTGATCATGGAGGCCAGTAACTAGCTCTGTACTAAAGGAGTCATTGTTGTGTTCAATCTTGTTAAACATCTTTGTTCATGATCTAGATACATCTTCACTAATGATCTAAATACATCTTCACTAATGATCCAGATACATCTTCATTAATGATCTAGATGATGAGGCAGTGTGTACTGTCAGCAAGTTTGCTGATAATTCAAAATTGTGAGGAGTTACTGATACACCTGAGGGTTGTGTTAGCATCCAGAAAGACCTCGACAGCCTGGTGCAATGGGTTGACAGAAAAGGATGAAGTTCAGCAAGGGGAAGTCCAAAATCCTGCATCGGGGAGGAACAACCACATGCGCTGGTATATTCTTTGGGCTGACCAGCAAGAAAGTAGCTTTGCAAAAAAGGATTCAGGGGTTCTGCTGGACACCAAGTTGAACATGAACCAACAATGTGTCCTTGCCACACAGAAGGCTAATGGTACCATGAGCTGTATTAGAAGGAGCGTTGCCAGCAGGTCGAGGGAGGTGATCGTTTCCCTGTACTCAGCACTGGTGAGGTTACAGCTGGAGTACTGAGTCCAGTTCCAGGGTCTTCAGTACCACAAGAGAAACATGGACATATTGGAGAGAATAAAGTCTCTCCAATACAGAGATAATCTCTGGAGCATGAGAAAAGGCTGAGAGACATGGGGCCTGTTCAGCCCAGAGAAGAGGAGGCTCAGGAAAATCTCATTGATATGTACATACATCTGAAGGAAGGGTTTAACGAAGAGGGAGCCAGGCTCTTTTCAGTGGTGCCCCATGACAGGACCCGAAACAATGGGCACAACCTGAAAGACAGGAGGTTCCCTCTGAACATCAGGAAACATGTTTTCACTGTGAAGGCATTCAAGCACTGGTACAGGTTGCCCAGGGAGGTTTTGGTCTCAACAAGTAGGTGCTAATACTCAAAAGCAGCCTGGACATGGTGTTGGGCAACCAGCTCTAGATGGCCCTGCTTGAGCAGGGAGGTTGGACCAGATGACCATCAGAAGGTCCTTCCAACCTTAACAACTTTATAATTCTGTGATAAAACTGACAAGTCCAGAAGTGGAGAAAAAAAATCTGTTTGTATTAATTTATTTCTCTCTACCCAACTGATCTCTTTGTTGCACCCAGCCCTATTTCAGTTCATCAAGATTTTTATAAAGGTAACCGTGTCTAGAAAACATGGTGCTTATGTCACAGAATGCATTTGGAAGTCTTCCTTTCATTCAGGTCTGTCTATTTTTATAATTAGATTTTGTCAGGAACTGGACAGTCTTCCTCTACACCTTCCAGTCAAACATTAGCAGAAAAGTTCTGAGTTGCAGTATATCTCCATTAGACTGCAGTTTTTCCATCTCACTCTTTCACTGAGATGAAAGATGAGATGACACCATAGATACTTGAAGGATAGACTACCATTAGCTTTGGGTGGGTTGTTTTTTTTCAAAACCAAAATGTACTTTTGAAGTGAATTTTCCAGTCACCCCCTTTTACTTGTCCTTAGTTCAGTTGAATGAAATTGAACTGGAGGATTCACTCCAGGAGTGCACCTAATGCACTCAAACAGCTAATTGTTATTGAGTGCACAGAACCAGACTGAAGGTAGACTGCACTAAACTCCCTTTAATATGTGGAATGCTGGTCCTACAAAACAAATGCTTTTCTCTACAAATCCCCTTTTACCAGGCCACATTACCACATTAAATGCTCCATAGCAAAGTAGTACTCCACAAAAGTCAAAAGAATGGTTGCTGCTGTGAACAGAGTAAAGGATATGTGGGTCTTGACTCTCAGTCATCTGCGAATGAAAGGGCAGGTTATTAACTCATTTTGTAAGGTCTCCTAAAGAAACGTGTTCTATATTGCAGTTCAAGAAATGAAGGTTAAAGACCATTTTCCTTTTACATAAATTTACATCCTTAGCCATAGCTGACCTGAACTGGACTTCATGGAGAGCCTTACAGATAGTGGTTGCATTTTGTCCCATTACTGGCCTCTTGGATCAGCCAAGGATTCTACTTCATCTAAACCACAATAATCCAAAAGATCTTCTAATCCAACTTTCGATATTCTGTAAATACATTATATTTTTCTCTTGGAAACAGATGACCAAATTATCATGCATCTGCTTATTTTCGTATGTGATATTAACTGGACCAAATACTTGACTATACACTTGAACTCATCTGTGAAAATATCATGATCTAATTTACTCAAGAGAACCATTTATTTTAATCTCCTTAAAATAAACATTACAGGAAGATCCCTGGTGTTTTCCCATTGAAAGACTTATTTATGACATATGCTGCTTCTATGTGATAAGGTACTATATCAAGATGGATCAAAGCTGAAATAATAATGAATTGCAGTCGCAGCCAAGTTTCAAATGCATAGCTTTCTTATGCAAGAACTCTACAACTAATTGTACATACTCTACACATGGTGTAGAGTCACATGGTGGTTACATTGGTGAAAAATAATCTATCTTCTTCACTGGTATCAGTGAAACAATATTTTGTGTCTTTATCAATTTTGAAATCTGAAGACCTTTTTTTCCACAAATTCAAGTTGTCATAAATGTCTTCTGTTAGTCATATTTAACAGTAAAAATATTTAGAACTTTGGAAAATTAAATGGCTGGGGAGGTGTTATTGTACTTTGATCTCATCTCTAGTATTAAAATCCATTTGATTCCAAATTATTCTATTTATTCACAAAAATCAGCGAATAGATGCATCCTATTATTTGGTAAAAGATGCATGATCTCAGCACTCTATTAAATCCTTATCATTGTCACAAGCTTCCTCATTCCACTGAAAGAAAATGCACGACTTTACAATTTTTCCTCTGTGGGCAATAAGAAGGAGTGGGTCACACAGCAAATGCTTTTGCTAAATCTCAACTGAAACACTGAGAACTAACTCTAACAAATTTACAAAAGAATAGTAAATAAAAAAATCACTTTCTGAATCTTCCTTTTGTCTTGGCGTTGTTCTACACCCTTAAGCAATGATTAGTAGCATCAGACCCTCTCATGAAACTAGTGGAAAAGATTCACCTACGTTCACCTGTGCATTGGTGATCATATCAGTGATCCTTTTCTCAGTCCTTTGGGTGGCCCTGTACCTGAGAAAAATGCAGTTTTTGAAGAGGCTGAGTAGAGCAGGTGACAAAGTATCCTTCTTCTCCTTCCACAGGCACTGAACACGTGTGCCAACAATTTTTGTTTTACCAAAAAGTAGTACCCAGAATGGCCAACTGTCAAGAATGGTATGGACTGGTGAATTTCTGATGCAAAAAGCACAACAACCAACCAACCAACCAACCAAACCAAACCAAACCAACCAACCAACCAAACACAAATAAATAAAACAAAAATAAAAACAACAAAAAAACACATTCCCTGTGGGAAAGCATCCCTAATGGGAGGGGTTCATCGGGGATTCCTCAGGGAGTGGCAGAGGCTCTGTTTCCCATTCTAGAAAAAAGAAAATGGCAGTAGTTAGCTGCGCTCTCCCAAAGACTGAGTTGCACTCATTCTCAGCCTTAAGAATGTAGGAGTTGAGCGACTTCATGGCTTGTGTAAAAGAGCATAGCAGGACACTTAGAAATGGAGCACTATGTGCCTTAAGCACTGTCAGCCAAGAAAATGGGTGTAATAAGGTATTAGCTGACAAATGCAATGTGCGTGATGACTGCTTAGACTTGAGGAGAGTTTTCAGGATTGCTTCTGTTACTGATGACTACAACAGAGAGGGATTAAAGAACCACGGGACCTGCTGCAGGACCAAAGATGAGGAAGGAAGGTGGTAAATAGACCAGCAGTCTTCCACTCTTTCTTACCAGGCTTAGGATTATAAACAGAAGATTGCTGCAAAGCTTTCCATCATCTCTGTGAATATATCCAGCCTGTGATGTTCATCAGATACTCTAACGGTAAAAAAGGAAAAATTCTTTTTTAAAAAAATGTTCCTTTTACCCCTATAGTTTCACAGTATCAAAAAAAAAAAGTGTAAGTTCAATTCAAAATTACCGTTTCAAAAGACACAATGTGCAGGTGATGGGCTTTTTTTAACCATAAATATTTGATATATTCATTGATGTATTAGTCAAAAGACCCTGAGGTTACCACAATCAAAAACAAATGAAACAACAAAGGGAATTCTTCAGAGCAATGCTTTCTTCATGAAAGTTTACATGTTTCCTTAGGCATTTTATTTTCGCTGGTAGGACGAGCAGTACAAGTGAAGTAAAAAGTGTGATTTTGCAAATTACTTCTAATTGTAAAGCTTAGAAAATTACTCATTGCCTGTCTCTTTGCATAGAAGCAATTACTATTTTTACCTTGCTAACTTTCTCTTGCTGTGCTTGATAATGTATCACATGTATTTATTCCTTCTGGAGTTCAGTTTAAGAAGTACTGCACTCTTTAGCCTAGTATTATGCTGAAGTGCACTGAATGTTAATGAGATAAGTCATCATCATTCATCCAAACAGAGCTGATGTTATTGCAATGTCTAAATTGCTCTGTCTTTGCACCAAACTTTTATCTCTTTATTATTCATAAACATTATCTAAAAGTGCCAAATATGGATCATGGCCCTAAATTCATGACTCTGAATTATTTTTAGGGGTATATAGACTGATCTTTTCTTTAACATTAAAATTAACATTAAAAAATGCACAAAGGACTAGTGGTGAAAACAGCGGGTTTTGTTGGGCACAGCTAAGATTCCTAATTAACAGGTGCAGAAACAGCTGTTCATAATATAACAAAAAAAGCTGTTTCATAATGTTGCCTTATGAAGTTTTCCCAAGGATTTTGTGAATCTGAACTTTATAGATGCAAAGAGGTTTGACTTCATCAGGAAACAGAGAGGCAGCTCTCACTCACTCCATCCTAACCTGTAGCAGGAGTAGCTGACTCAGTCCTAATTTAGGCAAGGAGAGCCAAAACTCAGGCCTCCACTCTTGAAAACTGCCCTAGCCACAGAGTTACTACAGAACATTTTGGCAGTGTTGGACCATAAGACTGCCTTTTCAACAATGAAGAGTAGTCAGAAATGGTAACTGCATGGAGACTGTAGCTGCCTGAATACAGGAGTGAGTTTCACATACTTGCAGTTGCAAGTTCAGGGGCTAAATGCAAGTGAGCCACTGCTTCAGAAAACCCCACCTCCATCTGCTCTGTCCCTGTACATCCATCTCTGTTCCATGAGGGTTGTGATGCCACTCCTTGGTACTCCACTTTCCTGGTTACAGTCAATATGTTGAACATAATATTATGTTGCAACTTCAATTTACATTTTTCACAACCACAGCCAGACACCAGCATCTTAAATGGACCTCAGCATTATAAAAGGAAGGGAATCAGAAGTAGCAGAAAAGGAATTGATGTTCTTGTCTAGAAACAGTTCTAGGCATGAAAGGTCTGATTCTCTTACAATTATTAAAAGGTGTTAAATAGGACTTCACTGTAGTAGAGAATTAAGGCATACATATGAAAATTGTTTTGATCACTGCCCAACTTAGAAACAATTTTGTGACTCTAATAGATAATTCTCATAGTTATTTTGAAGAGATAATGGCATCTGACTCATGAAGCATACTGTGTGTTTATCTGTTCATTTGCTAAAACCATAATAACAGCCCAGACATTTTAACCTACTTAACAGCTACTCTGGTTTGAAGCTTACTAGTAGTATTACGCACAGGAAGAAAGTTAGTTAGGAATAAAGTTTAGCAAGAAGACAGACTGTGATGACCAGGCCCAGGATTTGGCCAGAAGAGAGTATCAATCAGCGGTTTATTCACATGCACATTGCCACATTTATCCCCTCTCCTCCCATATTTGTTGTCCTCAATGTACATTGACTTCTCCTTCACCTTGCCTTTGGCCTTTCCCCTAAGTTTCCTGTAGTAAGTTTTGTCCAATTCAACAAGCCTCTTCAAACATCCCAGGATGAGTATGGCTTTTCCCATGGGACCCATTGTATTCATGCTTCCCCTTTATATCAGTTGCAAAGTTGTAATTGAATCTCCTCAAGGCTTTGGGTGACTCCTTCAAGGGCCCATCAGGCAGTGATCTGAGAGCTCTGCTCTCTTCTAGTGTCTCTGTTATCTCTTGGTTCTTAGAGCTTGTGTATCTGGCTGCCTAATTTTTTACTTCTCATACCTCCTGCCCTCCTTGTTTATACTGAGTAGCTAGGAGTAGCTAGCTACTCACTCACAAGCTAGCCTCTCAAACCAGATATTCTTACAGTGCACATACCCTTACACTCTGAGGCTGCAGATCTCTCTGTCCTGGTGTGACTGGATTGTTACTCATATCATATACCACAGGGCAGTGTTCAAAGACAAACCAAATTTAAATAAAACCAATCCAAGACAGCTGGTGAGATAACCAACACTGCCCACAGGTCCAAAACCCACACAACATGGGAAACAAACCACAGGAGGGTCCCCAGCAATGAGTCCAAACTGATTTTTTAATGTCTAAAAATTTACAATTTTGTGCGAAAAAAAATTGACTGCTTTGTCAATGACCATTTGGCTAAGAAACCTGCATCTCATAAATAAAGGCAAGTATTACTTCACTTATATCTCTTCTTTCAATTGAATGTTTATTTTTAGTGTGTATCAGTTTTGCTAAAAATTCTAGAAGCAGTGGAAATCAAATACTATTCTTACATTTAGACTTTTGGAGGAACACAACGCTTATGTGGCTTGTAAAGGAAGAAGCTATATATAAAAACCTGGGAGATCTCCCTGTCATTAAATACATATATAAATATTCACGTGCACATATACATCCAAACATTCTTATGTAAGAGTACCTAGCTGAACACAGAAGTGCAGAATTGACTCCTGGGAGTCCTCTGTTACTATATAACCTGAAAAAGGCAAGTATTGAGTTTTCTCCCATGAGAGAGTCATTTATGAGATGCCAAAAACATAACACACAACAGGAATATTTCTACAGCAGGGCATGTGTAGGCGCAGAAAAAGAGGGAGCACCATTTAAGAGTACTTCGTTAAATTCATTCTCCACAAAGTAAGTTTCTAAGAAAAGAAAATGTATGGGACTGAATAGAAAACAAAGAAAGTGAAAATGTACAAAAGACTCCATCCTGTAGGCTAGTGAAAACAAATCCTAAAGCTTCTAAGAATTAACCATATAAAGAACAGTAGATAACCAGAAAAGAGAGGCATGGTCTATTATACCTATGTCTGTGGCCCTTAGACATAACGGCATGGACAGACTTGTGCCCAGCTGCTCAGACCTAGCCCCTGCAAGTAGCCTCACCTACAGAGACCAAACTGAGGATGTCCAAAATAACACATCAACCTAAGAATAAAGCAATGAAGATGATCAGAGGTTCACCTCCTAAAACTGTCTCCTGAGTTTTGGGGGGGGTTTGATAGGATGAGTCTAAAATGCTAACCTAAAAATATCAAGAAAAAAGAAAAGAGGATGTAGAAAAATAAAATGCCTTTTAAAGCAACCACATTTCTCATGAAAGTTATCCTCTCTATCAGAGCCTGAAGTTTAAATGCCCTATTTTAAAATGAAGATAAATAACAAAAAGAGATCACAAAACCCCACAAATAGGAAACTTTAAGCTCCAAATATAGTGGTTTTTAATATAACCTGACTTTAAATATGTTGACCCTGTAGAAAGTGTTGCTTATTTTTAGCAAAGGTTTTTAGCCTTTTTTTTCACTGAAGTTGCAAATGCAGATATGTTCTGCCACAATGAGAATTCTTTATTAAAACTGCTTAAAAATGCACCATTTCCATTTCTATTAATAAAACAAGAAGTTTTCCAAACAAAAACATCAAGAAGCAACTCTGTTTTTCAAGAAGTAACCCATATTTTAAACCATTACCGAATAGAGATTAGAGATTACTAGCTCTTACTACCATTTTTTTCAAGTAATTCAATTGGTCCAAGTAGAACATGTATAATAAAATATGGATCTGTTGATTTATAGTACCTTTGACAATCAGTTCTATGGCTTCTACATGCAGTATTGATAAATAATTTCTATGCAAACTATTAAATATTACTAAAAAGTAGTAGAGATTGTATTTACTTCTCTGAAATAAAACCAAGAGCTGCCAAACAGCTCGCCAATATTGAGTATGTTTATATATGTATTTGTGTAGCTAGCTCAAATTAAATAGTTGCAGTTTCTCTGAAATCACATTTTCATTTTCCTGCTTAAAATGGGCATGATTATGTGGAGTAAGCTAATGTGAAGAGACAGAGCAGTATCTCTGTACTGCACATTAACCTTGACTTGCATACCATCATAAAAATTGTATGAAGAGAATATGAATAATACTAGATTAAGTTACAATTTTGCAAAATGGGCAGAAAATACAAATGCTATCCCTGTATTGCAATTAATAATACCTTTCAAATACATGTTTCTCTTAAATACACGGTCATGGAATTCTAAAATTTCAGCCAGGTTTCCCAGTAAATAAATGTAACTCAATAAATGCTGTTCTTTTGAAATAAGAGACATTGTTTTTCTACTGGATTGCAAGCTTCTGTTTCAGTTCTGTGAATTGATCTGTGCAGAATACCTAGTCAGTAAATTATGCTTCTTTGTTTCCCTTCCTACTAAATACAGAAGTGAAATGTAAAAAGTAAAACTTAGTTTAAAAATGTTTTATAGACAAATGTAATAATAACAATTAGTATCTTAAAACAATATTGAACTCAGCAGAATTTTCATAAAACTACATAAGTCACAGGAAATAGTATTAGGGGAAAAATGCCGATTTGAAAGAGTGCAATGGAACTAACAGAATGTGGTCTCAAGAAATACCTGCTGCACTGGAGAATTGCTTGGAAATTATAGTGAGCATTGAGCATTTTATTACTGTAAAATAAAAATAGGCATTTAGGTACTTTATTAGCTATTTTCACTTTTTTTCTTGACATAATATTTCTTTCTCTCTCTTTACATATTGTGAAAATAAAAAAATCTGCTTATCTCAGAAGATCCTAAAGGCAACTACAAGTACTTCAAACAGAGATAAATCATTGATTTCAGCCCTTTGTGCTTGATCATCTTAAGTTATATTACTTATGTGTAATTATCATGTAGTTCAGTGTGGATTGTAAGCTATGTGATGATAAAATAAACACCCACAAACCATATTTGTTCCCCATCTCCAGTTACTATTAATCTGCTAGAAGGGTTTTAAGTGTCATTTACTGCATGGCTGCTCACATGGTGTTATACTAATAAAAGCAAACCAGAAAATGGTCACCTGAAATCACCATGTATTACTACAGATTTTCTCTGTGTATGAGCTACATTGCAATAGTCGAGGGGATAGCTGTGTCTTATTGTTAACTCACCTAATAATAAAACAGTTAGCTTTAATACTAATAGCAAGATAACAAGAAGGACATGGAGCCATTTGTGAGCTAAACCGCCCTGATGGTCAGGTGGCTTTTTAGATCGCATATCCTGACTTCAGGTGTTTCTGTATATAAGGTCATAGCATTGTACAATCATAGAATCATAGAATAGTTTGGGTTGAAGAGACCTTAAAGATCATCCAGTTCCAACCCCCCTGCCATAGGCAGGGATACCTTCCACTAGACCAGGTTGCAAAAAAACATCCAACCTGGCCTTGAACCCTGCCAGGGATGGACAACCACAACTTCTCAAGAAAGCCTGTTCCAGTGCCTCACGACCCTCACAGTAAAGAACTTTTTCCTTACATCTAATCTAAATATACCTTCTTTCAGTTTAAAACTGTTACCCCTTGTCCTGTCACTAGCAGCCCTAGTCCTTCCCTGCCTTACTTATAAGCCCACTTTAAGCATTGAAATGCTGCAATTAGGTGGCCTCAGAACCTTCTCTTCTCCAGGCTGAACAACTCCAGTTGTCTCAGCCTGTCTTCATGAGAGAGGTGCTCCAGTCCTCTCATCATCTTTGTGGCCCTCCTCTGGACCTGCTCTACTAGGTCTATGGTGGATCCCTCTTGTGTTAGGGGCCCAATAGCTGAATGCAGTACTCCAGGCCAGGTCTCAACATAGTGGGGCAGAATCACCTCCCTCGACCTGCTGGCCACATAACTTTTGAAGCAGCCCAGAATAAGGTTAGCTTTCTGAGCTGCAAACACACATTCCCAGGTCACAACTGTTTTTTCATCTACCAGTATACTTCCCTGTAGGGCTGCTCTCAATCCATTCATTCCCAAGTCTGTACTAATACAGATGATTGCCCTGGGTCATATTTACATTGTCTGTTTAGCAGACTATCAAACCCAGGAAGACATTTTAAGGCAGCTTCTACATTAGCAAAGATTGTAGACAGTTAGGAGTGGGATTTCTATAGTGTAGAAACTGGTAGTGTATATCCAAAGTTCACATTATACACATTTCACAATGTTTTATTTTGGATTAGGTATGGTTTGCCATGTCTTCCTTTCTAGCTGCTACAGCGTATTGGTTGTGCTCTTGAAGAGTTTAGCTGATTAAAGTCCAGTCTGCAGCTGCATTTATTCTATCCCAGCAGAAATTTGAATCCTGTGTATTTGAATGCCATAGCCTGTGGTATGACAAAACAAAAAGAGCATTTAGACCAACCACTAACCTTGCTTGGCTTACCTGGGAAACGGACAAAAAGCACTCCTACAGTCATGACAGCTGAGAGGCTGACAACTTGGTGCCTCTCTGCTGTGAGAGTCTCTCAACCTAGAGGAGATAAATAAATGCGTAAGCATTTCTAGTCTGTGTAAAGATGAAAATAAGTGCATTCATTTAAACCAGTAAGTTAGCCTTGACTTCACATGAACTAGAAGAGATCATACAGTTACAGAAAAGAGGCATTTTCAGAAAAAAGTCCCTCACTGCCTCTTGGCAACCAGTTCCTAGCTGAAGTGTAGTATATGAATATAACAGCACAAATTATTTTAGCAAACAGTAACATATTAAATTGCCAAGTTAATAAACTAGTGCACAAGCAACAAGTGATCACAAAAAAAATAGTAAAGAGCATGGTCTCACACATGGCCAGATTTTTTCTCAACAAGTCAAGAACATAACTGATAGTGTGCCTAAATTACAGACGTTGTTCCCTTCATAGCATAGGGAATCTTGCTACCTAAATTTTATGTACAATCAATAAAGAGAAATAGCTTTTTCTGAAGACCTCTAGATGACAGTGCAGTCAATTTAAGTTAGGAATCTCCTTCTACCTAGTAAGTGTATAAGTAAGAGTAGTTAAATGTTTAACTGAGGATCATTAACCAATAAATCAGGGCAGGCTCCTTTAGAAAGAGGAAATAGCAACAATGTACGCTCTCCACAACATCCACACAACTGTTGACATATTCAATCTAGAGGTGGGCCACCAGGTCTTCCTTAGCCTCACAAAGCTAAAACCAACCTCTGAAGAAACTTCTCATATAGGACACTTGCCACTCCTTCTGTTGATATGGCCAGCCAAGGAGCCGAAGAAGAGCAATCAAAAAGTATCTGTGGCTTTTTTACAAGGGAATGCACAGAAGTGGGATCCCAGTCTTTGCTCCTTGGAATACAGATGCGACACTATCCTAGGAGAAGGAAATTACTGATTTCAATCAGTCTTTGTGCATGTTCTTACTCTAGCACCTCAAGATTTTGTATCTTGTCATAGTGTCTCTGCTGTAATTAGTGTAGCAGAAATTTCGGAGGCACACTAGGGACCCTTACAAAAACCTGGACCGAAAAGGATCAGGTTACATCTGCTCTCATACCTAGCGTTAGAAAGTTGGTTTCTGGGACACTTTTGGGCCAATAACGTAGGTGCCTTCTGCTGGGGCGCTTAAAGGGTTGGGGTGCTGCTGGGAATGAAGAGAATGAAATAGTGGCTGGGACCCAAACAGAAATGTAGTTACCACTGTACCCTGAGTAGGCAGGATTTAAAGGAACCATATTTAGTCCTTCCTTCCTATAAACATGTAGAACAAGTATCCCACAAGCTTCAGTTTCTCACTTTAGTTTCAACACTTAAAATGAGTTTTGGATGGGTCTTGGGTTCATGTGTGTGTGTGTTTGCATGACTGAGTGGCAGTCTATAGGGAAACTAATTCTTTGATGGAGGCCAAACATTCAAGAGTGTCTGCCTAATGCACTGGCTTCAGGCTAATCTGGCTCCTGATCACATACAATTATTTGGCGAATGACTGGATGAGAAGGCCTTTCCTCTGATTAAAGATAGATTCTAGACAATGTGGTTTTGTGTGTGTCAAGGGTCAACATATAAGAAAAGCTCCTTACAGCACTCAAGCTGGAACTCATTACAACCTTAATAAAATACTTATGAGGGGAAAAATGTATTCAAGCAGAGAGTAAATTTCCACAGTCTTTTCGATAAGTAAACTGACACATGCAATATGGTTTAATGGTAATATGGAGGATATGCTAAAGAAGAAAAAATAACTAGGAAAAACACATATATCAATAGAGATTTAGGGCAATCAAAATGTGCCATATTACATATACATACTTAGTGAATGCTCAAATTTAAGCCAGTTTATGTATTTGTGCTTTTCATATATCAATATTTCCTCTTCTATAGAAAAGGAACACTTTAAACTGTTCCCTGTGTTAGAAAAGAAGGTCTTTAAAATTTCTGCTCCTGTTAGCAGTTTGGAGAAGGAAAATAATACCATGACATATCAGCCCTCTCTCATACCTGGAAGGAATTGCTTTGAGTCTCATCAAGGAAAAGTCTAAATTATTCCAACTCTAATCCTGGTGTAATCCAGTTCACTACTCTATGCAGTCTTGTCTTGGAGGAACCTTATTCTTCTGAAGAGCAGAATACAGCTAATTGGATTGGAATAAAAGCTGTGTGTTTCCATCTACTAGAGCAGAACTGTAACTCATATTGATGTGGGAAACTGGAAGGTAAAACTAAACTGGTGTGGTTCTCTAGGCTGGGCAGCACAACATCAAGGAGCAGGCAAGATCGCTCTTTTTAACACATGGATATTTTTCTTAGAAATGGTAGTCCCTCATATCTCATTTTGTAACTAGATATGTTCTGAACATGAGAAAGCTATTATTTTAAGGCCAAAACCCACTGTAGTTTTATATGGGCTCCTGGGGTTTCAGAAAGTAGAAAACCAAGGATAATACTTATTATTTATATTCAGGACACTGATAATTGCTATGACATCTATAAATATGTGGAAAGATTAATAAAAGAAAAGAGAAACTCGTTTACTTGCAATGTCATTTTAAGAGTACCATTAATGGCTATGTTGCAATTTTAACTGAGGAAAGAAGGTCTTTGATTTATTTACTGTGTATTTTGTCTTAACTCACAGGGGAACTTCATCTCGTGAAAAAGAAATTGTGATGTAAGAAGCTTTGCCATTCTTTTCTCAGTATGTACTATTTCATTATTTGGAACATAAAGCAAAAGTCAATTAGACACTAAAAAGTAAGAATGGCATTAAGAAGAAACATCAGCCATTTATCTGAAATACTTGGAGTTCAGACTATACAGAAGTTTATGTTCAAAAATATTTTAATGTCATATATTTAGCAAACCCTGTACTTTAATTCTTCATTTTTTTTACAGGCACTATTTAAAGAAAACAAAATAAAACTGTTTATAAATTTATCATTTCCCCAGATTTTGTTACAATGATTTATTTTGAATTCCCATTTAGACTGGTTTATTTGTTCAAACATTGTTTACTTCCGTATATTCAGTTTCACATAAACATGCCTTTCTTGTGTTTGGTATTCTGTCTGCAAACTAACAAATGAGAAACATCCTTCTTGTCTGTTTTCATACACTTCAGTATGAAGCCAAATTTCATTAACTTCAACAGTGTCCAGAATCCTCAGATTTTGGTTGAATTTCTGAGCCTTCATTAAAAGACTTGTTTTTTCTATTTCTGGCCAGTAGAAGTAAACAGGTTATGAAAGTCATACCTTGCTAAATTAAGAGTTCTAATGAGGAAAGAAAACTATAATAAGGTTTAATAAGTTAAACTTGGTTTAAAAAAACCCTCTCAGTAGGATAATAAAAGCAAAAGAAAATAATATCTTATTTTTTTCCGAAGTTCAAATAAGTATGGAAAGCAAAAACCTGAACCTATCTTAAGACCATATATACTAAGATACACTATATATGAATGAAAAATAATACATGAATTTGCAATGCAGTATCACATCAAATAATTACGTTGTGTGGAGTACTAGACAGTAGATTGATGGAAAATTGGGGGAAAATTGAATCAATACCAATTTTTCATTGGCAAATGAAGGATCAATTGTCATGTCTTTTCCCTCTTTTCCATCTACAGTCTAACTGCACATAGAGAAAATAAAAAACTACGTTTACACCTAGTTTATAGACATATATTTTTCAATTACATTTTTCATGTGCTGATAAACTATGAAGTTCAGTGAGCAATGATCACAGGAAAAAGTCTGCCTAACTAAATTGCTGTGGACTATTTCTTTTTACTGCAGTAAAAAGCAAAAAAAAAAAACAACCCTAAAAATATTAAGAAGTTATTAAATCATGTCTCTTGGCATTCAATAAACTCAAAGTATGGCATGTTTTATAAAACATTTGCAATTTAAGTTCTGCTGTAAATAGTGCTTTTTTTTTTTTTACAGAAGCACTGTAATAATGAATTGGCTGGGAATAGCTGGAGAACTTCTTGTTGGAAAATACTGAGTTTCCTAGGCCTGGGAGGAAAGTCTAGTTCTAATGAAGGCAGAATAGGAAGGGCAAAAGAGTGAGGCTAGCACATTCTGCTGAGATCTGAAGAGGCAACTCTGGGACTTTTGGTCTGTCACATCTCCAGCACCTACTGTGCAAACAAGGGTGCTTCCAGCACTGTTTGCTCATCTACTCTTTAGACAGTCTGGTTGAAAATAAAGTACTCCTCTCATCCTCTGAAAGGGCTCAGAGGCTTACACTAAGGCAAGGAATAACGGTTATATATGATTTGCTGAATCAGGTCCCTGGAGAGGAGCTACAAACATTTCTCTCACCCTCCTCACAGTTTCTAATAAACTAGTTTTCAGCAGCAAACTGTTGTGTGTTGGGTATTGTTAATCTTATTCTAACAACTTTCAAAAGCACAGGCTGCTCTGCAGCTGCTGCATCCTTCCAGTTTGCATGCGTGGATGAAAGCTTCAGTTCAGAGCAGGCACATAACGTTCAAAGACAGAGATGTGAGGCCCAGATATAGTGTAAATGATTCTTTCTAAGGCAAACGCTGATGGCTTTGCCCAGGAAGCTCCTGCATTTGTGATAATGCATTTCTAGACTGTGGAGATATCCTGTTTAGTTATAAAATGGGACTTTACCCAACACCACTTTCAAAGGGACGGTCTTAAATAGTAGAAGTTAAAAAAAATCTTCAAACTTCTAAACCAAAGTATTCTGAAATTTTCTGTAGGTTATGAAAAAAAATTTTGATTTATCTTACAGAACACCAGAGCAAGAAAACAAGTTTTATTTGAAAAACTGTCTTCTCCTGCAACACACTTTTCAATAAGGTTCTTCTCCACTAGGCAATATTAGCTGTCCATTAACAAGTATTTTATGATAAACTGAGCTGCACTTGAAAACTGAGCTGATTTGAAACCAGGAAAGTAAGATTACTGCAATTAGTGTGCTGAAAATAGAAAGGAATATCACTCTGTTTTCTGTGGACAGCTTTTAAGACAACTTCTAATTCTTTGACCAAAACCAGTAAATGAATGCAAATAGCTCAGCTCATCTTAACAAGGACAAATCAGATATTTCATCCTTTTCAAGCCATTTTACATGTTTGCATTTATCCTGGAATATGGACACTACAGGATTAATTTAAAACAAACAAAAAAAAGTTATAAGGGTCTCACTTTTAATAGAAGCTTGCAGGAAATATTATTTAAAGGCTGCTGGCCAAAGGCAACAGTGCTGTTATTTCCAATTTGAAGTTTGTTTCTGTCTCTATGGGTTAATTTGATTTTGATTAATTCTGATGTGGATTAAAGAAGGCACTTCAAAAATTAAATAACAAAATATATCACAAATGCCTTCCGTCATAGTCCTTCTTCTCCTACGACTTAGACTTTATCATGTTTACAGAGAGTGCAAAGGGGGATGAACCTTGCCTTTGGGAAATTGGAATGCACTTGGCCTGCATTCAGTTTGAAAGCCTAATAAAGATTTTATTTCTGAAATGGTTCCAAATGTTAAGAACGTATAACTGTGTTGGTCTTGAAAGTATTATTAGATTGACAACTGAATAATGTTGATCCAAGTTAGATGTCAGGCCACTTTTACATTGGGTCAAATCTACAGATATTAAATATAATTGTTAAAGAATATACTTAAATAAGCACATCATTAGATGTCTCCATAGACTCATTTAATGGAATTGAATCATTCCACATTGAAAAAATCTTAAAAAGTATCAGTCACTAAAGAAAATGAAGAAAAATTGCCTCACTGTATTGTTGGCAGCTTTATGGATGTTATCAGTTTAAACTCGTAAGCAGATAACCCACAACATCTTTTTATCAATCCATGAATGCGCTCAATGTTTACATAATGATTCCTCACCAAAGATGAAAGAATACATGAACAATAAACAAATTGTGACCTTCCTGCAAAACGATTTTACCTTTAAAGATGGATCATGCAGGGTGATGCTTGGCTGCATCCAAAACATTAATATTTATTAAGCTGACAGAAAGTCAATTTCAGCATAACTTGTTCTGTACCAGAAAGCAACAGTAAAAGAAAACAACAACAACAAAAAAAAAAGAGGACATTCATTTCATGCTATCTGTAAATGTCACTGTACATTTTAATAGGAAAAAAGTCTTCACAGACTTCAACAAATTAGCTGTACATAAAATGAAGAAAACCATATATTCTTATCATGTGCTTTGGAGTTCACTGATTTCTAAGTTCAATGATCATTTGAAGTCAATCAGGTCAGGTGTCTTCAATACCAACAATAACTGACAGGAATATGATTTCTGCAACTCCTAAAGCAGTACTGGGAGAATGTGAAACCATATACTCATCACGACTAAACAGGCATTGAGAAGTCACCGATAATAAAGGCCAACTAATATAATTTGTCATGACAGTAAGTTCCTGAATACTTACAAGAGTATATGAAACATTTGACAAAACCCAAAATCATCATGGAAGCACTTTAAAGACAGCAAAAATACATTAACTAATTTGCCAAGAAAAATACCGCAGAAATGCAGAAAACAGGATATATTAGACAAGGATTGCTTTATCATATTTTTACTGCCTCAAGATTAATGTGAGTATATATTGACTATATTTTCAGCAACTTAATTATTTTAACTGAATGCACATACGCAGTGCAAAAAAGAACTGTTATATGACATGGTCATCTAGTTATCTAGTGAATTATATTAATGGGATACAAATGTTAGAAAATACAAGACTAAAAGCTACTTTTTGGGCTACAGTCACATATAATGAAGGCATTTAAATTAACAATAGCAAGAATCAGGCACTGAAATAAAGTTCCCACTTTAATTCTTCCTAAAACTATCATCTGAAGCTAACCCTCTGTGCCTGGTCTTGAAATACCAGTGTTTTCACGATTCAGCCATCTTGGAGTTGCTTGCTTCTAATTAGATGATTAACACAAGGCATTCACAGAGATCATGAGAGCTGAGCTTTTCCATATGGTAACTTTAATGAACAATCTAAATGCACCTTGGTCAACATTGGTGTTCCAGCGGGTCCAGAAATGCCTTACAGAGAAGGGAGAGAGTGGTATTTTCCAATTTGGTATGATTGAGCACTCCATAAATCTTTTCTGTCACAGAGCATGGACAATTTTAGAGTTTGAGCTAAAGTGGTAAACACTGCCCCAAATATGTTATTTTATAACTGCTACTTAAAGCGTTAATCTTTCAAGACTGCTTTTTTGGGGGCTGAATTTCAAACAGCTTATGTATTAGATATATATTCTTTATATAGTGACTATTTCATTCAAAAGAGATTAATAAATTGATAGGCAAAATCACAGCGCAGTGAAGTGATATCTGACTTGAAAACAGAACACAGGATGTATTAAAAAAGATAAAGAGCAGGAAGCCCACTGAGCCAAAATGCACTTATACCAAAATCCTGCAAAGAATCCTCTGGGAAGTGACAAATCCTCTGCCCTTTATATGGCTGACAAAAAAGGGCCAAACTGAAATATTTTAAACAACTGAACCAACAGCTGTTAATTGTTGATTCACTATTATAAAGTTGCATTAGGAATGAGATCTGCTAGAGGAGGAAAAATCTATATGGGAACTAGATAAGACTGTTCTAATAGATTAATCTAGAAGTACCATACTAGATGTAATTCACTGTATTTTAGGAAACACTCTGGTACGGTGTCCACAATGAATCAAACAATTTGAAAGTTTATGAAGCATTGCCAGAGTATAGATTTGTATACAAACCTATTGATGGGACTCTTCAAGAAAGACAATAAATTCTTTTCACATTTAAATGAGTATAGCTAATACTCCCCATTCGTAAACTTAATAAAAGCACAACATATTTGTGACAACCATTTAGTGTTGTGTATCTGATCTGGTTCTTCGTTACACTAAAACAACAGAGTTAGATATGTGTACGTGCCTCACTGCAGCATTTCTCTGTGTTTTCACCTTCTGTCTGTGACACAACGAGGTTCTGACAGTGAAAATTTTTCCTTTTAAAAGATTTTAAAAGTACATTTAAAAAAACATCTTTACTATAGCCTCAGATTTTTATTCTAAAGCTGGGCTTAATTAAAAATCCATTATCAGTGGCTTATTATTACACACCAGTTTTCCTCTTCTTTTTATCTGAAATGTCTAAACAAGTAGATAACATATCAAGAACAAAACTGGGCGCCATATGTGTGCAAAGCTTTGCCCATAGGAAATTGTTTGGTTAAGTTTCTCAGCAATCATTCTTAGGACTGAAGACATTAAACAGTTTTGATTAAATGCCCTTGGTACAAAGACCAGGACTGTACTTGTGAGATCTGCTGATGACAAACTCATCAGTATAGAGGACTGGAATATCTCACAGGAATAACTGGATGTTTCTGATGACTGCATAACAGTAATTGGATAAAAATCATTGCTAGTATAGATTGACTGAAATACACAGGGACTGAAAAGGAACAATAAAGAAATATTGCATGTATAAGCTAACTTCAAAATTAATATGAACTATCAAGATATAACAACAGTGGAGAATAACAAGTATTATCCTGAATGCATCACATGAATTATTTTTAGTACGGTTCTACAGGGCTTTTGTAAAACCACATTCTGAAATATAAAAATTATTGCATCAGATTGGACTTAATGCAGAAATGGTACTTCACTGAGGAGCAAATTAAAGGACTTATTTTATGCAAAGAGATAAGAAGAGTTTTATTTCTTTAGTTAGGTAAAAAAGAGGCTCATATAAAACATCAGTTTTCTATAAACACATCTAGAAGATAAAAAATAATTAAAGACAAAACCTGAGTTAATCTAAAAGTCAGTTTCCTAACAAGAACAACTAATAAGTAACTGAACATAACTGAATCAAGCAAAGGAAAAAAATATCTGGTAGTATCTTCTACTATAGATGGTAGAAGCAAACTTGCATTACATAACCAATGCATTGTGAGTGGCAAATAATGTATCCTTTGATGGTTCCAGTGTCCCTAACTGATTGTCTACTTACCCATTTGGAAGTAAATAGAGAGAGACTGGTTTTGATTACAGCAGGCATGGCACAGATCACCTGCAGACAGTGAAATTCTCCTTGCTTCTCCCAGAAATACTTACATGCAGATGGCCTATTCAGACTTATGCTGGATTTGTGCTAACATGTGCTTAATTGTTTCAGGCCAAAATTGTGCCATCCCCATGCTAGCAATTCAATATCATGGAGAGCCAAGTGACAGCACCCTGGCCTGAGCTTTGACTTCACTTAGTGTAGTAACATATAAATAATGAGTAGAGACTGTGAAGCTTTATAGCTTACTGCAACACCAAAGAGAGCTGCTAATCCATGCGTGACCTTCTCAATGGTCCAGTTATAAGGAACTGTATGTCTGTTGGGAAACTTATTAAACCTTTTCAGTTAAGCAAGAAACTTCCAGGCTCTAAAACTAAAGCAAACTGAGCAAAAACCAAATTAGCATTTGCATATATAAAGCACAAATATTATAGATCCATACCTTCAAAATATCTTTACCATACATATGAATCAATAACATTCAATCTACACCACAGTGATCTAATATTATGTCACTGCACATTTCTTGAATATGTTACATAGATATTTGACCTATGCTTTTCAGTAGTCATTACTCAAAGTTTATCACGTGTGCAATTTCTTTTGCTAGTTTAAATAATGTGAAATACACACTTCCAGATTTGGTTATGGAAATTTACTGTGACTGTCCCAACTTCTAGTGTCTCTTTGGCATAGGGAGTAGCTCTTTGAAATTATTTGCCTAACATTTAAGGGGTGGTGTCTGGGAAAATATGTGTGTTTGTAGAGTTAATTTAGATCAGCAAAGGCTTTCAGACTGATAGAAAAGCTTGGCTTTTTATATCAGTGGTAAATTCAGTATTGTAAATGCTCTTCTTTACAATAATAGTATTTTCTTTATTTTTGCTCATGGAATAAAATATTATTAAAAATATTACCTGTGGTAGGAAAAGTAATATTATTAAGCTTTCATAAATGTGAATGCTAATTATAGCTGTTAATCCAATGAGACACATTTCAGAGGTGTGGATAATCACCACAAATTTTACCTTTCTGTGAATACGTAATTAAGTATCAGACACTTTTTTCTAAGCATATCAACTTCTGGCAAGAGATTTTCATTACATCAAACACTGATTAAGCTAAACTTAGGTCTACCATACAATAGATGCCTTTGAAGTGCTAATAGGCTTCATTTAAAACGCATCTTTGCAGAGGCCTCTATTACAGTGTGTGAAAAGGAAAGAAGACAATATAGCCAACTTGCATAAAGTACTTGGAGAAAGTATTTTTGCTTTTTGTTAATTTACATCTGGATACCAGGAAGGAGTAAAGCATAAGCAATGACGATAATTATAGAATCATAGAATAGTTTGTGTTGGAAGGGACCTTCAACGCTCATCTAGTCCAACCCCCCTGCAATGAGCAGGGACATCTTCAACCAGATCAGGTTTCCCAGAACGACATCCAGCCTGGCCTTGAATGTCTTCAGGGATGGCACATCCACCACCTCTCTGGGCAACCGGTATTTTACCGCCCTCATTGTAAAGAATATCTTCCTCACATAAGGAAAATTAATTAACATAAAATAAATAACAAAATAAATTAAATATAATTAACACTTTTAGTGCTTGTCTTTACTAACAAAGAACTGTTAACAAACTCAGAAAATCTCATGCAATTGGGATTTATGTGGGATCTTGTGTGTGGGGACAAGAGCTGATACATATACATATACTGTATATACAGGGGAATGTATACATACTGTACATATACATACACAGATATGGGGGAATGCTTCCTTTCGAAGACAAAGTCTTCATTAGCTTACGCAAGTTCTATGCATTGCAGACACAGACAAATGCTATCCTAGCAGTTTAATCTCGAAGCACACATATATAGCACACATATATATTTGTCTGTGTATCTGTATTCAAAAGAAGTATTTTACATTCATTTCAGTAACTCCTCAGGAATATAAAAAACAATCATCATTCTGCTCCATGAGCAGTGTAGTGAATTCTTTCTTCAGCCATCAGTGATACGAAGTGAATGCACCTCTTTCAACCTCTGTGCCATAGCACATACATTTCTGTTACAGCAATTTCTGCTTACTCATTTACTGAGCAAAATACATAAATATATATATTCCAACATGCTGTGTTGTGCCTTTACCCAGGTTTTGCTAGAATCAATGAGAATGGGAGCACATTCTCAGTACTCTGCTATGCTAAACACATAATCCCATCTTTCTCTTAACATGTACTGTTTCTGGCTTGGATAGAGTTAAATTTCTTCATAGTAGATACTATAGGGCTATGTCTTGGATTTGTGCTGGAAACAATCTTAGCAATTCAGGAATCTTTTAGTTACTGCTGAGCAGTGCTTACACAGAGTCAAGGCCTTTTCTGCTGTTCACCCCACCAGCGAGTAGTCTGGGGGTACGTAAGAAGTTGGGAGGGAACACAGCCAGGACATCTGACCCCAACTGACCACAGGGATATACTATACCATATTGTGTCATGCTCAGCATATAAAGTTTGGGGAAGAAGGAGGAAGGGAGGAATCTTCATAGTGATGGTGTTTGTCTTCCCAAATAACCATTACATTTGATGGAGCCCTGCTTTCCTGGAGATGGCTGAACACTTGGCTGGCAATGGGAAATAGTGAATTAACTACTCAGTTTACTGTAGATTTCACTATTATATTCAGAACAAATGAAACCCCCAAACTACACAAAAATCCTACTCAATATTTCACTAATACCTAGAGAATCTTCTGTCTTCAAAAGGAATAAGTCTTTTGGAAGAAAACAGAACGATCTGTCAGTTTGCAGGAGGATCCTGCAGTAAATTAAGCACATTTCTCATAGCATTGACAGACCCTCTTCTTTCACTAATTCCATTAGCAGTTTAGAGCACTACAGCTTGCAGGAGCTGTCCTGGGTTGTTGCTGCAGTGTTTATTAAAAGACTTTTCAGCATGGTACTGTACTCTGAGGAGTTTTACAGCTTTCAGAATGGTCAAGGAAAAACTTAGGTGCTCAAAATGAAGTCTTTAAGGCAGTTATTAGCAGGTTAGGGCCTCATGCACTATTTTTTACATAGAATAAGATTATTATTTTCTAGCTCTGTCCTGACACTGTCCTGCTGAACAGTTACATTACCACTGAAGTTTTCTAGTGCTTGGTTCTCATCAGGTTACCACTGAAGTCCAGCCACTGCTACTCTTACAGTCCAGCTCAAATATCAGGGATAAATACAGAGGTAACTGAGGAATACAAGGCTATAACAGGGGAGTTTCATATTCTAGGTTATCTCTGGAAATGTGAGAATGGACTAGATAATTTGCTAGCAATAACAAAATCTAGCAGTGTTAACGAAGGCCATTTTACAGCTTCCAAGGAAGATTCATTGGATTAAACATGCAGGCAAGTTATCTTCAAAGGCTCCTTCCACAAACTGGAGAGAAATGGGCTCATCTAAGAAATGGTTGACCTCAATTCCAGGGACTCAATTAAATTGCCTAAACATGTCTAGTGACATGGGCTAGGATATCTCACATGGCCTTCTGCTGATGTGCTAGAAGGGCAAAAATCTGTTGCAGAAACTATAATATTTGGGGATTTTTCAAACATCAGAAAAGCAGCTGCAAACATCTGCTAACAGCTAAATTTTGGATGTCTTAGCCCATCTCAAATAGCTTTAAGTCCTTGAATTTAGGCAACTGAGTTTTGCCCTAGATGTCAATATCAGAAGGAGGTGTGCCCTAGGAATGCCTATTTCTTTCCTTAGCGAAGATGTTAAAGGGCGATTAGAGGACATATGTGACTGCAGTTAAGTGTGATGAATGCCACTATCAGTGGTAGTTAGATACTGCTCTGAAAAACAGGGACTGCAAAAGGTATAGAAGCACCTCTATTATCACCCTCTTACCCTGCCTGCAGCTACTCTGTAGAGACTGAAACTGCAAAACTTCCAGGTCTTTATACCAGGGAAATCATGGGGTATCTCAATAAACTGGCTGGGAGGCCTCTGATATGCTATATTTCATGATAATCATGCTGTAAAGTATATAATTACTATGTGTTGTTCTTTCTAAGGGAAAGGATTTATTAAGCAAACTATAAGTGTAGATATGTGAGAATGCAGTAGACAACTTTCTAAGAATACCAAAGCTATAAATATTTCAGTCAGAACATGCCCTTTTTTTCACTCTTCTCTTACCTTTTTTAATTTGTCACCCAGCAGTAAAATTCTCATTGTTGCTTTGAATCAGTATCGTATTTTTATAAAATTCTGCTCTTCTAATAAGATTGTCTCACCAGCCATCAGCAAGACAGGAGAAAAGAAAGCAAATTAATACACACACTATTTAATGGGGCTAATTATGATGCTTACAGCTAATGGTGTGAATTTTGATTTTCTACTGTTTTTAAGACTATATAAAAATATGTAAAGGGTTTTTGACGTTTAGGAAAACATTAGAAGGTGATCTGGAGTAGTACATTTATCAGGTCTGTTTGTGCAGCTCTATAGTACAGGAATCCATAGCACATGCCCTTCAGAAACTGAAGCATGCCAATTAAGCACAGTAATGGAGCTCCACAATTTGTATTATGTTTTGGAGATGTAATTTCAGGTTACGAAGGTTGAATGGCAGACCAGATTACTGGAGAGGTCATGTCTGCTTCATGAAATACTGCTACAACTGCAAGAGAGAGGGCTGTCCAAACTGAACACTAGCCTGAAAGTAGCAAGGCTCCTCTTTGTCAGGACAGTTTCTGGAGCTCCAGAACTGTTGCACCTAAACCACAAAGGGAAAATCAAGAGACTTTCAAAGGAAATTTCCAAAGAATATTTATTTCCTTGGAGTTTTTGGAGCTGAGGTACCCATGAATAAAGACTATAAATTTTCTCTCTATTTTTTTTTTTTGTCTTTGTTATGCCCTTAATGTGGAGAGGTTGCAACCACATTCTTATATGTCAAATGGCTCAAGTTTTGCTGATGAATTGCTTGCTTGTTTCCATCTTCAGTCCTGCCCATCACAATCTGGAATAATCAAGTTTATATTTTTATGTAAATCTAAAACCACAATATACAACTAGAACCAATCAAATCGTTTCCTCTAATAAATCAGTAATACAGTTTTTACTAGGATTCACTCTAGAATTAAACCGCTGAAAAGCCTCTTAAACAGTAAAATGGATTTTTTTCTTTTTTTTTTTTTTTTTTTTGTCCACTGAAAGCCAGTACCTTAGAGGTTAATATCTCCGTTAAAAAAAAAAAAAAAGATAATTACAATCTTTACAAAACATCTGTCATCCAGCCATATGGATTAGGGATTATAAAAGACCACAGACAATAAGAATATAGAAAAAGCCTCCAAACAACCTAGAAGTTCCCACACAAAAATAAAACAGAAACTTTAGAGAAAAAATAGACAATCTTCTAACCTTCTCATAAATGCACAGATGCACTAAATATCAACAAAACAAAACAAAAAAAACCCCAAAACACTAATTTTAAGTACAATTCTGATGTGTAAAGAAAACAATCACCATGTAACGTTTACCAAGAAAAATCAGAATGATGAGATACAGTGTGGATCACAGATTATCACACTTTAATTTCTAAATGAGTTTAGACATCTGTGAAATTAAAACCCCAGGGTGGACAATTAATGTGACACTATGTTGAGAAAGGAACAAAGCTTTGAGATGCAAATTCCAGCTTTCCATTGCATCAGAGCAGGTAACCTTGCAAACAACCTTCACATAGACCACTCTTCTCCACACTGACTGATGTCTCCCATATGTTTCTATTTCTCCTCTCTGTTTTTGAATCAAGTTGACAACAATTCCCAGTTCATTTTCTAAAGAGACTGATAAAAGCCAGGCTGGATCTGTACCTGTTATTAACCTCTCTTTACCATTATTACTTTTTTTCTCCTTTGAGATAAGCAGTTACATTGCACTTCCTGATCTTTGCATGTGATGTGTTATTACATAAAAACAGTACTGCAAATGTCAGCCTATTACTGTGTCATTAAAGTCAGGTCATGATATTTGAAAATTTGATGTTCTTAACCTTTCCAGAAGCTAACCAACATACATTATAGGTTTATTTGTCTTTGTTTGTTGTTTTTGTTGTTGTTGTTGTTGCTTACATTAATTATTCATGAATACAAGGGCATATATTGTGCTATAAAAAGCCATGAAATTTAATTGATGTATTCATGTTATTGAAGAAACTATTATTTAATCATTAACAGTATTTACATAATTATTTTTACAGGCTAGTTTGAGACTCCTTCACTCCATTATTTTGAAGGAATAATTTTGAACTCTGTATATGCAAAAATAATTATTCAAATCTCTTCCATATATATACACTACAGTAAAAAATAGGCAGTGACCTTAAATTGCATCAGGGAAGGTTTAGATTAGATATTAGGAAATATGTCTTCACTGAAAGGGTCATCAAGCATTGGAACAGGCTGCCCAGGGGAGTGGTTGAGTCACCATCCCTGGAGGTATTTAAAAGATGTGGCACTTAGGAACGTGGTTTAGCAGTGGACTAGTCAGTGATGGGGGAACAGTTCGACTTGATGGTCTTAAGGGTCTTTTCTAACCTAAACTATTCTATGATACACAAATAGAAATGCAATTGTTTTTTCTATGTAGAAATAGAGTTTCCTGCCTACCAGTAGCATTACTTAATCTTCTTTTCAGTTATGTGCACCTTTATATTTCTTATGAAAGAAGCCTAAGGAATGCTAAGCTAAGCAAAAATGGATTTTTTTCATTTTCAATTGCAAATGAAAATATTTGATCAAATGTGTATATTAAAATGTGCCAACATGATATTGTGCGGATATGAATTAACTGCAAATTTCAGCTAGCGGCTGAAACCTATCATGTGTCAGAGAGGCACTCTAAGATGCCAAAAATGTGATACTTTCTTATATAAATGCAGCCCCAAAGACAAATATCTCAAAAGTTCATTAGTTTTTTACAAGACTAGCATCACTTTGTGCCAACAACTGAGAAAAAAAAATAACCAGAAAAAAAGATGAGGTTCAAATACTTGCCATGTTTGGTTTGAAATGGAACCAAAATTATTCTAGGAAGCCATTCAGAATAGAGTTTATGAACCCAGACTCCACCTTCCTCTCACATACTGAAAGTCAGGTTCTCTAAATAAATCAATCCTAGAATGTTGTGGGGTTTTTTAATTACTTGACTTCTCTACATACCACAGGAGTCTATGGTTTCTGCAGGCAACATATTAATATGAGTTATTAGGTACCTTCTTTTAAGTATCACATTGAAATTATTCTTACGTAAACAACATACAGTGTTTTCTAAATGCATACCTAAAATATGCTAATTTATAGATATATTAATACATTTTTTCAATACACTTGATGAAAACAGGTCACTTAGAAAGTCTTCTATAAGAACCTTCTTTGGTTGCTAGTATACTAACTTGGCAAAGTTACTGAAGAACCCAGTGTGTATATTTTAAATAGATTTTTATAGGTGATTTTTGTAGAGGAATAATACCAATGACATGCTGGCGATCTTTTGTCCAGCTTTAAGAAGTGAATTGTCATTCCTTGACATTAAGAAGATATTCCTCTTTCCTGATATAAACTTCATGGACAAATGCTTTTGAAAACTTAAAACAACTCCCAAAGGTACTAGTCATTTTTTACAATGTCAATATTCAAACTCACTAAAAACATACAGTTGACAAAATCATGGTAGAGAAAATGGTTTGTGTATCTTTCTCATACCACTGACAACCACTTCTGAAACAAAATCTTCAAAGATGGAACATTACAGAAGCGCAGTTTTACAAACTAATGAATAAAATTATCAGCAGTTCTTAAAATATGAACTTAACAAAGTTGTCATATCATTACAGTAATCACTCTCATTTATGAGAAAAATGGCACAAAGCTATCATAACTTGTAAATAAAATAAGTTGTAAAAAAACAAACAAACAAACAAACCAAAACACAAATAAGTCTAGTAGTAAGGAAGATCTAAACTCCAGAAGTGATTTATTACCTTCTTGGGAAAGTGAATGGGGTGCATGTGACAAATTAATTCTGAGTATTAATATCTTTATGGAAAGCTTTTGCTTCATGTTAGCACAATGAGCAGTTGCCTCAGTTACTGGATGTGACAAAACCAGTCATGGACAGTGAGATCTACATCAGAAGGTCATTCACACGGTGAAGTATATTATTTTTCCTGGCAGTACGTGGGGCGGAGAAATTGTCACCAAAATGCCAGCAGAATGGCTCTTCATAAAAGGCAGATTATGCTGCCCCCATTTTCCTGAAGCATTTACTATAGAAAGCTTCTTTTGCCTTTTATTATTGCATTATTTCTAGCAATGAAATACAATATCAGTATAGAAGTAATTAAAGAGACTGATAGTTGAACTGTGTTGGGTTTCTTTAAGTCTTGGTCCTTTTTTGTGGTGGTCTTAGACCTATAGACGAAGACTGTGTAGTTCAATGGTGGCTTGATACCATGTAGCTATGAAATTTTTTAGACCTTTGAATTTTTTTAAAGGCAGCGTGTGTCTTCACTTTACTTTTACTAGGACAAGGCTGCATAATCTACCTCTACTATTGAAATAAACATTTCTCCAGGGTTTTGACCCTTCCTTGGGGAAATACTCCCCTGCCATACTTGAGAGGTAAATTGTCTAAATGAACTTTTTAATAACATTTTACACAGCATCTAATTGGACTAGCCTAGCAGACAGCCTCAGCAGGTGCATTTCTATCAAAAATAATTTCACTGCATCTTCTATGTAATTGAATTGACTAAGTTCTGCCGCATCATGATGTTTTCTCTCATTATAATGACAGCTGTGATATATTGCAAGTTAGTTGCTTGAGTAGAAGAAAAATTGAAAAGAAAAAAATATACATTTTATCCATAATTCTTCAAACCAAGCATCTGAAGGGGAAAAAAACCCAAACAAACAAATAAGCAAAAAAATCATTAACCACAAAGTAAGTGGCAAATAATCCAGAATATTAAATATTTTTGTTCAAGAAGTACCTTTTTTGAATATTCACCATGTTAGGAGTCAAAAAAAAAATACTCCCTGCTCTCAAAATATTATTCCTTGTGGGAAAAGAAAATAATACTCCAAAAACCTCACGGTGTTCTTCAGTTTCTTAGTAGTGAAAAGAGCTCTGAAATTCTTACTGACAGTGCAAATGGGTTTTCTTTCACATTTCTCACCAGGAACACCCATTTAAAAACATTCAGTTAATATAAGCGGAAAATATGAATCATCTAAGTGACATACTGTAAATGCAATTTGCAGCCATTTAGAAAGTGCCCTAAGAATAGCATACTCTTTAAAAAAGAGAGCTTATTCACTTTTTTTTTTTAAAAAAAAAAGAGCAAAATTTCTGTCTTTACATCTGTTTTCAAAAAAGTACAAGGAGTGATTTACTGTTACTGAGAACAGTGACTACTGAATTTAAGCATCTCCATATAGTACCAAAATTATAAGTATCTTTTATACTCAACTGTATTGCAGTGTGTTCAATTTTCTAATCAGAAATAACTTTCCTCAGATAGGACTTTTACATTTTCTTTTAGTCTGAATACTACTTTCACTTCTATTTGTAAGCATACATGGCACAAGAAGTATACAGTTGATAAAACTACTGGGCTATTGAGTAACTAATTCATTTGTCATTAGCAGTTCTCAAAGATTTCAGCTGAATTGAGAAACTGTTATTGTTCCCAACATCTTTCTAATGCTTATCAGAAGCAGCATTTGTATGACTATATTAACCCCTCAAAAAATGCTGCCTTTGTCAAAACCTTTTAGACACATGGAACTATTATTTTTCACTACCCAGCACAGTACATTTCAGAAACTGAAAGAGTGATGAGGTTAGATATTTAAGGGAATTAAAAAAAAAAAAGCCTTTGAAGAAAGATAGGCCCAAAGAATAAAAATGTAAATGAGTAGTGTGCATCTTATGCGAGGCCTTTTACATACACATGGCAGGAACAGGAAGGAGGCTTGTTTTGTAGTCCTTTAAGTGAACAACTACAGACCATATTAATTGCTCAGCGGTCAACAGCCTGCTCCCAGCTGCCAAGTGCTCCTCTTTGCCTCTAATGTTCAGGCATATGACGGTGGAAGGCAAAAGCAACCTCTCAGGAAATAAAAATATGTGATTGTAGGGAGGTTGCTGCCCCAAAGGATAATATATCAGATTTACTGCTTGTTCACTGCACAGACTGTTTCAACATTTAGGCTCTAACACTGGCTTCAGTGGCAAAGCCAAGCTGGACAGTGGGCTAAGCCCTTGATCTCCATTGACTTTGAGAAAAGTTTGTAAACCTAACTAACTTTATATATAGACAAAAAACTCGAAGTGCCATTTGAGAAACTGGGAGTATCCAAAACCTCCATTAGGGTTAGCATATATTGCAGAATTCTTACAAGAAATCTGTGTATTTCTGGATCAGCAGGAGATACTCCAAGAAATTCAACTGAATTTCAAAATGCATAAACCACCGTAATTACAGCAACTGAGACATGTCATAACTGTCTATGGGTGAGTTAGGTGTATCTGGTATGGTCAGTGGATCCGGATCCCCAGAACTCAGTTGCCCACACACAGACACTATGTGTGGGTGCTACCTGATTATCCTGGGACAACTACATTCAGTTCCTTCATTGTAGATATCTACAAACTGGAGTTTTACTTGTGGTACAACTTAATCAATTACTTAGCTGATAACTAATCTTACCTCCAGAAAACATGAATTCTGGCTAATCTTTCTTATAATTCATTGGAAAGAAAAATGGAATACTATAGAAAAGAGAAAGGAAGGTATAGTGAAGGAAATGCATTAAGAGCAGTATTCTGAAAGGTTTAAGGAATTATTTCTTCAGGTAGGCAGCCATTTGTTTCCAAGCATATATGAAATGGTTTCACAGATTTGTGGAAGGCCATTTCATAGGATATTACATCAAAAAATTGCAAGATAATTTACCACTTTTCTCAAAAGTATTTACGTAGTAGCAGTCCTATTTCAGATATGCCTCTACTTATGCGTCACACAATTCCTAGTTCCATATCTTATAAGGATTTCCAGAATTGAAATATAGCTGCAAAATAGCAATGCCACTTTTCATGAAAATCTGATTTCATTTTAAAGTTTTACCTGTCCTGAAACTTACATAAGACCTAAGGAAGTTAAAAGATTATGGGAATTGGCTTGGCTCTAAGGGGTCTAATTATCACAAACTTAAATTGGAGATGGATTTATTTGTAAAATTCAGTAGACTGGAGTACAAGAGTTCATCTACACCTAACCTTTCAGACAACAAGTATGAGGTTCATCTGATCTAAAGCAAAGGCATCAACATCTGGTTTTATAAACTGCTTCAGGGAACTTTTGGATGAACAAGACAAAGTCATTGTGGGAACGGAAACAAAACCGTAGCTTTTCCTTCTCCCATGGGAACACTTATTTGAACCATTTGACCTATCAGATGCTTCTTGATTTCAGTTTTGCAACTTCTTCCTAACTTTGCCAGCTGTGTAATGACATGACTTTAACAGAAAGACACTATGTGCCTGTGTAGTAGTCCGTAGCTTGAGAACTGTCAGACTTCTACAAAGGATGTAAGCTTAAACCCCCTGGGGATAGAAAGAAAAATGTTCAAGATATTCCAGTCCTGTAGCTCTATCCCACCACTCATGTAACATTGAGAAAATTTTGGCACATCATCATACGTTATGAGGCCTCCTAAAATGAAAATTATGTCATAAAAAGTGAGTTGCTGATGAAACTCCCTGAGTGGAGATAGGAACAAGCTGATCTATGCGACCCTATCAACCTATTTTAAAAGCTGACGTGCCATTTGTTTTCACAGTTTGCCACAGACCATATGTGCTTTGATACATAACATATTTGAACAGCTAATTAATATTTTAAAGAGTTGTTCTGGCATAATCTGTATAAACATATGTTTGGAATACACAACATCCTGTCAAATACAAATAAAAAAACAATCCAGCTAACTGGTTAATGTTTAGTGAAATAGCTATGAAGGCCAATATGGTTGCACATGACGCAAATTATTCTCGTTTTATTGAAGGAAATACAGCATTTTTCTGTAATTTTTTTGCTATTCCCTCCTTCAGAAAATTAGATTCACCTTCAAGCATTTAAACACAGTGAAAATATATTTCCAAATAAGTGCCTTTGGAAAAATGCCAGTTACAGCTACTTTCTTTTAAAAAGTAATTTTATTCTTCAAGTCAAAAGTCATGTGTAAAAACTTTCTTAGAATAGTTTCAATGGTTTAATTTATATATAATTTTAAATATTAAACAAACTGTCTCACTGAAGAAAAGGAATGAAGTAATAATTTAGCTTTGTAGAAAAGAAAAACAAAATATCCTCAATTCTGAAACAGTACTTTGAAATTATATTTTGAATAAACAGTAGTTACGTGAGGAATTTACACATTTATAACCTTAATGGTAATATTTTCTTAAAAAGTGTTTCTCAAAAGTGTTCCATCTACCAGTTTTATTAATACTTATTTGGAAATGAATTTAAATTTCACTTTATTTTGGTTTTGACACAAAAATTGGGCCATCTGCAATGAAGTCTTTCAAATCCTTCTGTTACGGACAAAATTTACAAAACAGAACCATTCAGCTGCTGTACAAATACAAAACAGCAGCCTGTAATCATAGCTACATTATAGCAAAATGGAGGCATAGCTGAATAGTTTTGTAATATATATAGTTTTTACAAAAATCATACAAGAGGCATTGACAAAGTAGAGTGAGCAGAAAATCATATGTGTTCCTCTGCCACTCGGTGCTGAATGCCTGGCTTTCATAGCCAGATAATGTGAAGCTTAATTGACAATGAATTCTAACATGAGATATTATTTAAGGAACACATGTTGAATTACAGGTAATAAACTTCCAGCTCCAAAGAACATGAACCACTTCAACCTCTTATTTACAGATGAGATTACTTCTGTTTTAAAGCAAAGAACAAATTTCTTTCTAATTTCTTGCAGCCAATGCTGCCTTATTAATATTTGCCTTTTTTTCTGTTAGTGCAAATATTCCCAATAAGCATTTGAGCTGCTATAATAAAAACCCTATTAAAACAAGTATGAAGTAAGACTTACCTAAACTGCATACTGCAAGAAGATGCTGGATAAAATATACGCCTGATATCCCTTCCTTCCATTATGTCCGCTACTACTACATTTCATAATATCAATAACCTAAGACTATATCAGTAAATCCCTTGCTCCCGTGTACTATTCTACTAGATAAATATGAAAACTTGAATTTGTTTTCAAAATATTGTAAACCAGACCCATGACTGCTATAAAGAAATTAAAGAGAACAATTTTTTTTAATAGATGTGTATTAAAAACACAGCCAAATATTACAGGATTAATTGCTTCTAACTTCTACTCATTAAACATTTATTTTCACCCTTTTTTCACAGCCATTTTCCCCTCCTAATACTTCCATAACAGTCAATATTCTTGTACTACATATTTCCCTCCAAGAAACAATAGTCTTCTAGTTTTAAATTTTGTAATATACTTCTTGATTCAGTTTATCTGCTAAGTCTTTTCCATCAGGTCACCACTACTGCTCATCTGCCCAGCTGTCCTACCCTGACTGCGAGGTACTGCAAAAAGCCTCACCCCCCCTTACTGGCTATGCTTATATTGCTAGATGAAACATAGAAAACACACTGTCCATTTTCTAACTCTGAGGACAAATGTCGTAGTTTAAGCCCAGCCAGTAACTCAGAATCATGCGGCCACTTGCTCACTCTCCTCCTTCTTTCTTCCCCTGCTCCCAGAGGGATGGGGAGAAGAATAAAAAAATGTAAATCCCACGGGTTGAGATAAGAACAGTCCAGTAACTAAGGTATAACACAAACCCACTACTGCTACCACCAATTATAACAGTGATAAGGGAAATAACAAGGGAAGAGAATACAATTGCTCACCACCCACTGACTGATACCCAGTCCAACCTGAGCAGCGGTCTGGGCCATCCAGGTAAATGCCCTCAGTTTTACATCCTGGGCATGACGTGCTGTGGTATGGAATACCTCTTTGGCTACTTTGGGTCAGGTGTCCTGTCTCTGCTTCCTCCCAGCTTCTTGTGCCCCTCCTCACTGGCAGAGCATGAGCCTGAAGAGTCCTTGATCGGAGTACACATTACTTAGCAACAACTAAAAACATTGGTGTGTTATCAGTGATATTCCCAGGCTAGAAGTCAAAAACACAGCACTGCACCAGCTACTAAGAAGGAGAAAAATTACTGCTACAGGACACGAAATAAATGGCTTAAATGGGCCATGTCCACACTATACTTGATCCTGGTTTTTTTATGTGTCCCCCTAATATTCATAATGTAATTAGAACTTTCTACACACTTTCTGTTGTTGTTGTTAAAATAGACAGAAATAATTTGAGGGCTGTGCTGAAGCCTAAGGGCACAGCTTTCTCATAGCGTGAAGCTGGGGATGTGGGTGAATGCTTGAAGGGACATTTCAAGGTGCAAAGTCTGTAGGCGTAGCACTGAGCATCTGTGCAGGCTGCACTGCAACCAGGAGCTAAACTTGCCTCTGTTCTCCACAGCATTGTTTGGCCTGCCAAGGGAGGCCAAGCACAGCCCCTGCCCAAACTACCTGGATGGGGTGATGGAGGCGGCCGGTTGCTTCCCAGGCCACTTTTAGAAACATAGGTATACTCCCTGAATCCATATCATTTCAAAGGTTATACGTGTGTTTAGGGAGAATAACCCAACGTTTTCTTTTTTAAGATGTTCTGGGATTTTTTTTCCCAAAAGATATGTCCATTGCAAGATAAAATCTCTGTTCTGAAGAGAAGAGGAAAGGACAACAACTGAAAACATAAGAAGACTGCTGGGAGCTGTCAGCTTTCCCACTGCTTTGCACCTTCTCTGAAAGTAGATGGCTCTAAAATGAGCTCAAACTCTGCCTATAAAAGAGCTTGACCTATTGTTTCATATAGGCAAGACACAACTTTATCAATCACAAGACAACATTCTCTTGAGGACTCCAACACAAAAAATCATTGAATCAGTTTCAGATACAAAATAAGAGAATGTAGTGCACTATATGAATAGCCAGGATCTACTGAATATTACATTACAAAGCAGAAGTCTACGCCAATTTCATATTTAGATCACACAAACTGTTGAATCTCTGAAGTCCAAAGTATTAGAATATACCAAGGTTCAACCAGCATTGCTAATATACCAAAACTTTTGAGCTGTCACTTCCACACTTGAAGTCAACTCATCTCTACTACTAAACAAAAAATTTTAATACACAATTGTTTATGATGGCCTCTAAGTAGTTTTGTCACAACAAACCTCACAACTATACCTTTTTTTTCCAAGTAAGCTGAGATAAACCAGGTTGATGTTAAGTACTTCTGTAAATGTCCTGGAAGCATCAAGCTTGCTGGTTTTCCTGTTTTTTTTCCAATAACAGAAACTAGTGGTGGTGCAGTTTTATTAAGGTATATAATACACATACATAAACCTTTAAATACAGATTGTAATCTTGCAATTTCACTAACCTACTTTCCTCCAGCACACTCCTCTGTGCCTAAATAGCCATTGGCATTTGGTAAACAAGGCAGCCTGCAGAAACAAAGCTGAAAATGCAATGGAATCATAGTAGTGAAGACATTTAATGGTGGGATATGCACAATCACCATACCACAGGTGGGTTGAAATATGTACCAAGATTTTAGTCACATTTAGCCTCAGCAGCCTTTTTTTCTTTTCTAGCTACTGCTTATCAGGTTTCTACTTTCCAGTATTCAAGTGCTGATATACCTCACTAATTTAACTTAAATATGCAAAAAGATTTAGTGTAATGGAAAATAAATTCTTCTAATTTCAATTTGCACAGCGTATCTGTTTTATTAAGATGTGAGTTGTTATTAGAATACATATATTTATCATTTATTCAGGGACATATAAATTAATTTGAATCATGGAGGGAGGAAGTGATATAGTTCCCATTTCCAACATAGATAATACTTTATCGGATCTTATAAATGTAAGATGTTCCATGTTTTATTTCTGCCCAAGTGTTCATACCTTCCTGGAATGAAGTTTTTATTTATATATGATCCTCATAGCAAGTTTTGATAACTTAAAAACATAAGGATTGCCATATGCCTTCATAAACAGAACTATTCACATTTTTATTTGCTTTTATTAGTTTGCTGCATCCACACAGACCAGATTATTTTTGAAAGGTACAGTTTCATACTACCAAGGAAGCTCCAGAGAGGAATATATAATTCCAAAACTTACGTCCATTTCATGAGGAGCTATTCTTTGCATGCAGTTTGATTACATAGGACCACCTGCAGTGTTGAGACTACAATCTAGAAAATGCTGGTAATATTTTATTACTCTTTTAAATATTTCTTTAATAGTATAGACAGAAAAAGATGCATGTATTTTAGTAATAAGCATACTGAATACTATAGTAACAAGCATATGGAACTATCTTCTCTTGACCTGGTTGTTCTCTGTTGCTCGACATTTTACTTACAATATATTAAAAATTGAGCTCAAGTTCTCCATCTTCCAGAAGTTACAGAAAGTTGTTCAATATGGTATAAAGATAGATAAAAGCATATGCCTTTGAAATTTATAACAACTAGACTAGATTTTCAATCCTCTCACCAGCATTTGACTATCTTATCAGAATGCAACAATTCATTAAACAAAACAGCTTCAGTGGTGTTTGAAGGGATAAATATTCTAATTTCTTTCTTTCAGGTAAATAGTGATAAATACAAACTCTTATGCCATTTAGCATTCTGAATTGCTAATTCCAATTTCTTTTCCAGTATGTAGAGCAACATTATTATTTTTGCTTCTTTACACAACATAGTTTTGGGTAATAAAACAAAAGTAATTCAAACTTGAATGAGGAAGATACGATATACCTTATTACTAGTCCTCATAATACCTTATTGTTTACATAAATTTCTAAGGTGTTTAAAACAATCATGGAAGAGTTATGCTTTTTTATTTTTTAAAGTAATCATAAAATTAAAGTAAAAGAACAAGAAATTGGACAAGAACAAGGACTTGGGGGTATTGGTCAATGAGAAAATGAACATGAGCCCGCTTCAATGTGCACTCGCAGCCCAGAAAGCCAACTGTATCCTGGGCTGCATCAAAAGGAGCGTGACCAGCAGGTCGAAGGAGGTGATCCTGCCCCTCTACTCTGCTCTCGTGAGACCTCACTTGGAGTATTGTGTGCAGTTCTGGCATCCTCAACATAAAAAGGACACGGAACTGTTGGAACAAGTCCAGAGGAGGGCCACGAGGATGATCAGGGGACTGGAGCACCTCCTGTATGAAGAGAGGCTGAGAAAGTTGGGGCTGTTCAGCCTGGAGAAGAGAAGGCTGCGTGGAGACCTCCAAGCAGCCTTTCAGTATCTGAGGGGGGCCTACAAGGATGCTGAGGAGGGACTATTCATCAGGGACTGTAGTGACAGGACAAGGGGTAACGGGTTCAAAGTTAAACAGGGGAAGTTTAGATTGGATATAAGGAAGAAATTCTTTACTGAGAGGGTGGTGAGGCACTGGAATGGGTTGCCCAGGGAGGTTCTGAATGCTCCATCCTTGGTGGTGTTCAAGGCCAGGTTGGATGAGGCCTTGGGTGGCATGGTTTAGTGTGGGGTGTCCCTGCCCATGGCAGGGGTTTTGGAACTAGATGATCTTAAGGTCCTTTCCAACCCTAACTATTTTATGATTCTATGATTCTATGATTTACAGCTCAGGAATAATTATATTAGTTATGCTGGTGGCATTGCTATAGAAGTACCATAAAAAAAAATCACAAGTAATACAGTTTTAAACAATTGCAATACATACAAATTAAACAGAAGCAAGACAATTCAACAGACTATTTCAGTCAAACATCCTTACAAAAAAGGAACGTTCACACCATACCATTATCACACAGAATAAACTATACACCAGACACTGAAAATTTTAGTGTTGCCAGTTAATAAAAAGGCAAGAATTAGTGTACCAGATCTTCTACAATTAAGATGAATTAATTTAAAAACCAGTGATGAGAACAAATGTACTAAACTTGAAATGTAGTGGAAAATAGCTTTTTCTAACCAGGGATTTTATAAATTAGCCTTTTCTGAACATTTAACAAAAGCAGGGTTAGGGATTTTAAAGATGTATATGTAACACTAACCAAAATGTTGATCGTACCTTAAGAAGACAAATTACCAGTTTTAAATTTCTTTATTGAAGTTTTAGGCATTACATTATATTGGGAGTTTGTGAAAATGCATGTTTTAAAATTTTTGTGTGACAAGAATAGCATTTTTACAGAGCCTCTAGAAATTATATCAGGAAGAATAATTAGGTATACAATAAGTCAGTGCTAATAGCAAATACTTATTCTGATATTGGCATATATTATCTTTACAAATCTGGGAATTCTGAATTCTCCAACTATATCTTATGTGCTCCAAAAGCATAGGTTTACATTCAATGCTAGTTTAAGTAGTTGGTGCTTACTCTTGTCTACTTACTTGGGTGAAGTACCCTATGTTCACCTGGAAAAACTGTTTGTATGACTGCAAAGAAAACCTTTTTTTTTCACAATTTTAATTTTGGATGAGTCTGTTTCCCAATCTTGATCTCTGCACAGCTGCACAAATGCCCACGCTAGTACACAAGCTGAGGTGTGAAAAATAATTCACAGGATGAAAGACAGCTCAAAAAACGTTAATGATGAGCCACAGGTGGAATCACCTGAAAGCCCTATCAACATTACAAGAAATGAGGGTTGTTAATAAAGCTATCTAAGTTAGACATATAGAGACATGTATTGTCAGCTTTCCTACCTTTTCTTTGCCAAAACATACATTCAATACAGGTAAATAGGGCAAAAGTAAAGAAATAAATAATCCAAAAAGTCTTGGTGTTTGTGTGAACTGAGACTTTTACTTCTAAGAAGCACTCCAGAGAAATCAAAGTTAGGTTTTCAGTATGCCTACAAGCAGGCATTGGAATAAAATATGTTTCTTTTATTTAATGCTATAACGGAAGCTGTGCTTGGTTGCTTTTGTTGTTTGTTTTGTTTTTTTTTTTACCTCTCCTTTTCAGCCTAATGATCAAGCTAATTTTCATGTTTCTTTCTAAAAAACAGCAAAAAAGAGCACAGTAACATTTTCCTCAGTTTATTACAATGTTGCTTTGGGAACCAACCATGAGACTTCTATTTAGACCTGCATCTCGCATCTCTACTATGAAAGTCTCTGTTTTCCATGAAGATCTTGTTAGAGAGGTGTCTTTTCCTCCATGATGTTATGAACTTCTACTAAGACATAAACAATAAAATTGTAATTTTTTTTTTCATGCTCCCTGTAGTAATAAAAAAAGCTACTTCTATGCCAAGGGACACAAAATACAGAATTGTTTAGGGATTCATTTTGCATTTCCAATAAAACAACAGTAGCAATGGCTAATAAAGTAGAAACCGAGCGGGAGGACACCAAGTTGCAAATAGAACAATACACTCTTTCCAAATGTTATATGTCCCAGTCAGTTTGCATCTGGATTTTGGAAAGGTAGAACTCCTCTAAATCTTAGCTCCAAGAAAAAAAACTAGGGCAGACTGAAACATTTTTCTGACCAGCTTTCATCTGTTGCTAGGATAGTCCTTTGGTTCAGATACTCAAATGGTAGATGTCATATTACTGAAAAGTAATGTGGTGGGGAGGGCAAGGGGACTCTTAAATTACACATAGAAAATGCTTACTTCTTTTTTCCTGAAAGAAAACTACATTAGAAAACTACATTAAAAAACTACATTATAAAAGCTATGCATTGCAGTGCAGTAAGTTTCTATCATATGAGCATTTCCACACGATCCCTGCACATTCAAGATCATAGGACAAAAATTAAGGTTCATCTCTATTATTTCCTTAACTTCCAGGTGCTTGACTTTGTGAATCTCAATGAAATTATTTTAATTTATTTTTTATATATACGGTATTACAAAGGAAGTAGCTGGATCAGAAAGAAGTTAACTACATCATTGGAACTTATTTGCCCCTGGGCACTTTTTTCATGTAAAAGTGTAAGTAGTTGAATTTTTTTATTTTTTTTTTTTAATTACAGCAGTAGGGAGAGCTCACCCTGTTCATGAATAATTTAACTGATCAAACTATAATGTAAGCATTTAAAAATCTTTAATTTGAATGATATAGTTTCTTTTTAGCTATCTTCTTTTTCTAATACTTGTTTTAACTTCTCTCAATAACAATTAGAAGCTTTATTTCCTCTACACTTCACTTTAAATGAAAACTGGTTTTCTCATGTATTCTTAGCAGCAAGAGACTAGGAAAATTTCCAAACTGTGAGATCTGAAATAAAATCAACAGCAGCAGTGACTGGTCTATTTCAGTCGTAGACTAGCAAACTATATAGACAATAATAATGTAAATATAATGGGCAATTAGCTGGTTCACTGATAGAAAATGCAATAATCTCAATTTTTGGATAGACGCTGATTCAGCACAAGTGAACCATTAAGCAAAGTAAAGTCTTCACTAAACTTGCATGTTCAGCATGTTGACCTCAGTTTGCTCCCTCAATTATCTGACTGCAAGACAGGTACTCACACTCCAGAAGTAAAAACCTACAACTAGTAGTAAAATGGGCCCCTCTCTTACCGTGGATGTGTGAAGAAGGAAACTTTCTGTCCTCAGCAAGTAAGATAGCACCAAAGTCTGGCTACACATCAGCTGCAATAAATCTAGAACTAGTACTCCATGGAAACACAGTAGGTCACAAGGTGAGTCCTTTGTCCTGGGTTCAGCAGTAGCAGTCAGTTTTTCTCCTTCTTAGTAGCTGTTGCAGCACTGTGTTTTTGACTTTCGGCCTGGGAACGGAGCTGATAACACCGATGTTTAGACTGACCAAGGACTTTGTGAGTCTCATGCTCTGCCAGGGAGGAGGAGAAGCCGGGAGGAAGCAGGGACAGGACACCTGACCCAAACTAGCCAAAGAGGTATTCCATACCACAGCACGTCATGCCCGGGGATGTAACTGGGAGCTACCCGGAAGGGCACATCCTCTTTTCTGTCGGGCTCTCTCTTTTCCGGCGGGCGGTATCGTATTCTCTTCCCTTGTTATTTCTCTTATCATTATTATTATTGGTGGTAGCAGTAGTGATTTGTGTTATACCTTAGTTACTGGACTGTTTTTATCTCAACCCGTGGGAGTTACATTCTTTCGATTCTCCTCCCCATCCCTCTGGGGGGTGGGGGGGGAAGTAGACCGCGTGGTTCTGATTTACGGCCTGGGCTTAAACCACGACATCCTTGCTTCTATGTTATCACCCACATGGAAACTAATTCATAACTTACAAAATAGATCTAATTACAGCCATATCTACCCACATATCTGTCTTTCTTATGCCCTTAGATCATTACAATTGCAACAAAACTATACCCACAGAGGTCAGTTTTCATTGAATTAAGTCTGAATGACAGCACTTCAGCAGGTTATCATCTTGCCCATGATATTTTGGGAAAAAAAATAACCTGAAACAGTTATTCAGAAAAAATGCCTTTTTCTTTTCCCTACTGGATCTTACCAACCAACGGTTCGGTTGCTTTTATTCCTCACTGCTCTGAAAAAGGCTGCAGGATCTGCCTGAAGTTTGGATGCCCTGGGACAGAAAGTAAGAATATTCAGTGACCAACGTATGGCAAATGCCACTTTGTTAAAAGATGGGGTACAAGTAATCTATATTAAGAACATGCATAATTAAATAAAAGGTCTTTGACAGAACACACATGATTCAGTTTAAATTAATTTAATGAAAACCTATTTTGAAGGCTCTATGGCTGAAAATACAGTTCATAGGAAGGAGAAAAAAAACCCAAACAGATAAATATGAGATATAGTCCACAAGGCATTCTTGAGGGAAATCACTATAGTCATTTAAAAGAAATTAGACACTGTACTGAAAAAAAACTAAAAGCAAGGACTCAAGCCTGAAAGACGGAAGTGGTGTGGCTTTTGGAACCAAATTGTCATCTGAATTAAATGAGCATTTAACACATTTTTTTTCCCTTCAGAAAGCCCACAGAACTTCATATCAGAAAAAGGAAGAAAGATCTTCAAAAAAGTAACTACTCTGGGTTTTTATTTTTTTTGTCTTTTGGGCTTGTTTTGGGTTATTTTTCTGTCTTCTCTTCATTGTGCTATGAGAAAGAACTGAAAATGTGTTCTGTAATTTAACAGGTGAAATAGGGTCATTACCTGAGGAGATCTTCCTTTCTGTAAATCATATGCAAATTTATTGATGTTCTAAACCGAGAAACTCTGCTAGAAAGCAGAATTACGCCAATGAAGTTCAGTTTCCTCTAAAAAGGAACATAATCAACAAATAGTCTACAAGATTCTGAACAAGTATCTTCATTTCAAATATACTGTAGCTAAAAAATGAGAAATGCCTCTACTACACTAAGAAATAGGTCTCTGTTCTCATGCTGCCAAAAATGGCTTTCTGCTAGCGCCAAAAATGGCTTTCTGCTAGCACCAAAAATTTATAAAATGGGAGACTGCAACATGCCTACCCCCTCAAATGAAAGATGAGCTCTTAATGAGTAGTAAAAGGGAGAAATTCCAGTATAATTTTCTTATCTTGCACATGGTTCCAGTCTCCCGGTTCTCATCCAGAAAGTATCCCTCTAGATCAAATTTTTTAAGTATTTCTACTCAAGTTTCATCATGCTCTGTGTGGGGAACTAGCTTTGCACCTACATGCTTATTAATAGTATACCACTAGGAAGCTCCTGCTACTGTATTGAAATTTACTGATTAGGAGCTCAACAGGATTTAAGGGGTTTAAGGTTTCAAATAGGTCTGATCTGGATGGGCTAACAAACAGAATCTGCTGATAATAAACACATGAGCTGCTCCAAATTGTGTAGATTCTTCAAAGACGTCTTTAAGTAATAAATGAGGGAAAAAAATTTCTCTTATTTTTTCACTGTCTTGAAACTTCCGCACACATTAAAAAAACCCAAACAAAACCTTAATCAGAGAAGTAAAATGTTTGGCAAATCCATAAGCAGGTGAGACCAACGATTTATAACAGAAATTACTACATAATGTTGATTGCTTACAATTTATTTATAAATAATTGGGGTTAACAAATTGTCTTCCTCCTCTTCCCCTAAAATATTCTGAATCAAGATTATACATTAGAAGTAACAAATTGTTTAGAAAGTTAAAAACAGCAATCATAATTTGTTCATATGTGACAGATTTTTCATTTTGAGTAACACCTTCCTCTGCAAATCCTTAAAATGATTTCCATGGGATTATGGTGGATAAAGTGACTGTTCAGGGTAAGACTGGCAGAACTAGGTCCTAAGAGATTTCCTGTGCTATGCCTTGATCCCTGAAGAGAAGGAGTAGGAATTACACTACTAAAATTATTAAAGTTTAACAGGTTTTATAATTTAATATATACATTAAGAAACATTCACACACTGGCATGGGGACAGACAAGATGACTCAGAGCTACATTTTTTTCTCATGTCTAATTCATTTGATGCTTTCAACTTGATCCTTGTCAAAGGTATTACTCTTTAACTTTTTATTAAATCCAAGAAAGCATAATTATTGGTAATATAATTGGTAATATATTAAATATATTAAAATTATTAGCTCATACAATAAACCTATTTACAGATGAGTTGAGGGGTTTTTGATTGCCTTTTTTCATTTGTGTTTTTTGAGGGGATTTGTTGGGAGGGGGAGACAGAAGAGTATAAAGCCATGGACCATATGATCAGAAAAAGTAGAAACTGGAAAATCATGCTTTGATTTATTTCATGAAAAGAAAACATAACTCCTTATCATACACTAAAAATGACACATTTGAGACACTGAACAAAGTGAATTTGCTTAATACATCACATCAATTGAAAAATACCAAATGAAATAACTTGATGCCTCACCCACTGTATATATTTTCAGTGGTCAGCCACTTTCATTTGCTTTTATTTTATCTGCTTCTGCAGTAGACAGTTTCTTACTGAAATATTACAGGATTCAAAAATTATTCAGAATGCTTTCTGTAAGATGTTTTAGAACAAGTAGAGCATTATAAGTGTGCTTCAAGAGCACTGTAAGGACCTTTGAAACTATAAATCCTCTACCAAATTGTCTGTGGTTCAGATTTCATTCATATTTCTCCATTATTATAGTTAAAAGACAGAACAAGGTATAGCTTGCAACCTGAGATATATGCAAACAGCAAGTCTATGAACCTAGGTGACCTCAAATTTCCTTATTCTCATCTTTTCTTACTTCGCCTTTATGTTACTGCTTTTGTTTCGCTTTTTGTGGGGGTTTTGTTGTCTCTGTTTAAATTAGCCTGTTATTGTTTGGGACTCTATTGTAAATTTCGGCTTTGGTTACATCTAATATAAACTATCAAAACATGCATAATCTAAAGTAACAGCTAAACCACATTTAAACGTGAGATGGTGTTGTAGGTCAGCATTTCTGGAACCACTGTAAACCGGAGGGCATTACTCTTTAGTGGTGTTACTGAGGAAGTAGTATCTGTGCCTGTGAGAAGCAGATGCTTCTTCAATAAATAAAATGAAAATGAAGAAACACAAAGATACCTAATGTGGAAAAGTTAACCTCAAGTCACTTTTGCTTTTACTTCAATTTCCTTTATTCACCTTGGTCCAGCTCTGTTTTCCAAAAAATCACAATAATTATATCTAACTGAAGGAGATCTGTAAAATACAGATATAAACATGATGTATGAAAACACTTCCTTTTGCACAAGAAGAAAGTGTTCAGAAAAACCCAAGAGTTAGTGCATTGAGCTAGTAATATAGGTGAAATATTGCCTATAATCACAAGTGTATGCCACCTGGTATGTGTTCAGAATCACTGTTACTGCATGCAAATCAGTCGTTATCATATAAACACACTCTTGAGTAGGCAATTTCCTCATCTGCATGGACAAACTGGGGTCTCAAACATACAAAGCAATTTTATCCTTTTTTTTTTTTCAAAATGCAAATTGGATTCTCACACCTGCTTGAATTTCTGACCTTCTTTAGACACCTATTCCTTTTTTTCTATAGCCTCTGCATTTCTCCATTTTATTCTCACTGCTCATTATTTATATTCTTTCTCTAGATCTCTGCTTCTGGTTTTCATTTTTTTCCTCTTGTTTCTCTTGCTTGTTTATTTTTGCACCTCTTTTCTAAGAGCTTTTCCATCCCATGTAGCTTCTACTGACTGTGCTTCCTACTTTCAGTTAAGCATTGCTTGAGGCAAATGGGATATCGTGCCATGAGACATTTCAGAGGTATTAGTACGATTCCTGGAATCCCCTGGGCTGCCCAGTTCCCAGCAGTTATTCCACCTTCACCTGCATCTCCAAGGCATGTGATTCTCTTTTCCTCTCCTGAGATCCACTTCCCCCCTATAGCCTACTCTTCTCCAAAACCTGCCTTTCTCCAGAACCTGTCCAGTAGACGATACTAACATTTGCCAGTTCAGTTTTCAAGTACAAAGCTGTTGAAATGGGTTGGACACAGAGACAAGGCCTTGGTTCAAGCTATTCTACTCAACAAAATAGGAATAGTCTGGATTAAAGGCCTGGTGGAAGAATTTATGAAAGCCATACAGGACTAAGAAACTGGGTTCACAGTAGCATCAACCAGTCATCAATCCTCCTATATGTTTATCTACTTATCCAGAAGGTATATTTAATTTTTTTGGCCTGCAAACACTTTGTCCTCCCTCACTTGGACAAAATTATCAATTTTTTTGCTACCTTAATCTCGATCCATCTTGTCCTATAATCATGAGCTATAATCAGGTCCTATAATCTGAATATATACGCCTATACATATGGTGGCCCTGACTGTACCAGTAAAGGTTTGCCATAGCAGTAAAAAAAGAGGGGTTTTAAGGTCAATTAATCTATTTCTGAGGCAACAATACAAAGAAGAGCTGATAGTTATTCCAGAACCTGTTATTCTATCTGCAATCTATTATTATGGATTATTTTTGAAATTAAGTTAAACAAACTATGCCTAAAATAATTTTGCAGCAGTTAATGAACTACAAACAAGTGCAAAGTGGCCTAAGTTGTACTTTAACATATTACTGTTTCAGTAATAACATTAAAATCCTGGCAAGGGGAAGGATGAATAGAGGCAAAAATTATCTTTGGAAAAATCATGCAGAAACTGGGGAGAAAAGTCAATTTTAGAACCTGTGAGGAGAGTCACTAAGCAGATGTGAATTGCCTGTACCTTATATGTACCTTTATCTACACACCTTTGTGTGACTCTGATCATTGTGTCACTCTGATCTTTGTGTCACTTTGATCATCAGTGTTCCTTGGACTGTACTTTGAAATATGTAGACAGAAACAGTAATGAAGCATTACTGAGAGGAATGCTTTGTACCAGTCCTATGATTGATCATCTATATCACAACAAGCTCAAATTGTCTGCCAGTAATGAGGTTTCCCAGACCCAGTGCTTTCAGGAATAGAGATGTGGAAAAATTAAAGGAAATTAGTTCTGGTTTTACTTCAAGATTGATTAATAGGATATCCAAAATCTCCCACCTGATACCAAAGACATTTGCACCTTTATTGCTCATTTCCCTTTATCTTCCTTTCTTTTTTTTGCTCAAATGCCTTACTTGCCACACAGTTCCCTCCAGAACTATTCTGGAACTGTCCTTATTTTTCTTTTATTTCTAATTTTAGTTTTGTTTGCCTTTAGAATACTTATGTTGAATCAGTACAGTTTAATTAATATAATAATGTGCCTTCCAGGAGCCAGAAGAAAATCAGCAAAATATGTGTGAGAGAAAAGCAGTCATAGTAGTAATGACAAAGCTAGGATTGGAAACAACGGGCAATGTATAATCAGCATGTACCGCATTCTAGAATTGAAATAGGTTATTAACTCTGTAACTTAATAAAGTAATTAATATAATTTTGAGGCACTAAACATGGGTATGATGGGATAGGATAGCCTCTTGTATTTAAGCATTGAGAATACAAATCACTGCCTATGTTCTGTAGCTTCAGCATTGTCCAAATTAAAAGTTCAGTCAAGTTTTGAAAATATGTCATCCAGGAGGATATAAATACACATCTTATGTTAAAATAGTCTTTCCAACCATGACAACATGCCTTAAGTTAGTCAAATTGCCATCTATAAAAGTTTTTTTTTCTTACGTCCCATAAAGACAAGGACTACAGATATACATGTGGTGGTATTGTGACCAAGCAAACAGACGCAAGGACTTCTAAGAAATCTTCTTATATAGGATAACAATTTATTTATGGTCAAAATAACAAGAAGTTTAATGATTAGAAAAAAAAATTATTGGGAAACAATGTAAAGCAGGTCATCATTTAAGCAAAGGTGCTGCTGCAGTTTGCAAGAGCATTAACTTCATAGCCTTGGCCCACAGTTCTTGGTCTGCTACCCTCACAAATGTCTTAGGAATTCCTTTAAAGGATTTTCATCTTGAATAAAATTATAATTAAATTATTCACACTGCTGCAGTTAATGTTGCATCAGCAATTTTAGTGTAACCCTTGGTTTCACAGTTTTATACCTCTATGGCAAACATGTGCTTCAGCCTGAAGCTTGGCATACCAAACAGAAATCATAAAAACAGTAATTAAAATATCAAGAAAAATGTGTTCAATCAGTTTCAAGTTTTGAAAGAAAAGCAATTCAGATAAGTATGTAGTCTAAAAAGCATTTTACTTTTTGAAAACTAAGAAACATGATAAATTTTAGTGTGTCTCTTTATGGTTGTCTGGATTTTTAATGAAAATAGGTTCATCATGAGAAACAGAGTATTTCAGAATTTTCTGAAGTATTTTAAGTTGTCTATAGTCCTTTACACAGGTCTGCAACTTTGTGTCAGCAAATATTCTGCAGTGATTTTTAGCCTATCAGTAAATGCCCATGTATACAAAGGGTATTTTGTCAAGGTTGAGCATAACAGCTTTAACTCTCTATTGTATCATTTGTTTAATTATCCATAAAATAAGATGAACAACAGTAAGTAAAGGCAGAGAGAAAGACGTAATGCTTATTAGAAGGAATGTCTTTTCAAAACTAATACTATTGTTTTGCTATATTGAACCCCACAGAGCTTCTTAAGCTTCATCATATAACTGTGCCATATACCAATAGACAGACAAGAACTCAACGTAGATATAGTCAATAATTACATTGAAATGAGTTAGATATGGCCTTGAATACTCAAGTCCAAGAAGTGAATGCCTTGACTGCACTAGAAGGCTTCCACTAGATAGCGGGCGGACATAAAGGGTCTGGTCCTATTCCAGCTATCAAGGGACCATTTCTGTGGCAAAGAACACAATTTGCCAAAGCAAAGTGCATAATAACTTCTCTGTTGTGGTCAGTAGTGCGGAGAAGCTTCTTTCAGAGTGATGTGCCTCTCTCCTCCTGTTAATGTGAAAGCCCAGTGAGTCTGTCTCTTATTTAAGCACTCACTACCACAGACCTGTGCCTGCTGCTGGACTTCAGATGAGCTCCAAGATCTTTTTGCCCACAGTTCCAAGTTCCATATCCTGCATGAAGGACGCTCTCCTTTCTGTTGAGATGCCATATCACAATACACTAGTTATTGCATCCTCAACTAGTTTCACATTGCACTGTCCCCAAAGAAATAAATGGTTTCGCAGTTATAAAATGGCTTCTTTTATTTTATTTATTCATTATATAAGAATAAAAAATATTTTAAGTAGCTCACAAATATTGAAGAATGGACACTGCTTAGAGTCATTCTTACTTTCAGGCTGCTAGATAAGTTTTCAAAAGTCACCCAAAAGAAAGGACACAAAACTTCCTTTCTACTAGCAATCCAAAGAAAAAGAAGTTGTAAACTACAAAATTAAAAGGATACTGTCAGGATAAATGTTGTATTTTTAATATTTTAACCAACTCCACCAAAAGAAACAAAGAAAAATAGCATTAAAAAACCTAATGACACAGTTTATAAGTGATAAGAGAGATGGAGTTTTATGAAGCACTGAACTTCACAGTGATACTAAGCATGCATATTGAGTACAGGGTACACATCCACAAGAAACCAGCAGTTATGTATTTAGTAATAACAAGGTAAATTGCCCAATTTTGAATCTCAGCAGAGTTCCTACAGTAAAAAGCTACTATGGGAAAAGAACTCTTCCTTTTTCCCACAGTACCTGGATGTCTCCAGACAGTTTGGAAACCCTGGATTCATGATTACAAATTCACCCTAGACTATCTTCTCTTGTAACAAATGCATTTGGGGCTGAAAGAAATCTTGTTGTTATCTGGCTAGTTTTCAATATTATTGTTATAGTATATAGATGATACTCTGCTCTCGTGAGACCTCACTTGGAGTATTGTGTGCAGTTCTGGTGTCCTCAACATAAAAAGGACATGGAACTGTTGGAACAAGTCCAGAGGAGGGCCACGAGGATGATCAGGGGACTGGAGCACCTCCCGTATGGAGACAGGCTGAGAAAGTTGGGGCTGTTCAGCCTGGAGGAGAGAAGGCTGCGTGGAGACCTCATAGCAGCCTTCCAGTATCTGAAGGGGGCCTACAAGGATGCTGGGGAGGGGACTGTAGTGACAGGACAAGGGGTAACGGGTTCAAACTTAAACAGGGGAAGTTTAGATTGGATATAAGGAAGAAATTCTTTACTGAGAGGGTGGTGAGGCACTGGAATGGGTTGCCCAGGGAGGTTGTGAATGCTCCATCCTTGGCAGTGTTCAAGGCCAGGTTGGATGAGGCCTTGGGTGACATGGTTTAGTGTGAGGTGTCCCTGCCCATGGCAGGGGGGTTGGAACTAGATGATCTCAAAGTCCTTTCCAACCCTAACTATTCTATGATTCTATGATACTAAATACAAAGAAAGTAGTTCACATTTTGGTTCAGTGTTTAAGTAGTAACTCTAAAGACAGCAACTAAAATCTATTACAGCAACTAGTAAATATGTATTGTGCCTCATTTCATTGTCCAGCAGTTTTAAGCTACTATAACATTAAATATTCCTCTCTCCATTGAAGAGTTAAGGCAGTCACTACAAGGAGCAGGAAAGATGACAGCATGACAACACAGTTGTAAGAGCTCTTGGCAGCACGTGCATCTGGCTGTGAAATGGAAAGAATATGATAGAGACCAATGCTGCTGGAGTGCAGCGAGAGTATGCAAGCAAAGCACAAACACATCAAAGCTGTTTACAAATTCAGTGCATAGCTGGACCCAGCCAAAACCAGAGGCACCTGAATAGAGCAAATCCTATCAGAAGAATACAGAAGATAAAGCACTGCACTAAGCAGGTGACAAGCTAAAAGTTCTGTGCTTCATATAGTTTGATTTTTCTAAAGAGCACTAATGCTTCTAGTAATTAATATAGCTAGTATAGGACACTACTGGAGAGCATGGACAGTTGAGTTGAACAGACCCTTAGATTAATAGACTTAAAATGTGATCAGGTTTTTTAGAACTTTATTAAATATTATCAGACTTCTCCTTACAATAATATAGAGAAAGTTGGTGAGCTAAGAAAGTTTTGAGAATAGCAATACAAGTGAATCACATCAACAAATCCAGAATGCCATAAAGAAACACTGCAGTTCAAAAGGAAAAATATATACATTTAAGTTGATGAGCTTTTTTCTTACAGGTGACTAGACAAAGCAGGACAAAGAAACTAGACTCCCAGGTTGGCTAGAATTAAAAATGATGGTGCTTCACTACAAAATAGTCTGAGAAAAGCCATACACTTTCTGCATATTCACCACAAAAAAACTAGTCAGGTTCCTGTGGGTTACAGGTCACTGAAGTTGTTCTGACCAATAACACTATACACATGCTTAGAAGGCATGAGGGGCTTCATGCCTTTATTAACTTGATAGGATCATTGAGAAATTCTGTGACCAGCCCCAAAGAACTGGGGATGGAGGACATCTGTTAAGTTCTTAGGTGTTAAAAGAGCACCTAAGTCAATATCTCACTTTAAACCAGAACACTCAAGGAAGATGCTAAGACTTAAACATAGAGCAATATCCTTAGGGCAGTGGTTTATGAAGGAGTAAGTTGAGTCCGTCCAGAAAAAGACACTGTAGCAAACCTTTGCAAGTACAATAAAAATAAAGCTTCTATCAAAAGACCCCCCCTCTGATTCTAAACAGAATAAAGAACAGCTAAAGAAATCTGACTACAGTGTAGATGATACCTATCAATGTTCTTTGTTTCCTAAGCTCATAGTATGAAATTGTCTGATATTTTGTTTTTAGATAGAAATTTCAACAGGAAAGAAATTTCTAAATAGAAAAAATAATACATTGCTGCTTTGCAAAACATAATACAAAAAATGTTTTGAGATGCTAGACGTTCATCATGTCTAACTACATAAACAACTTCAACACAGGCTAAGCTTTGCATTCAACAAAAGCAAGGTAAAAAAAAACCATGAAAGTAAATTAAATCCTATGGAAAAATAAACACATTTTAAAGTATTATTTCTTTCATAGTTCAATTATTTCATGTTACTCACAGAAGGCATGTTTCTTTTTAATGTATCCACTGGGCATCTTAATTCTTAAGTACGAGACATGTTTTCTTTGAGGAACTGTTTTAGATAGTAAATAGTCTTTAGATAATTGACAAGTCAAGTCTGTAGGAGCCCCTCAGAGGCTGAAAACATTCTTCTACATTTGTAATATTAATGTCTACTTTATCCTTGCAAAAAAGCAGAGACTGTGTTTCCTGTTTAACTTAGAAATCTCTTCTTCAATCAATTATGTGAGTACTTTGAGTTCAGAGCATGGACTGGCATTGTCCAGGATAAGACATGGAACAGACTGGATTTGATTTACCAGGTTCTTGCAACAGTAGTACTTCCTGGAACAGACAGAATGTGTGCATCTTTAGACTGAAAAACTAGTAATGAAAAATTAAACTGAAAGTATGAAAAAAATTACATGCAGTAATTATTATACTACATGAAACAGTCTTAATATATTAACATATTTTCCATTTACTTATGTTCTTAGAATTTTCCTCATGAATATACTAGAGATTCAGCACTCTAGTGTTGTCAAGAAACCTGACATGAACTGTGAGTTCTCAAAGGACCTCTCAGATGTCAATAATGAAAACCTGGCAAGCATGCCCACTATCATAGTTAAGTGAAATAAATGCAGACATAGTCGTATTTTAAAAAATAAAGGCTGAGATGCCACCTGCATTGTCATGTAATGCACTCCATGCAAGTTATTAGAGTCATTATTTCTAAGAAGCAAGAACTGTCTTTGGCCAAAAAGCATAGATTATTATTGGCTGTATTGTCTTCACTGATCTAAGTAGACAGTGCGTTAAATTTTTTATTTTTTTTGTTTGCATTAAAACAAGATCAACATCAACTCCTTTGACAAAACAACAAAGAAACAAGCAAACAAAAATCCAGCTATATATTTCTCTAACCTCATCATTTTTTTGTAAATCCAGATTTAGAATCGTAGGATCATAGAATAGTTAGGGTTGGAAAGGACTTTGAGATCATCTAGTTCCAACCCCCATGCCATGGGCAGGGACACCTCACACTAAACCATGTCACCCAAGGCCTCATCCAACCTGGCCTTGAACACTGCCAAGGATGGAGCATTCACAACCTCCCTGGGCAACCCATTCCAGTGCCTCACCACCCTCTCAGTAAAGAATTTCTTCCTTATATCCAATCTAAACTTCCCCTGTTTAAGTTTGAACCCGTTACCCCTTGTCCTGTCACTACAGTCCCTGATGAATAGCCCCTCCCCAGCATCCTTGTAGGCCCCCTTCAGATACTGGAAGGCTGCTATGAGGTCTCCACGCAGCCTTCTCTTCTCCAGGCTGAACAGCCCCAACTTTCTCAGCCTGTCTTCATACGGGAGGTGCTCCAGTCCCCTGATCATCCTCGTGGCCCTCCTCTGGACTTGTTCCAACAGTTCCATGTTCTTTTTATGTTGAGGACACCAGAACTGCACACAATACTCCAAGTGAGGTCTCACGAGAGCAGAGTAGAGGGGCAGGATCACCTCCTTCGACCTGCTGGTCACGCTCCTTTTGATGCAGCCCAGGATACAGTTGGCTTTCTGGTCTGCGAGCACACACTGACGGCTCATATTCATTTTCTCATCGACCAACACCTCCAAGTCCTTCTCTGCAGGGCTGCTCTGTATCTCTTCTCTGCCCAACCTGTAGCTGTGCCTGGGATTGCTCCAACCCAGGTGTAGGACTTTGCACTTGGCATGGTTAAACTTCATAAGGTTGGCATCAACCCACCTCACAAGTGTGTCAAGGTCCCTCTGGATGGCATCCCTTCCCTCCGGCGTATCAACCGAACCACACAGCTGGGTGTCATCGGCAAACTTGCTGAGGGCGCACTCAATCCCACTGTCCATGTCACCGACAAAGATGTTGAACAAGACCGGTCCCAACACCGATCCCTGAGGGACACCACTCGTTACCGGTCTCCAGCCAGACATGGAGCCATTGACCACAACTCTTTGCATGCGGCCATCCAGCCAGTTCTTTATCCACCGAGTGGTCCACCCATCAAATTGATGTCTCTCCAATTTAGAGACAAGGATGTCATGTGGGACAGTGTCGAATGCTTTGCACAAATCCAGGTAGATGACGTCAACTGCTCTACCCCTGTCCATCAGTTTCGTAGCCCCATCCTGGAAGGCCACCAAATTGGTCAGGCAGGATTTCCCCTTAGTGAAGCCATGCTGGCTGTCATCAACCACCTCCTTGTTTTTCATGTGCCTTAGCATGTCTTCCAGGAGAATCTGCTCCAAGAGTTTGCCAGGCACAGAGGTGAGACTGACTGGTCTGTAATTCCCCGGGTCATCCATTTTCCCCTTCTTGAAAATGGGGGTTATATTTCCCTTTTTCCAGTCGTCAGGAACTTCACCTGACTGCCATGATTTTTCAAATATGATGGCCAGTGGCTTAGCAACTTCATTCGCCAGCTCCTTCAGGACCCACGGATGGATTTCATTAGGCCCCATGGACTTGTGTACGTTTAGGTTTTTAAGATGGTCTCGAACCAGATCCTCTCCTACAGTGGGCCTAGGGTCTTCATTCTTACAGTCCCTGCATTTGCCTTCCAAGACTTGGGTGGTGCAGTCAGAACCTTTGCCAGTGAAGACCGAGGCAAAGAAGTCATTAAGAACCTCAGCCTTCTCCAAATCCAGGGTAGCCAGTTCTCCCGATACCTTCCAGAGGGGGCCTACATTGTCCCTAGTCTGTCTTTTATTCGCTACGTACCTATAGAATCCCTTCCTGCTATCCTTAACATCCCTAGCCAAGTTCAATTTCTCAAGTCTTTTCTAAAAATGCATTTCTATTTTATATATATATAATCTACGTATCAGTCAAAATCAACCTTTTTACAGGTTATATTTTAGTACAGTCTTTTGGTTCATCAGAAATTAAAATACATAATTTCCAGTGCTATATTTTGCTATACAGTACCTGTTCATTCACTAAAAAGTTTTCCTACATAAATTAGATTCCTTTCCTGAAAAGTAAACAGTGTTTAGGCACATATTTATCTATGAAGATGTAGTCCATGAGAATCCTAATTTCTGTGAAGAAAACAAAAAGAGTTGGGCATTTAGGAAACCAGAGGAGTTTGGTTAAAGTGTCTAAATAATTTTTTTGAAATTTGGCTTATTTAGATATTTTCTAGTTTTCTGAGTGATCTAGAATCTTTGTCTTGTCACCATAGAAAAATAACTACATACAGAGAAAAATTCAACCCAGTTTTCTTAATTAAATAACTTTTGATCATGAAAATTTTATTTGGAGTTATCCAATTTTCTTGATAGAATATAAAATGAATATAATTACTCTATATTTTAGGAAATAACTTTTAAAGTGATACAAATCCCACCTTATATCACTTATATTCATCATTTGAACATTAAAAGATTTTTTCAAAAGTATTTGTACATCTTTCACACTTGAACTGAAGGTTATTTATACATAAGATGGCTAATAACACAATTTGAAACATGCATTTTTATTTATATATTTGGAAAAGGGACTAATAAAAAGGTTGGTAAATAAAAATAACCAAATGTATCTCTGAGCATAAATACTTTGTACTGTTCATAGTTTGTTGCATTGAAACTTTGGACATTATTTCTACAGCACAAAGAAAAGATCTTTATAATTTAGGCTTTCATATAAGCATAACAATATTAAAGCTTCATCTCCAGTGGCTACACTAAGTTAAACACAAAAGTGATATAACACATGAACTTCTTTACCTAGTGAGGCAAAAGCCTTATTTACTTAGTAAGCCAAATAAAAATTGTAAGATTATTATCTTTTCCCTGTAGCCAAATATACAGCATAACATTAGGTAGGATCTTAAGTTACTCTTTAATAACTTATACTTCATTATTAATATAAAAATATTAATATAAAAAAATCATGCAATAAGAAAAAGATTAAAAATATCATTAGATTGGATTTTAGAGATTAAATGTGCAGTATTTGTAACTAGTATGTATAGGCATAAATATCTGTCAATGTATATGTGGTGGGCTGATCTCAGTCAACAGCCAAATACCCTCCAAGCCTCCCACTCACCCTCCTTTCCCACAGGATGGAGGGAAAATAGAAATAAAGCAAGAAGGCTCAGGGTTCAAGGCAATGACATTATGTAACACTGGATTCTTTGAACACATCGTATGGACAAGTCTACGTAAGTATCTAGTCCGTAAACTTTTTTCTTTTTTGTTTTAGGCAATCCATTCATTATTGACAGACATGACAGCTGCTAAGAACTATAAAAGCCATCAGTAAGACTAATATAATAAAGTGGCAAATATTAATCTCTTTGACAGCTGGAAAATTCTAGGAAGGATTTATTTTTATTTTATTAAGAAAGATTTCTTTTACATGAAAGGTAGATTTTCAAATATATTTACATTATTTTGGTTTCTTTGCAAGTTAATGGTGCTTTAAGATTAAGAGGTTGGTAAAAATTTTAAAAATGTAACCAGTTTGTTTAAAGACAAGGATTTAGAAAAGAATCCTGGCAGATATTAAGCAGCAACTAGAACACTGTCAATAATAAAATCTGAGACAACTATTGTACCAGTGATTGAATAACCTATTAATTTACCCTTTTAAAGGATAAAAAGAAAGAAAAGAATTTTACAAGCTGAACACTCTTAAATATTAAATGTAGCATATTAAATCAAGTTCTTCCCTTTCAGACTCAAAAATGCTCTATGGCAAAAAAAAGCTCCACCTCATTCATATTTAAATTACGTAGGTTCATAGCAACCTCAGAAAAGTCAGATTATATCAGTGTCCTTATATCTACTAAATCTACACATCCCCAGTGACAAGCAACTTATTTATACAAAATTTCATAAGTTAAATGCATAATTCTGTCACTGACTTCAATTTGTCGTCTAAGTTTGCCATTACATAATCTTTCCTTTTGCATACCACCTGTAGCTGATTGATACACATTATGCTATGCTCTAGGCAAAAATGAAACAAATTACAAAAAAAAAAGATGAACCTTTCCTCAAAAAGCCTACAGAAACATTTGTCTTGAGCTGTGGTTTTAAGTTTAAGAGTGAAACACAGAATTTATAAAGTCTTGTATAAAAAGTAGAACACTGTTTGTCACATCACATTTCTATATACACAGAACCTAAAAATTGAAGAAAAAAACTATAAATGAAACTATGAAATTTTTCTGCATAATTTTGTTTCTGATGGACAAATGCAACATGTTCCTATACTAAAAATTCTAATACTAAATAATAATTTTTATCTACTTGTTTATATATTTTATAATTTAAGAGGATTTATTTAACTATTATTTCCAGTTTTCTTCTGATATAATTCTTATGCCAATTAAAATAAAAGAAAGAAAAAGAAAGAATGAGTATATAGTGCTTTTCAAGTTATAAAGTATAATAGGAGAATTATGTCTAATAACATTTTGAAAAGTAATTATGTTTCTTTTCAAATAATGTGAGTTGTCTCACATCCATACGAAAGGACTTTTATAAGTCTTCTCAGATTATTCATACTCAAGTAATTGTTTCATTATAGAAATAAGTTTCCATACTTATTGATATGGCTATCAACATATATGTTCTTTTTCTCTGGAGTTTGATTACTTTACAAAAATATGCTAGTGGCACTGTAGAGTATGGGATATAATTCAGGACTTCAATAACTTCATTTATTTGAAGACCCTTCTTTATGATATGGATAGATAATAAAATTTCTGTAGGGATAAAGCTATATACAAATATAAGATAAACTATACTAATTTACACCTATACAATTACTTATATTTGGGAGATTCCGGCTGCCTCTCAAGCTGATCTCTCTCTCTCTCTCCAATATTCCCTGGGCTTTGTGATGGGCAAGAGGATTTTACCATCATACAAAGATGTATTCAATCCCACATCTACTAAATATTCAAGATATTAAGAGTAAGGAAATGAAGTTATGGACGAGGAACATAGACAAGGAAAATTCTGGAAAACAGTAATTTAGTAAGGATAAGGCAGTATAAGATAACGTAAATGATGCATAATTTTGAAGCATTAGGTGATCCACAGAAGTTTAAAGTAGAAAATAAAAACTAATACCCTGAGAGTACAAGACTGGCACCGATTTATTGTGCTTGAAAGAAAATGAAGAGGTAACAGAGAAGGAAGTATATTTATTTAATTTTTAGTTTGAATGTGTTTATGTGTGCATACATAACAGTCTTCGAAGGATCAACATGACTATATTCATGGATACTGGAATTACAGATGAGGTGGTGAGATTCATAAAGTGATTTACTAGCTGCAATAGCCTATGCACATTGCCTCACTTGCACCAGTGCCATGCTGCACATCCTGTGTTAAATAAATGGACTAAAAAAGCCCAAATAAATAAAACAATAAATAGAAAATAAAAAGCCCAAACAAATAAAACAATATCTAAATAAGAGACCTGATAATGGTGGTTAATTAACTTCTGAAAACGCTTTCTTTTATGGAGTAGGGCAGAGAAAAGTTACTGCAAATAAAGACTTCAAAGTCTTCCCAAATCTGTTCAGAAAAGACAAAAATAGATATAAAATGCATCATTCAATACATATATATTGAATATATATGTGTTTAATTATGTAGGCTAGACAAGAACAGGCCATTCTGCATTTGAGAGATTTGGTTGGGTTTGGTTTTGAGTAGGAAACTCATTGACAGGAACAGTCATTTCATTGAAACAAAAAAACTGTGTAGCCTTAGCATTTCCTCATATCCGTTTTTACCCATTCTCATTTCTAATGATCTCATCTGCATGTCATTTTTTTCTCTGATCATCTTTCTACTATGGCAGAGTTTACAAATGTATAGGTATTTTCTCTTTGGAAGCTAAACTATACACTTGGCTTTTTAGGGTCCTGTGAAGAGGTGATGAATAGCATGCCTTAGTATACTTCAAGTATTTTTATTTGAAGTGCTGCATATGTACACTGGGGATAAGCATAATTTTACCTTCAACTGAGAGAACACTAAGCACATATTTCCATTGAAAATCTCTCTGTAATGACAACCCAGAGCAAAATTACAAACCATGCATTCATTCTTATTGGTCTTTGAGCTTTCCAGTTATCCATATAAGCATTGTAGCTAACTATGGAAGGTAAGCACAGATCATTATATTCACTAAGGGAGTAAACAGCTAAAATTTTGTACAGGTGTTTTGGTCTAACCCTGGCAAGCAGCCACAGTCCCACAGAACCATTTGCTCACACCTCTCCAGGGGGAAGGGGGAGATGATGGAAAGGGTAAAAGTGCAAAATCTTGCGGCTTGAGAAAAAGACAGTTTAACAGGGAAAGAAAAAGCTGCTCACACAAAAAAAGAAAGCAAGGAATTAATTCCCCATTTCCCATCAGCAGGAAGGAGTTCAGCCATCTCCAGGACAGCAGGGCTCCATCATGTGTAACAGTTACTTGGGAGAACGAACACAATCACTCCAGACATCCCCTGCCTTTCCTCTTCTTCGCCTCCCCCAGCTTTTATCACTGAGCATGACATCATATGGTGTGGGATATACGCCTTTCTTGCTCTTGCTGTCATCCATTGTAAAAGCAAGCTTGGGAATAGGAATAAATGCAGTAAGGTATATGAAAACCACCAGATTCTCTAGGAATCCAAAGTCTGGAATCTGTTGAAAGGATTGGGGTAGCTAAAGTTGTGTCAGCTGTCTCAATTTATCACAGTTTCTGAATATTTGCTGCTCTTGTAAAGGCAGAGATCCATGAGTCATGGTGTTATCTGAAAATGTTCTTTAATACATTTTTAGCTTAGCTTATAGTTGTGGAGAAAACTTGGAAAATTCAACAGCTTAAAACAATAAAAGTTAAATAAAAAGAAACAAAATGAATTAAAATACTCAGGAGGAAGTTCAAACCTGTTAGAAATCTGATTTTTGAGCTGTTAATTTTTGCAATGTATATTCAATTAAACCTTGTTAAACAGCATGAGGGATTCCTTGTCTAAAACACAACAGCAGTGAGATTATGTCCAAAGCAAAGGAGATCTAGTAGCTGGCTTCAGACAGATGAGTGACACTGAAATGTTCTGTGCTAGGAACAGTCAAAAAAGCAGTAGGAAAGCAAAGGATGTGATGACAAAAAATACTGCTTACACACTCCAGAAAAAGAACCAAAGGATAGAGGTCATTTAAGGCAGATGTTCTGAATTACGAAGAAAGCAAACAAATCTGCTATTTACTTCTTACTCTCTTCAAGAAAACAATGACACGTATTTGCATTAATTAAAAAAATAATATCAGTTTATTTCAGTTTATCTTCCTTGTGAAAACGAACTAACACAAACCTGAGGAGTCACTGCGTACTTAGCTTTCAGTGCATACTTAGCTTTCAGTAAAAAATGAAGAACAGCCAATATAATGAAAATAGACATGTCAAAGATTTCAAGATAAATATTCCAGTTTTCCATGGTACAAAAAAAAAAAAAAAAAATCACATTACAAGCAAGAATAGATAACTGGGGACATTTTTTCTTATTTTAATAAGAGAACAGCTATTCTCAATACTGAGGATCACATGGCCTACTAGTTCCTAAATCTGCTAGTATCTTAAATATATACTATTCAATCACTCTATTGATACTTACAATTTTTAGTCTTGCTTTAGTTAATTCCTGGATTATAAAGACTAGATACAATCTAAGTACATATTAATAGGCTATCTTTCAACGAAAATAAAAAATCCAAGGAAAATGATACTCTTGGTGAAAACTGAACTCTTTGCAAACCAATAGTCCAAAAAAAAAGAGGAGGACCATAGTCTGAAAAAACCAGCAAGCTTCCCTACATAATATCATGAGATATTGCCACACACAACCTTAATAAAATATGCTATATGCTCCTTTCTTTTTGTAGGACTCTTATATTAATGTGCTAGAAAACTCTTCTTCAGAGAGTAAAATATGCTGATTCTTCCATAGGCATCCTTTAACAAACCACTGGTTTAGTTGTAAACTGTTTCACTATTGTGGCTACTGTGAATTAAAAGATTGAAAAAAATAAAAAGATTGTGCAGAAAAACTTTTATTACTCTTTGCCTTTGTGAAATGTGATTAGATTGATGTTGTCATTTGTTTAAAAGCAGATGACTTAGAAGTTAAAGAAGTTGCAATGACAATCTGCTTCCTATTTCCCTCATCTGTATTACCTTTCATGAGGTGATAGGCATATCTTGGAATGAGAAACAGAAAGGCTTGATAAAATAAGGGAGTTTTTTTTTTTTTGTTTTTCTTAGCCACCTTAACCTCACCACTTGGGTTCTCAGCTGTTCTACTCTCAAATTTTGCTTCTTTTTTTTCCAGTGACATTTGCATATTATCAAAATCAAAATATATGAGAGAAAACACTCCCACTCAAACTCCAAAATGAACTAAAAGTACAAGGATGTTCTCTAGCTTTCCATTTTGTTCTCTAGCTTTATATCTCTGTTAAAAGCAAATAAAATCAACAATATGCCCCAGCAGCCAAAAGGGCCAATGGTATCCTTGGGATCATTAAGCACAATGCAGCTAACCAGTCTAAAGAAGTGATAGCCCCACTGTACTCAGCACAGGTGCATCCTCACCTCAAGTACTGTGTGCAGGTTTAAGTTCCAAAATATAAGAAGGATACAAAAAATACTGGCTGAGGATATGAGAATACTAGGTTTGTTCAGCTTAGAGGAGACTGAGGGGTGACCTCATTGCTGAATACAACATCCTCATGAGTGGGAGCAGAGAGGGAGGTGCTGATTCCTTCTCCCTGGTGTTCAGTGACAGGACACAAGGAAATAGTTTAAAACTGCATCGGGGAAGTTCAGATTGGATATTAGGAAAAGGCTCTTCACTGAGAGGGTGTTCAAGGACTAGAACAGGCTCTCCAGGGAAGTGGTCATGGCCTCGAGACTGCTGGTGTTCAAGAGGTGTTTGGCCAATACTCTTAGGTTGTCCTGTGTGGAGTTGGACTCTATGATCCTCATGGGTCTCTTTCAACTCAGGATATTCTATGATTCTATGACCGACTGAAAAAAAATTCCTTTTTCCCCCAACACCAAGCAGAGCTCAGAGTTAAATTTAGCCAGCTTCTAAACAGGCAGAAATATCATAAGCTAAACATTAGCTGATAAATCTGCTTGATCTCAAGACATGAAGCGTGTATAACTGAATTTTTTCAGTAAGAACTGAAAAAAAACCATAATAATACATGACATACAATTTGCACTGTAAATTGCTTGCAATTAATTTTTTTTTCCACATTTCATAGCAGAAAACCCTGCACAACTTAAATTTTAAGAATGCATTCTGGTCATCCATTTGGTAACACATTTGACAGTGGATTGCAGTGTCCTACTGGAAAGCACATCTGCATAGACATTTTGAATATATTTGTTTGCTTTCTCGTATAGGCACCATCCTATCTCTGAGGACAAACAATTAATTAATAGAGATCTTGTTCAAAGGAAGTGCTTTTAAAGTGCTTCCTCCTATTGTATTTCTTTATAGATTATCAATTTGAGCTTTTTTGACCATCAGTGGGGCCCCACAGCAACCTTCCTCCCTCTTCTCCCCTGTCACCAGCAAGTAGCATAGCTGTCAAGAGGTAAAATGTTCAAATGGTTCCTAAAATAAAATAAAAAAAAGCATCATTTTAAATAGACCTCTTGGGGGAGTATTTTTTGACTGTCCCGTTCTTTATTGCCTGGGGAAAAGCGTAGTTTCTAAAGCTTGTGATGGACTGCTCACTACAAGCATTTTTTAAAATAAAATAAAAAATAAAATAAAGAACCATGACACTGCAGTAGATAGATGGTATCAAACCTCTCTGCGATTAACTGGATGTAGAAGAAAATGAAATAGTAACCTAAGGAGACTCTTTTTTTAAAGTGATTTATACAGTACACTAAACAGTGGGGAAATCCTTTCTAGAAAAACCCTTTGGAGAAAGAACATATACCTGTATTGATGTTTGTTACATTGTTGCAGCACATAAATATCTAAACCGGCAAATACTGTACTAGGATTTCAGTTAATGAAATTTTGCCATAAAATAACTATTTCCTTTATTTCCCAATATCTAGATGAGTATGGCTTTGGTGGTGGTTTTTTTGGTTGGTTTTTTTTTTGTTTGTTTGGTTTTTTGTTTGTTTGTTTTGTTCGGTTGGTTGGGGTTTTGGGGTTTTTTTGTTTTTGTTTTTTTTTTTACATAAAAATAAAAAATATTGTAGAATCTTATTCTCTTACCAAAGTAAGATCCTGTACTTTTAGGATACTCACTATTGTATCTGCTCAGACGCAATCAATCAGCTGCTGTACCTGATAATATTCATACCTCTCCCTCTGCCATCAGTCTTTGCTGTTTGTCAGTGAGTGCTACAGTGGCATCTTCTGGCGTACAGAAGAATTAATTGCCTTCTCACTGTGAAAGAACATTGCTATTAAAAGGGTAAGTTAAGAAACAAGGCTTAAGAACTGAAATGAAAATCACCTGCTGTTCTTAAATTATTCTGTTCAGACCAATCGAAACAGTAATGAATGATGAGGAATTAAAATCTAGTTCTTTGGTAAGTGGCCATTTGGGCATGAGAGTTTATGCGTAAGGCAACTGCTTCTAGGGCTATTAGTATCCTAAATAATGACTTATAATTGTATCAGTTGACATAAGATGAGAAATGGTATTTAATTAGAAAAAGGAGAAGCAATAAAAAGGGAGGAAAAAAGGCAATAGATAGGACTGACTAGAAGAAAAAAAAAAAAGAAGTCTGATTATTCTCTTTTGAATCCATCTCTCTAAACACCTTCTTATACATTTTATAACTTACATTTCATAGAAATTGCTGCACAATAAAATACATTAATGTTTACGGATTTGGGGATAATGAGATTAGTTAATTAACTGGATATTATATTTTATATTTTACTAGAAAACTACTTTATAACTTAACAGTTTGACTGAGTTCTCAGATTTTATCACAATCTTATATTATCTTTTCCTTTATATATATGTTTTTTCTTTTCCTTTATATTATATATGTAATGTATATATAATATATATAAATTACATCACAGGTCTTGCTCAGCATATTCAAAGAAGTGAATCTTGAGAAGCAGAAGCAGCAACTTCCTCAGTCCACTCACAAGAGCCTTAAAGTGAGATCACTGCCAGATCAATCATGCCATTGTCGCTCAGCATAGGTCATTATAAGTTATTTATTTCTAGCATCTATCGGATCTTTCCCTTTTCTGTGGAAGTTAACAAAGGTATCAATCATGGGACCGTTTTTCACAATGGAAAGCTACTGTGATTTTGGCAGTTGGTGACTATCTTAAAAGAGCTAGTCCTGAATCTATTAAAAATACTTGGCACAGGAATGGGAGCAGCTGAAGTCCTGAATGTACATAAGCAGATCTACAAGCAAAAATGTTCTGATTTTTACTTTTAAAAATGTGACAAAATTAAAAGTAAAATAATAATTCATGGAGCAATACACGTCTTGCTGCTGGCAGAGCTGTAAAAAAAACCCAGGTTTTTCCACCTGACAGGCCAAACCTTCCAATGTTTTCCTTTCTGCACAGTGAGTATAGCAGTAAAGTCACAGTTGAGCCCACAGGGCTGTTCAGAGTGCTGGCTCATGACCAGGGCTGGATTAAGCAGCAAGTCATTAAACTAAGCTGAGTACTTCCTCAATCTGCCGGTTTGGCACCACTTCCAATAGCGGTTCCTCCTTGATAGAGACAGAGGAATCCTCTGTGGTACCTGACAGACCAATGCACTGGGTTTATGTGGCAAGTGCTGGCAGCTGGGGGGCTGCAGGAGTGTTCTCTGTGAGGACAGACCAGGGTTGCCTCATGTCAGACACAGTTAGCTCCAGTCAGGACCTGTCCATCAGCCAAGATGGTGGTGCCTCAGGTATTTAGAGAAGGGCAAAATGTTGCCTGGCTGCATGAGGAGTGAAGATGAGGGGAGAAACAACCCTGTGAGGACCAAGGTGAAAGAAGAATGAGAGGGAGGAGGTGCTCCAGGTGCCATAGCAGAAACTCCCCTGCAGCCCATAGATAGGACCACAATGGAGTAGGTTGTCCTGCTGCAGGCCATGCACATGCACCATGCTGGATCTGATAACCACACTGTGGCCTGTACAAGACTCCATGCTGGAGCACGTGGATGTGCCCTGAAGGAAGCTGCAGCCTGTGGACAGGAGCCTGTGCTGGAGCAGCCTTATCGTGAAGGACTGCAGCCCATAGAGAGAACCTACGCTGGAGCAGGGAAGAAAATGTGAGGAGGAAGAAGCAGAGAGGAGCTGTTATAAACTGACTGCAGCCCCCAATCCCTGTCACCCCTGCACCGCGTGGTGGCAGGAGGAGCTAAAGAAGCCGGGAATGAAGCAGTGCAGTTGAGTGAAATAAGGTTAATGATGAGGGGAAGGTGATTGTTCCTTACTATCCTATTCCATTCTAGTTTGTAATAAATTAAATTAATTTTTCCCAAAGTTGAGTCTTGTTTGCTTGTGGTGGTAATTAGTAAGTGACCTCCCTGTTTCTATCTCAACACATGCAACTTTTCATCTAATCTTACTCTTCTATCATTTGTTGAGGAGGGGGTATGAGAGAGCAGCTGGGTGCATACCTGGTGACCAGCCAAATCAGCCCACCTACATCTGTATTAACATTAAAAAAAAAAAAAGCACATTCAGTTTGCCTCAAAATGTTGGTCTCTAAACAGTTATGGTGGAGGTCAAACATCCTGTGTACTGGCTGAAGGAAATACAACTTCACAGGACAGATAAGGTGGGCAGCAGAGGTCACCTTCACATCTAAATCAATCTGCAAAAGATAGTTGGTGCTCTTAGTTTGCTTATATCTAAGGTGTGTCTAGGTGTTTGTCGTGATTTAAGCCCAGGCCGTAAATCAGAACCACGCAGTCTACTTCCCCCCCCCCAACACCTTTCTTCCCTCCGCTCCTGGAGGAACTGGGAGGAGAATCAAGAGAATGCAACTCCCACAGGTTGAGATAAGAACAGTTTAATAACTAAGGTATAACACAAATCACTACTGCTACCACTAATAGTAATAATGATAAAGGAAATAACAAGGAAGAGAATACAACTGCTCACCAACCGGTACCTCACCCCCACCCTGCCATGATCCAGCCCTTCCGGGAACTCTCAGTTCTACATCCTGGGCATGACGTGCTGTGGTATGGAATACCTCTTTGGCTAGTTTGGGTCAGGTGTCCTGTCCCTGCTTCCTCCCGGCTTCTCCTCTTCCCTGGCAGAGCATGAGACTCACAAAGTCCTTGGTCAGGGTAAACATTCTGACCAGTAACTGAAAACATTGGCTTTATCAGTATTATTCCCAGGCCGAAAGTCAAAACCACAGCACTGCACCAGCTACTAGGAAGGAGAAAAAGTGACTGCTGCTGCTGAACCCAGGACAGTGTTTTATGTGTCCAAGTCTTGAAACTACCAGAGACTAGCACATCATAAACCGGAAACTGTTCAGAGTCCTTACTATCTTCAAATATGTGAGCACGCATGTTTAATTGTTGAATATAAAATCTCTAATCTGCATCTTAAACTAGCTAACATTTAACAAACAATAAATGCTTTAATAAATCTGAAGTACTTCTACAAATCTCGGTGTAGTGAGATATCAAGTGATCAATATTTTTGTCTACAACTAGCTTTTGATGCACAATTTGATTTGGAAACCTTCACCTTAATAGTTCTTTCTTTTTTTTTGGTAATGACTTAATTTATCTATGTAAAGTATCAATGCAGTATGTACTAAGTGATTATTTTGTAGCTGTTTAGCTCATGCATAGTTTCTTTCTTTTAAGAACTGTCATATTCTGATTTTGCTTTCTTGTATTTCAGAAATAGTATTATTTTTTTTTAGCAGCCAGCTGTCTCCACTCTAACAACTGACACATTTTCCAAATGTCACTGTTGCAATCTGTAAGACTCTCGAGGGTGTTATACTTCCTATGTCATTATCACCTGTGTAAGTGTCCCAAACTGTGTTTCTTGCATCCTAAAGCTGATCACAGGATCAACCCTTTGTCCTTGGAGATGGAGTCTTACATACATCAGCACTTCTATTTAAGCCTATAAACATTATCAGAAGGGTAAAAAATGTGGAACAGACACAATAAAGGTAGCGAACAAGGACATTTCTGCCTATTTCTCATGCATACTTCTCTATTCAGACTTGGTTTTGAATCAGACTTTTTCCTCAAAAATTCCTTTCTTCAGGATTAGTTTATTAAGTATTTTCTTTCAGTCTACTACTGTTGCTCCTCCTCAGAGACAATGTGGCCCTGAATTAAAATGGCATTGACTGACTTATGTCCATAATGCTTAGGACATTACTGATAACAAAATAAAAACAAGTGGTCTGTGCCTGTCCCAGAAAACTAGCACATCTTTCTGTATGATCTGTTCACGATCACAGCATTCACAACAAGACTAAGTCATGTTTGAATGAGAAATGCACCAGCTCTTCAAGGAGCCCTCAATTTAACCTTGTACTATAAAAGCAGTTACCTGTGGGTGACTGCATCAACATATACTTGAGAAAGGAAGCCAACTGGGAGAAAAGATCCGTTTCAGAGACCTAACAGATTTGACCCAGGAATGGTGCAACAAAGGATGCCTTTGATCAAGTCTGTGTCTACTGAGCTGTGGCATAACCCTCTTTTTCTGCAACTGGCTAAATCACAATGAATCAGATTTTCCCTTCCTTAAGCACACCTACTGGCCTTGAGCAGAATCTGCTTAATGAGGCTCCAAGTAAGAAAAAATATTCAAATCTCATAGCTACTGACCAACATCTGACAGAGAGTTGTTCTAGTTAGCTAGCCTTTGAAAACACAGTGGAATTTATCTCCAGATTCACTTGTGTAAATATAGGTATCCACAATACAAGGTTTAATGTGAGCTAACTCCCGCCATAGTCACTGAAAACACAGTTCGTACATTCAACAGAAACTAACAAGCACATACTGAAACAGACATCTGAAACGTTCTGTTAACATGGCATCATGCCTTGGCAACTGAGCCCCACTGCGACAATTAGGTGCCTGATCTAGAAGGGAATCCTTCCAATCTTCAGCGCATGAAAAATACTTCCCTTGCACTTTTAATAAATCTTTTCCATACATTTTTTCCTAGAAAGTAAAAAATAGTACTTGTGCCTAATTCTAGAAAAGAGGCATCACGTTTGTAGGCCAGTTTGGAATTATGCAGATGCCTAACCAATTCCCTTTCGAACAGAATAAAAGGAAACTCAGTTGCTCCCCTGCGGATACATTGCTTCAGAGAATACAGGTCTTAACTGAATATTTTAAAATAGTCATCTTTCTTTGGGATACTTTTGCTAATTTAATATATATATTCACACACATTTTACAGATTTTAAGAAAAAGGTCTTGCATAGTCATATCTCCCATATAGATTATTTATAGGGGAAAAAAAAGTGCTAAGTTTCTGTAACACAAAGAAATAAATTGATTTTCTTTTATTTAAAAATTAAAAAATGGTCTGAACATGAATTATCAAGAAGTAGGTTATTCAAGGCATTGGAGTTACAACCATTACAATCATTAATAGTGGAAGTTGCAAATATTAAATTAATCTAAGTCTCTGCACAGGTTGCAAAGCAAACTCTCAGGAGATCACACACTTTGATTTTTTTTAAGAATATAATAAAGATTGGGGACACATGACAGGCAGAGGAAATACCTTTGATTATAAATTACCTTTGACTATACAGAAGTCAATTTGTAACCATTTATCATGGTTACAATCTGTTTAAAAGATAGATTGAAAGATAAAGGTCTGATGTGATTCACAACTTTGAAAAAGAAGCAGATTCTTTCATAAGCAGATTTAAAAAGTGTTTTACAGTTCCTTTTTAATTAAATTTCTTTCTAACATAATGGTCAAGAAATACTTGTTTTGCTGTAGTTTTAATATTTATGCCCCATCCCTAGAAGTGTTCAAGGCCAGGCTGGACTAGGCTTTGAGCATCCTGGTCTAGTAAAAGGCATTCCTCCTCCTGGCAAGGGGGTTGGAACTGGATGATTTTTAAGGTCCCTTCCAACCCAAACCATTCTATGAGTTTATGATTTTTTTAACATTCTTTTTTGTGTTCCAAATGTAAAAAAATGAAACAGATAAAACAGATACCATGTCAGTTTGATAAGCAAACACACCATGTGATTCACAGCCATTCCCACATCCTTTTGCATCAGTAACCATTTTCTTCAATGCAGGTGATGGAAAAAAGGAATGATTTCTTCTCTTAGCAAATGAGGCTTTTAAGACAACTTGAATTCCCTTTTACAGGCCTTATGTGCTGTACTTGCAAGTAGCCTCTCTATATTATGTTGTAACAAATCATTAGTGATCTTGACAATAAACTGTAAAGTACATTGGAAAACATTTACCCATTACTTTAAAATAAGTAAAATGAAATCAAAATCACAGTGAAAGCAAAAGAACCTAACTTAGGGAATGTCATGGTTTAAGCCCAGCCTGACTATTACTGCTGAACCCAGGACAGGGAAGGACTTGCCTTACTTCAGAGAGCTGTACTTGAGCTACTCAAGGTTGAGCCCTTTTACAACCAGTTGAGAGCAGCAAGGATTGTGGGGCACAATTCTTCTCAACTTGAGAGAGATGCTTAATACAGGCCTGATGAACTGTGCCCACACATGTTTATTCATTTCTAGTGATATATGCTCATTTGTTTACAGTGACTGTAAAAGTCTAAATATATTAGTTCAAGCACAGATGTCTACATCATAAACAGCTAACATGAAGAAAAATCCTGTCCCTGTATTGTTATTAAAGTAAGATTACATTATGAAGAAAATAGACATGAACTTTTCAGAAAGAACTTTATCAGAACTCCTTTAAAATGTAACTTATATTAGCCTTTTTATTTTCCAATTAGCCAGACTTTGCATAAATAAGCAGTGTATTTTGATTTGGTTTTGCATATATGAGATGCATATGAAAAAATAAATAGTTCTCCTGGGTTCAGCAGTAGCAGTCATTTTTCATTCCTTTATCATTATTATTATTGGTGGTAGCAGTAGTGATTTGTGTTATACCTTAGTTACTGGACTGTTCTAATCTCAACCTGTGGGAGTTACATTCTTTCGATTCTCCTCCTCACCCCCCCGGGAGCGGAGGGCCGGGGGGGGGAATGAGAGAGCAAGCTGCATGGCTGGGCTTAAACCACAACAATAGTACGTAACTTAACCTCGAATAGACACGGAATTTTAATGTCTTGAATGAAAAATTAAATAAAGTTACACTTCTTTTTTTAAGAGTTGGACACACACTACCTTCTTTTCCCTTGATGAAATTTTCAAAGCTCTTATGTGCTAATTGGATGAAATATAAACTTTTTAAAAGTTGGTTTAGAAAAACAAAGACCTAAACTCAGGTCAGACAGTAGTGAAGTAGTTATTCTGGTTTCCCCCCATAAGTTAGCTGAATGGTTTTAACCACATTTTTAAAGATGTAGAACTACATCTAGGTTTTTCTACTAACTGAAAAGTCTTTGGACCAGAGAGACAGGTTTATAATAGGTAAAGGTAGGATACAACATACTTCGCTATAATCTGCTGCTTTTGAAGGACTAACCTTAACCAATTTTCCACTGGCTCATTTGAGGAGACTGGATTAGTAAATCACACAAGTTTGATAATTTCACATAAATCATCTATAACGTTCACATAGGCTAATATTAATTGGAAGGCTAGGGTATTTTACCCTTCCTTTCCACAGAAGACTGTTAATCTGAGATCTTCTCTCTCTTTCCCTTGTCTTTGGGAGAACTGAAAATCTTTTGAAGAGAGAAGTCTATTGTAACTAGTACATTCCAGTGGAAAAATTACATTTCAATAAATCAGTATTTTCTTTCATCAAGAAGATACAAATTGTCAAGACATATGAAGTTCAAGGATTTTTTTTGTGTGCACGATCAAGTGTTGGCACAGAAATACCTGATGATATAAATTACTGATCACAAACAAAGACACAGTGACACACAAGTTCCAATGATTTCCACACGCAAAAAACCAAAACAGTTTGCACAAGTAAAGTTGCTGGATGTGTAATAACATGAAGCAGTGAGAGAAAAAACCCAAACAAATACAATTTTAAATGCCATGTAAAAGCTGAAAAAAGTAACAAGACAACTTCCTTGTTATCTTTCTTTGCAAAAACGTATGACCTGTATATTCGTATTATGCATTGGAAAAAAGAAAAAACAAATAATGACATTTTAAATTTTACTTGTTTCCTATTTAACTGTCTCTCTTGAGCACAATAATTTGTCAGGAGTCAACATTTGCATTTCCTGAGTGATGAATTCAACCTGAGTATTGTCAAGTTGGCTGGTTAATTAAAAAAAAAAAAAAAATAGGGGGAAGGTTTACATAAAATTTTATGAGGAAATTCACAAAGAGTGCAGAAATAAAGTTGGATACTATAAAATTTTGTACTTTTCAACAGTGCATTTCCTCTGTATTAACTTATTACACTCCACATGGAGATTGTTATGACAAAGTCTACCACAAACACAAATAAAGAAGCACAATTACTCCGCAGAGGTTTTTAAGTTATCAAAAAGCATTTAACAAGCACACTCAGATCAGTGTAATTGTTAGAAATTACCTGCATTAATAACATGAGGTTATATTTTGATGGGAATTACCTTATAATAATGCCACTAATTCTGAAGTTACCAGAAACTTAGAGCCTTTTATTGCATGTATTTTTAAATTGAACCAATGTATAAATATTCACACTTATAGTTACCAGTAAAGAAACAAGCTTTCCAGCAAAGTAGCAATGTATACTGCTTTCTCATTTGTTCTTTCATATTTCCTGAGGAAAAGGAATATGACAATAGATATTATAGCTATTTATCTGGATAAAGAATGGCCTAAATGCTATTTTCTTTCCACAACAGTAGAAGTAGCCAGTGCCACAGTCATACAAAAGTGCTAGAGTGCCCACTTGCCTGTTGAACAAATTCCAACTTACTTCTCAGTTTTTAGCAACTTTCAAAAAAAAAATAAAAAAAAATTCTGCCTACTGCTTTATGCCTCCCAAAACTGAGCACAGAAGATATCCTCCAGTATGTCGTTTCTGATCTGGATTCTTCTGTGAAGATTATAGCTCTTCAGGAGCTCCTTTTTGGATCAGAGAATAGGGTATTGTGTGGTAAAGGTATGATGCAGGTTGTGCATCATCTGAACTACCTTTAGACTAATTTGCTATACATAGGAATAAAGTTAGCATCCTGGAGGAGACGGTCACTATATGTGGCAATGGAGTAATAAAAGGGCAATTTATTTATCATCCTGGAGAAAACTGGGCTCCAATTAAACAGGACAGGAAGGAAAGCTCACTCCTCTCCATGGATTTATCCACTTCCATCTAACTTTTCTTTTTCACCAGGAAGTTCGAGGTTCATTTTTAGCAGAATTGAGACATTCTGAACTGAGTGAACACACGAACAGTGAAGTCACATAGCCCTTTCAAAGACTGCTGAATAAGAACACAATAACAACGGGAGATTAGGAAGAATACAGTTGTACGTAAACAGACAGTACCATCGAAAGTTGATAGGGCAGACATTCGAATGGGTCGCCGTCGCCGCGAGGACGTGAGATCGGCGGTCATTTGCCGAGGTGAGCAGCTCCAGAGACGCGCCCGCAACCCCGGAGCGAGGGGAAACCCCCCGGCAGCTGGCGCCGGCAGCGCGAGCGGGCAGCGGGCGGAATCAGCAGCGCTCGCCCCAGGGGCAGGGCCCGGTCTGGGAGCTCTGCTCTGGCTGCCCCGGCGGTGGCAGCGTCGGCACCAGACAGAGCCGATGAGAGGGGAGGCTGCAGCGCGGAGCTCGGGGTGCAGCGAGTGCCTGCACCGGTCTCGTGAGGCGAGGGTGCACAGTGGGCAGGGCTGCTCTCGGTGCGCCCTGGTGGAGGCCCTCCTGCAGCAGGGGCTGAGCTGCGGGGCACTGTCAGTAGCTGAAAGATGTTAGGGGAGCTGAGAGGGAGCTGGACTGCTTGCTCCAGGCCCAAACTGAGCACAGGACACAAGCGTCTGCCATAGCGCATACAGAAAAGAAGGAGGGCATTAATCCAGGAAGCTGGGAACTAGTAACAAAAAACCCGTAACCAACACAAAAAAGGAGGAAGAGGTGATTGTCCTGCTGTATTGAGTACTGGGTGCGGTTCTAGGGCCTCTCATTAAAGGAGAACATGAAGGTCCTTAAATGCAACCAGAGGAGGGCAACAAGGCTGGTGACAGGGCTGGAAGGCATGTCCTGTGAGGAGCGGCTGAGGATGCTGGGTTTGTCTACTTCGGAGAAAAGGAGGCTGAGGGGGGACCTCATTGCTCTTCCCAAGGAGGGGGAATGGAGAGGGACGTTCTTGCTGGGATCCATTGACAGTTCGGAGCTGCACCAGGGGCAGTTTAGACCAGACATTAGGAAGCATTTCTTTACCTAGGGGGTGGCCAAAAACTGGAACAGGCTTTGTAGAGAGGTGACCAATGCCCTATGCCATCAGTCTTTCAGAGGCATTTGGCCAACACCCTTAATAACAATGCTTTGACTTTGGGCCAGCCCTGAAGTGGTTGAGCAGTTGGACTTCATCGTTGTAGGTCTCTCCCAACTTCCAGGTTTTTTTCTCCCTACTTCCTTCTTTCCCTAACAGTACATGCTGAGGAAATGCTGAATGACATTTCTTCCCAGGCCAGCACTAGCAGAAGGGGTTGAATGGGTATCACGTCCCATCACAGGCACTGGCTCTGTCACTGTGTGGGAAGGAGTCCTGTGCCTTCTGATGGGGGTGAGAGATGTCAATTGTCCTGGATCATTTGAGCATCTGAACAGATTTGTGAAAAACACGTGTGAACTGTTTTTCGAAACTCTTCTGTGTTCATCCAGTTTATTTGGGTTTCCACAGGATAGCAAAAGACTACATCTCTGACGTCAGTGAGGCTCTAACATCAACCCCTCAGCAGGGTATGAACTAAACTGTTGCAAATCTTGTTTATGCGGGCAGTACTTACTCATTTTCTTGTGATTTCCACCCACTCCCAACCCCACCCCTACCCCAAATACCCCCCAAATTGCCAAATGTTTCTTTTGGAGTAACATAACCAAACACAAGAGCCTGAGAACAACTACACTCCATCAGGAGTCCATCTGGCACAATACTCTCTCCAGTGGCACCCCGTACATGTCTAAAGGAGAGTACATGAGGAATGCACACCTACTTCTGTCAGGGTCCAGAGAGTGTTCATAGGCCTCAGTGCCTTGGACGGGCCTCCTTGGGACCTGCACTGCAGAGAGCCCCTCAGACCTATATCAGAGCTTGTCATGCAGGACTATATGAACAGCATGACATATCATAGCTGTTCTGATTTATTCTGTTCCTTTCTGTTCCATTCCATTCTATCCCATTCCATCCCATACCATTCCATTCCATTCCCTGCACTCACAATGAGTTGCATGATGAGACCATTATTTACCTGAAATGCCAAGGGGTTTTCAGGACTAAAAACACTTAAAAAAGACACAAATCAGAAAGGTTTGTGGTGGAAAGAGTATTTTTTTTATATATATAAATAAAGTGATCTTATTTATCCTATTTTTATTTTATTTTATTTTAGTTGATTTTAGCCTAGTTTAGTTTAGTTTAGATGGTATTTTCCTAAATCTTTGAGAGTGGTGCCAGAGCAGTGCAAGAACCCAGCCAGAATGGGCCAGGGAAGACCTGACAAGGGGTGGTGCTCAATGCCACAGAGGACAGGCAACAATCCCGGGGCCACGCTGGGGCCACCCTGGGAGTCCAGAACTCTGCCTCCCCCCGGATGTGGGGCACGAGGGCCAGCGGCGTGGAGCACGAGCCGCTGCCTTTGGGCCACAATAACCCAAAGGAGCCCCATGAAGGGGCTGTGCTCGGCTGCGGAGGAAGGCAAAAAAGCCCGGGGACACTTGCTAGTCCACCTGGGGGAAAAAAGCTCTTCCCCCCCCCAGCTGCAGGACACGAGGGCCACCTTCGTGGAGCATGAGCACCGGGCGATAACCAAGCCGGAATGGACTGAGGAGCCCTGACAAGTGGTCATGCTCAGTGCTCAGAGGAAGGCAAAAAACCCCCGGGGACCAGTGCCAATCTGCCCCAGGGGAAAATTCCTTCCTGACCCCATTGCTGGCGATCGGCTACTCCCTGAGCATGTGAGCAAGACCTGCTCCTGGTCCATGGGCTGGTTATGGCTCTTGGGGGACACTGGCACTGCCTTTTCTGCCTCCACCTGGAGCCATCTCAGGGGCTTCCAAGAACAGCAAAATGACCCTGGCCTGATCAACCCTGGGTGTAGGAATCCTTCTTGTGCCTTGCAGTGGGAGTTATAAAGCACTGGGGAAAGGCACTGAGCCATCTGCGGATCCTATTTCTTATGGCTACTGCCACTATCTCCCCAGAAGATGAGGATGGTGATCTCCCCGCAGACTGAAGCAGGATTTCCATCCATCCGATGAGCTGTGCGCATGGCCCCTCCAGGAGCTGGAATTGCAGCAGAGAACCTCCCACAGCTTCGGGCAGTCTTCTTGCCTCTGCCCCTCCAAGTAATTCCACGGGTGCCTCAAGGAATTCCTCTCGGGTGCCTTCAGGCTGCCAGCTCTGTCTTGGTGGCAGCGTTGGGCACTCTGGCAGTGGGACACAGGAGGACGCTGCCTTATACTGCCCCAGAGCATTGTGATGCTGTGTCGGCAGGTAGTGGCACTATGACATGGGGGTGATGGGGCCCCCACAGCCCTGCCTGCCATAGCCCTGCTGCTGCTGCCCCTTTGCCCAGCATCCCTTGGAGAAAGGCCTTTAGGGGTGGTGGCCCTGAGGCAGTGCCTGTGGCCAGCAGGCCCCCGGGATGTCTGTGCCCTTGGCAGCCACACACTGGGCACCGCTGCCGGTTGTCCCTGAAAATTAATCTGTGTATTCAGACTGTATCAATAAAGGTGTTAATACCATGTACAGTCATTTGACTGTGGCGATCCCAGAGGTGAAAGAAAGGGGTTTTGGTTCCTTCTGCATGAACTTTGCAGAAATGTGGAGGGCATACTCTGCTTTGGCTGCCCTGACGGAGGCAGCATTGGCACCAGACAGAACCCATAAGAGGGGAGGCTGCAGCCCTGATCTCGCAGTGCAGAAAGCGCCTCCACTGGTCTCTTGAGGCAAGGGTGCTCAGTGGGCAGGGCTGCACTCAGGGCGTCCCGGTGGAGGCCCTCCTGCAGCAGGGGCTGAGCTGGGGGAGACTGTAAGTATGTTAATATAAGAATGTAAGTATGCTAAGAGATACCAGAGAAACTGATAGAGACCAAGAAAAAAAGGAGGAAGAGAACAATTAAAAGCAAGAGGCTTCCTCTAAAATCTGATGTCCCCACCCAGAACCACTTAGCAGCTCTGCAGGGGGCTAAGGCAGAAACACACACCTCATCAAATGAACAACCTTCTGCTGCACCAGTAAAGAAAATCACTACTGATGCCTCCAGGAAAAAGTGGTGTGTCATAGTAGTAGGTGACTTTACTCTGAAGAGCTCAGAGGCACTCATCCGTTGGCCTGATTGAGTCTCAAGGGAGGTGTGTTGCCTACCACAGGCTTGGATCAGAGATGATACTGAGAGGCTGCCTGGCCTAGTAAGTCCCACTGACTACTACCCACTTCTTGTGGTCCGTGTAGGTGCTAGTGATATTGACAGCAGTAGCCTGGAGAACATTAAGAAGGATTACAGAGCCCTGGGAGAAGTGATTAGGGGCTCTGGGGCTCCGACAGTTTTTTCATTGATCCTTTTCCATTGATCAGGAGGACCCTGAAAAGGCCAGGCAGATTTGGCAGGTTAAAAAATAGTCACAGCAGTGGTGCCATAGTCAGGGGGGTTGGGTATTTAGAAAATGGGACTCGATTTGGGAGGCCAGGTCTACTGGAGGCTGGTGTAGCTGATCTGACAAAGGTGAAGAGCTGCTTTGGTAGGAGACTTGCCAGGCTGGTCAAGAAAGCTTTAAACTAGATGTGTGGGGAAGGGGGGCATCGATCCATCCCAACACTCCCAATCAGTTGCCAGCACCTATAAATAAATGCTTGGAGCGATGCAGAGCTATTTCAGCCCCTCCAGCCAATTAGTCAGCCTCATTTGGAGATTGGCTCAGATGCTTCTATACAAACGCTTGTAGTATGCGGATTAAACAAGAGGAATTACAGATGTGTACATGGCTACAGGGATATGATGTTGGCATCACAGAAACATGGTGGGATGGCTCCTATGACTGAAATGTTGGAATGGAAGGTTATAGGCTCTTTAAAAAAGACAGGCCTGGCATATGGGGAGAAGGAGTTGCTATTTATGTCAGTCATAGGCTGGAAAATATGGAACTCTCTCTGGAGAGGTGATCAGTTAATCGAGAGTTTGTGAGTCAGGATCAAAGGAAGAACAGCTATGGGGGATGTTACTGTGGGGATCTGTTAGAGACAGCCTGATCAAGAGGATCCTGTGGATGAAGCACTCTATAGACAGATAGGAACAGCCTCACGCTCACAGGCACTGGTCCTCATGGGGGATTTCAACCATCTTGATTCTAAACAAAATAAAACCTGAAATCCTACTTAGACATAAGGGATCTCTTCATTTATTGAGGTAACACAGAATGCAGATGAAAGTTTGAAACAATGTAACAAATGGCAAACATCATAATAGAGATTTTACTGCCAGCTTCAAGTAGTTTTGGTCACAGAAGATGCCATCAGAATCAGATTTAAAAAAAAAAAGAAAAGCAATTACACTGAAGTAGGTGAACGAACAGAAAGAAGAGAAGATGTTTGAGACTTCAGAATGCAGTATAAAGTCAGGTAAGAGACACAGATTGCCTTATTTGAATCACAGTATCCTCTTTATATGGATATCACAACATAAAGCCTTTTCTAAGTTATTTTACCTCTATTGCATAGTCTGAACAAGAAAATAATAATCTACTGATTAAGTAGTCCTAGAAATAAAACATTTTGGAGGCTTTTTTCCTCAGGATCGACATCAAGTGAGATAAAAATCAAACAAGTGAGAGTTAAGCTTTCTTTGTATATACCTTAACCACAGACAACCTTGATATTTCTCCATATATGAGCTCTGAACTAGGAGACCTCTGGCTGTAGTAAGTAATCACCTATGCTGCATGTTAAAATGCAAAAAGAAAGACAAAGCAATGGTAGACCACTTTTCAGAAAATTAGTGGTCTTGCTAAAAGTCTTATGAAAATTTTGATAGATGGTATTGAGTACCTTAGAGGAGTGATATCAGGATTAGCCCTTCCTCACAGAGCTATTTGGGAACAGATTCAAATCGATATATAGGTAATGAGTATTTGTTGTTATTACCTCTTGCATTCTGCAGGGTTTTTTGAGGAGGTAATTCCTAGTGATGCATGAAATAGTTCTGTGGGAGCTCCTGGCTTAGAGTAGAATAAAACTAGTAAATGAAGTGTCAAGACTTTATACTACTGTTTATTTTATATATTTAAAGTACACTATCCTTTCTAGTACCATTCCTTCAAATAACTGCATCAATTTGCTATATTTTAAAAGTACTTATAAGAAGGAAGCAGTCAGCACAATTGTAGGACTTTAAAACACTGAATGTAATGTAAGGATTGACTGATGCAAACACCAGAATTTTTCAAAATACAACATATTTTAAGTGCTAGTGTAATGCTAGGGCAATCCCTCCTAAGTCATACACACTAAATGTCTTCATTGGCCTCCTAAAGCCTAAAGTCTGTCAACACGCCATTGTCAATCTCCAACACTAAGTGAAAACAATTCTTACATCTGTGGCACTGAGTGTAGAAGTAAGTAATCTTTAATTTCAGAGGCTGTATATTCACATAATATTGCTAGAGGTTTGTCTGGGCAGAAACATATCTCCTCACTTTCCCTCTGAGGGTCTCACACCTTCCAGGTCTGACAATCATACACATGTTCAGAAGTCAATAACACAGTGTCAAAAAAAAGGGCAGATGTGTCTTTACACTTTATTTTGATACAAATCAAGGTTCTTAAAAGTATCTCTTTCTGTATCATATTTTAGGAGATTATTAAGATTATGAATTTATTGTAGAGAGGATTATTTCTTTGGTGAAAAATGCCTGGAACAGCTAAGAAAAAGGATCCCAGCCTTCCATTAGGGCTAGAGACTCTATTATAGTACAAAATAGCTAGTAATCCCCCTTTCTTTCCTGGCTGATTATGAGAGAACATGAAGTTGCCCAGAACTGAAAACTAAAAAGTTTCTTTGGTGAGGAAAAAATAATAGTATCTGTATGTCTCCATGTATCAAAACAGTATACTCATATGCATAATGGACACAGTTAAAGTTTGTATGTTACTAAACCCCATAAATAGTCTTTCTTCCACTGATTTTTAATGTGACACATTAAAAGGAAATAATCATAAAATAACATATCTGCTATTTGTTATAATTATTTTTTGAGTTTCAAAAATCATAAATGGATTATGAAATCTTGTAGAAATGCTTATCTATGATAAGAATGTATCTGGTTTCTGCAGTTTATTAAAACTTCTTGAAAGTTCTTTTTGCATAAAAATTCTTCTTAGACAAAATGACTATACAAAATTATGTGTTTAAAACTGCAACACTAAAGGTTGAGTTCATATTCATATTCGAACTATTTGGTGCTCCAGTTCAGTTGCAGTTTTATAATGCATAGAAACAGCATGTAACAGTGGAAAATCTGAAGAATGATCTGTTATGTATCAGAAGAAACAAAGTAATATTGTACAGATGTACAGCAATTCTTGAGCTTGAATTCGGAGTCAGATTATAAGCTTTTGCAAACCAGAAGCTTATGAAAGATTGGATCTGAATAAATCTAACTTTTTGATCTCGCTCACACTGCAAGTGTGGGTTTTTTTTTCTTTTTTACATCAATTTATTTAGGATTATTTCTCTATAACAAATGAAGTTTGGTTAGTCTTCCATGATATATGTGATAAAATACAAACCATATCTAAATACAGAAGAGTACTCGAACATTTCTGGTTTTATGCTCCTAAAGTTAAAAAAAAAAAAGGCATAAAAGAAAAAAAAAGGCACTAGAACTGACAAGCTAACATTGAGGATCAGACATACTGCAGTTAAACTCTAAGCTCAGCTGAAGTTTAGTTATGCTTTTCAAAGACCAGTAAGCAATATCATCAGTAAATCTAGCAGAAAGTGTTGTCTAGGACTCTTTCTGGTATACATTCAAGGCACCTTTTATGGTGCATTCCAAGTAATAAATGCATGCTTGCATAAATCCATAAAATCACAACAGCTCATTGAAAGTTAAAGTAACTCATGATATATGCCTAAATCATAATACTGAACTGTATAGACTTATTATTTTGTTCCATAGTATCTTAGAAAAGGTTGAAATGAAACAGCATTACATGCAGACTTCCGTATTCCTAATACATAGTTTATAATTCAAATTATTTATAATATATGTAGCATGAAGAGAATGTGAAGACTAATTATATTTTTGACATTTTAAAAAGATTACACGAAATATGTCAATATAAGGAAAATTCTAGTGTAGGAGAAGATGGTGAAGGAAAATCTACTATTCTTGCAATGTTTTTGTCATTTAATACTTAATAGCTCTAGTCATATTCTAAGACTATTTCACAGTCTTTTGATACCATGGAGTGTCATTATCAAACAGATTTAATATGTCCACTATTCCAAAGTATATCTGGTTTTAAGTATTTTAAATATTTACAAATATTTAAGTATTTGATCTCTAATTTTGTTTTTCAAATTTAAATCTCTGAAGGCAGGAAGTAAATGTCCAAACTTTTCTACAGATCTCTTAAAAACCCATCTAGAAAAGCTATATCTGGACTTTAAAATCTACAGACTAGCATCAGTGCAACAGTATCTTAGGGTGATTCCAAACCGACCTGTTAAGGCACCTCCCAGAATGTTCAGTCTCATTTCTCCAATTGTTTAAATCAGAATTGGGCAAGGTTACGTTACAGCTTCTCTATGACAACACTTCTAACCTCCCTTTTCAAAATCAAGTCAAGAAGGACCAGGGGTTCTCAGATAAGCCTGGAAACACAGAGCATGCTCAGATTCAGTAAATGTAGGTAAATTCAGGGATTGACACCAACCTTGACTTCTTACCTATTAGTATTGACTTTTGCAATGCAAAATGCAAGAAGAAAATGCAAAATGCAGAAACGCAATTTTGATTATACCAGGCATCTGTTCCTACCACTCTGCCTATATTTCTACACTGGGAAGAGAAGTAAGAGATGCAGAATAGCGTCCTCAATCACAGAAATAGTTAACTTACTTGTGCTTCAATCCAATTGCTCATGCTTGGAATTCCATGCCGCTGAAGTGCACGAACAAACGATTTTTTGAACAAAAATGTTACAAATGTGTTTCAGAAAAGAAAAAAAAACAAAACTAAAAAACCCAAAAACAAAACCAAGAAAACCCCAAACACACACACACACACACAAAATCCACAAAAATAAAACATTAAGAAAAGCAGAAAGATGTGTAAGAAGTAATAACAGCAGCTGAATGCTACAGTATATTGGTTCTAACAGTTCTCTATGAAAGTCAGATACCACAACTAAACCTTATATTAGGCCATAGTTCCATGAAATATTAGAACTTTTCAATTTAACTGCCACACCTTTTACATTAAAGGAGTAATTCATAGGGATATGAGATTGTATCACTTTCTACCTGACTAAAACGGTGTGTTGAGGTCAGCCTATATTATTCCAAATATGTGTTAATGTGTTATGATGAAATTGATACTCATATTCATACCATGCTCATAGAAAGCCTATAATTGCAGTCCTATTCCTTTAAATACCGGTAAATTTATACAGACAACTTTTCCAAAGTAATTCTGTGGTATGTATTAGGAGAAAATATGCCAATTCATTATTTTAGTGTATGAGAGAAATAGAATCATGGACTTATAGTCTGTAATTTTCAGGACTGTCTTGACTTCTCCACTTCCTGATCCTCCGCAACCATCTTCATCATCACAATCTCCACTGATTTGTTCATCTACACCTCCACCACTGCCTCTTTGTCAGAGATCCCATTTTTCATATTTAGGAAATGATTTGCCCTGCAACAGCTGAAGACAAGGTACAGTATGCAAGTGAGCGGCAGAGATGGAGAAATTCAGTCAGTACACAAAAATTCATGTATGTCTCCCTAGTTAATTATCTGATTTAAAAGGAAAACTCCAGAATCCACAGAATGAGAATTCTGATGGTTTTTGGTTGGTTTTTTTTCCCCTGGCTTACAGCCACGTTTAAAAGAGTGGTGTCTGGAGATGTAAATTTCCTTTTTAATTAAAAACAAAAAATATATAAAATGTCTCTTTATTGCTAGATTAAAAAAAAATCAAATCAGGCACCAATTCCTAGCCTAGAGACCAAGTGGAATTGATAAAGCCATGGAATCATAGAATAGTTTGAGTTGGAAGAAGCTTTCAAAGGTCATCTAGTCCAATTCTCCTGCAATGAGCAGGCACATCTTTGGCTATATCAGGTTGCTAAGAGTCCAATCCAGCCTCACCTGTAATGTTTCCAGAGAGGGGGTATCTGCCACCTCTGGGCAACCTTTTACAATGTTTCACCACCCTCATTGTAAAAAAAATTATTCCTTATATCTAGTCTTGATCTACCCTCTTTTAGAAGAAAACCATGAACCCTTGTACTATTGCAACAGGCCTTACTAAAAAAGTTTGTCCTCACCTTTTTTATAAGCCCCCTTTAAGTACGGAAAGACCACAACAAGGTCTCCCCAGAGCTTTCTCTTCTCCATGCAGAATAAGCCCAACTGTCTCAGCCTTTCCTTACAGAAGAGGTGTTCCAGCCCTCTGATCATTTTTGTGGCTCTTATCTAGCCCACCCCAGCAGGTCCATGTCTTTCCTGTACTGAGGACTCCAGAGTTGGACACAGTACTCCAGGTGGGGTCTCACAAGAGCAGAGGGGTGGAATCATCTCCCTAGAGCTACTGGCCACACTCCTTCAGATGCAGCCCAGGATATAGTTAGCTTTCTGGGCTGCAAGCACACATTGACAGCTCATGTCATCAATCCTTCAGATGCAGCCCAGGATATAGTTAGCTTTCTGGGCTGCAAGCACACATTGACAGCTCATGTCATCACTCCTTCAGTCTAATACTCTTCAGAGCAGACAAACATCATCCATGCTACATTGCAACTTTAATAATCAGATGGTTTTTTCTCCTGAAAGTAGCTACTAATTAGTCTGAAACGGTTTATAACTTAAAAAATGTGACTACTTTGTTGTTTAAGGAGATATTGGGTTCATATTTTTGGACAATATACTTAGTTTGTTTATGGTCTATGGAGTCACTTTCCAGACTACTTGATCTGTTAAGTGGTGTACAGTGCCTAGAAAAAAATATTTTAATCACTTAACAAACACATAACTCAGATAAATCTCAGCAGCTTTAGAAAAGCCACTTACAACACTATCGAAGGATAATGGCATTCACCACTGAATCAGCAGAACTAATTTATGCAGCACTTTTGATTCAAAAGTTTTTTTAGGCAGTTATATGCTACCTGAAAGACAAACTACCTAGCTAAGAAAAAAATGTTCCTTTTTATAGCTGCTCTGCTCATACTGCATCCATACCATACCTCTCCCAACGTAGTATTTATGGAAACAAAACACAGCCATTTTAATGAACCACACTCAGTTAAACAGGTCACTCTTCTTATTTTTTTGATCCAATTCAAATCATGACACAGGTTACGTCACCAGTGTTGTTGTAAGATTGCAGTAGGCATGCCAATATCCCAGGCTAGATTTGCTGGATCTTTTTCTTAATTTTCATGAAGGCTTATTGATCTAAGATTTTGATGCCAAACAAATGTCCTCTGCTGGTGGTTTCTCTACTGCTAGGTGGTACATGTGCACAAGTGAATGATTTGGCCATAAATCAACTGAAACATCCTTGGGAGTCTAGAACTTCACACTTTGCATATGTAGCTCTGGGAAACTGGGCCTTTAGCTTAGATCTTTCACTGCTCAATTGCCTAAATGCCCCTTGGGATTTTCACTGATGGCTCAGTGGAACACTTTCTTGAACACAAACAGCAATTCTGAAGAAGGTTATAATATTGAAAAGTGCCATTATGAAATTTAATCTTTTTGAATAAAAATACAGGTTTGCATGGCAGAAGTTACACTGTTGTAGTAAAGTATTTAAAGGGTTCTGTAAATATATGACTTAGTACTATGTAACATTTTAGTAAGAAAAAGAACTGCTTACAGCAGCTAGAGTCATCTATAAGGGTATTTGAAGCTTCCTGACAAATCTCAGAGTGTGAGCATAATTAGGAAAACTGTCACTAAGAAAGTATGGTTATATGGTCTTATAGGATCTGGTAATTTTTAGATTATTTAAGATTTTTATCACTTACCTGGAAAGCAGTATAAAACAAAAAAATTAATGATAAAATTTTCACTGCTACAAGAACTGGAGAACTACTAAATAACAAGCACAAGCAGTAAACTAAGAAAATACCTCATCTGATAAGCCAGGCAATTGAATGAATTTTTAAACATATGCTATAATAAAATACAGACAAATGTAAATTTGCAAGTCTAAATATTGTATTACATGCATATTAGAGGACAAAATATTCCATTCTGTAAAATAATTCTGTGTGTCCTGGATAGCCAGCAGACTATGAATTATAAAGAACAGTGTTCTAGCCAAAGATTTTAATGGGATATCTCTGGGGACAGAAATAGTAATACTAAGTCAGATTAGGGAAGTTATATTACTTCTACATCCAGTTCTTGTTTCCTCTGTTCAGAAAGGATGGCACAGAAATGAGTTCTATTACAGTAGTTAAAATGGAACAAAACCTACTTTTGTCTTTAACCAAGGAGCTTGTCCTTCAGTGCACAACAACAAAAAACAAAACAAACCAAAACCAACCAACCAGACAAACAAAACACAACAACAACAACAATCACAACAAAAAACCACCACATGAGTTTATTTAACTTGTCTGTTGGTTTTGGCTGGGATAGTTAATTTTCCTCATAGCTAGTGTGGGGCTATGTCCCCCTTAAAGATGTTTTCCAATCTAGCTGATTCTGTGATTCTGTGATTTGTGCTGGAAACAGCATTGATAATACGAGGATATTTTAGTCACTGCTGAGCAGTGCTTACACAGTCAAGGCTGTTTCTCCCTCTCACCCCACCACAGAGTAGACTGGGGGTGCACAAGAAGTTGGGAGGGGACACAGTCGGGACATCTGACCCCAACTGACCAGAGGATATTCCATACTGTATAGTGTCATGCTTAGCATATAAAACTGGGGAAAGAAGAAGGAAGGGAATTATTCTTATCCTAAATCCAAACGCCAATACTATACCAGGTGCTAGGAAGAAAATTAATTCTATCCCATCTGAAACTAGGACAATCGCTTATGAATGATAAACACTGAAAGGCGAGTAAACCTATCTTTACACTATTATCATAGAATGGTTTGGGTTGGAAGAGACCTTAAAGATCATCTAGTTCCAAATATCCTGCATTGGGCAGGGACACCTCCCACTAGACCAGGTTGTGCAAAACCCCATCCAACCTGGCCTTGAACACTGCCAGGGATGGGGCAGCCACAGTTTGTCTGGGCAGCATGTGCCAGTGCCTCACCTCCCTCACAGTAAAGAACTTCTTCCTAATGTCTAATCTAAGTCTACACTCTTGTCCTGGGTTCAGCAGCAGCAGTTTTTCTCCTTCTTAGTATCTGGTGCAGCGCTGTGGTTTTGACTTTCGGCCTGGGAATAATACTGATAAAGCCGATGTTTTCAGTTGCTGGTCAGAATGTTTACCCCGACCAAGGACTTTGTGAGTCTCATGCTCTGCCAGGGAGGAGCAGGGGCCGGGAGGAAGCAGGGACAGGACACCTGACCCAAACTAGCCAAAGAGGTATTCCATACCACAGCACGTCATGCCGGGGGATGTAACTGGGAGCTACCCGGAAGGGCACGTTCTCTTTTCTGTCGGGCTCATTTCCAGTGGGCGGTATCGTATTCTCTTCCCTTGTTATTTCTCTTATCATTATTATTATTGGTGGCAGCAGTAGTGATTTGTGTTATACCTTAGTTACTGGACTGTTTTTATCTCAACCTGTGGGAGTTACATTCTTTTGATTCTCCTCCCCATCCCTCTGGGGGGGTGGGGGGGAAGTAGACTGCGTGGTTCTAATTTACGGCCTGGGCTTAAACCACGACAACTCTTTCAGTTTAAAACCATTGCTCCTTGTCCTGTCACTACATGCCCTTGTAAAAAGTCCATCTCCAGATTTCCTGTAGGTCCCCTTTAGGTTCTGGAAGGTTGCTTGAAGGTCTCCCCAGAGCTTTCTCCAGGCTGAACAAGCCCAACTCTCTCAGCCTGTTTCCACAAGACAGGTACTCCAACCCTCTGAACATCTTTGTGGCCTCCTCTGGACTTGCTCCAACAGGTCTACATCATATACCTTCAGGGGAAACACTGATTTTCTATGAATTTTATTTTATTCGTTTTCAATAAAGATATCTTGATACTCTCTTTCAGTCAATGTGAACTAAGCTTAGTTACAATATTCCTCTCTTTCATTTACATGCGCATCATAAGTATGTGTGGAAGTTACCTCAAAGGAGCCCAGCAGTGAATTCAATTTACCTAATCAAATCAAACCTTGAAGAATTATTTCTAGAAGTATGACTATTTAGAACTCTCAAATGGGAAGAATAAACTCAAGTTTATTCCTCTGCTTATCATTACATACCTGGATACGTAAAAATGCAACCTTTTTCTTTAGTGATCTCATTAAAAAACTAGTCATGCCTCTGTAGGCCAGAATTTCCTGCAGGGTTTTATTTACAATACTGCAAAAGATCTTTAACAAAAATGTGTATTCTAAATTACAAGTCCATCTTATATTGGAAACTGATATTTAGATAAGTAGTGTGACCACTTATAGTCACGTTTTTTTAAATAAAAAAGCTGTAGCTTTGTTTTTGCCTTTTTTTTTTTTTTATTTTCCAATGAAATTTTCAAGGAGAAAATAAGATTTCTAAACAGGTATAGCCTTGATGCAGAACACACAAGCAATGTATACACTGCTATGTCAAACCCACTGTTTTATGCCCAAAATCCAGGGTTAAAACGTCATTTCAAGGCTGCAGACTCATTCCACTCCATAAAATTACCAAACAAACAGCAGCCTGAAATTCTAGTGGAAGTAACACGACATTTCTCTCCAGTCTTAGCCAACTCATCTGGACACAGAAAGAAATAGACATTAATTCTGCTTATTGAACATGAGCAAGAATCAGTAAGGTGGCTCTGAGCCAGCACTGCACCACACAGCTCTAACCTACTGTTTGTGCTTTTTTGATACAGCTCTGCTAACCCAGGATTTTCAAAACACTTGCTGCTTGAATAGTAGAAATAGGAATTACGCCATCTTATTATTATACTACTACTTCAAAATCGAGACATTTCTTCACAGTAATTATTTATGTAGCATTCAAAACCACTTGGCAGGCAAGCAAAATTTTCACAGAAAGCTAACTACTGAATTAGGTAGAAATGACTAATAGTTTTTACTGAAGGTACACTTAACAGTGCTAGGTTGTGGGCCCAAGCATGAGCATACACTATCCATTTTCCATCATTAGCATGCTTCCTGGCCATCACAGATTTGAACTGGCCCAAGTAGCACTCCACAAAAATGCTTGATACCAACATGAGCATCTAGGGACTGTTCCAAACAGGCAGCCTGGATAGAGTTATTTGCTCTGGGAAGTAAGACACTTTTAGGCCCTGAGCAATTTTATTTAATACAACAGATACAGCCTTTTTGGGAAGTCTACAGTGCTGAATAAAAAAGAACCAGGGGATGAGCCAGTGCAATAGATCCTGAATGTCAACATTTCTCAATCTTTGTAATTTCCGTATGCTTCGGATTATTCCAGCCAGTTTTCCCTATGGTAAATCTCTTATTAAAGAGGCTAATTCCAGGCACTGGGGAAATGAAGCAGTGTGTGCTCTCATCCTTGAGCCTCTTCTTATTTAGTAATATAGATACAGCTCCTAAATGTAATTGTCCCTCAACTAATATAATTTCCTGATTTGTTACATTATTAAAGGCAAAGTCTTCTCTGCTGTAAAAGTCTTGCTTTATATATGGCAGTGTGTTTTACAGCTAAATACACTCAACACAGGTTCTCACATGAGTTCTGTCATGAGAGATTACTTTTCTTTCCAGTTATTACGGGTTCCAAGTGAATGCAAAAGCAAAAGCTTGGCTGTTGTCCTTTGGTGCAATCCCTGTTAGCAGTTATGCATACTATCAACTTGATTTAAGTAATATTTAGATATTTTTGGCCTTAAAAAAATGTTAGTATGACTTGCTAACATCTCACTGTAGATTTAAACCATTCCTCAGAAAATTAAGTAAACAAGTCAGGCATTTCTGAGATAACAAATGAGAGCAAAATTAAACCCCACAATAATAGCTTGTACTCTTCTTTCTGTCTAGGTAGTTGAAATAACAGATTAGAGTCACATTATATATGATTAATGTTTACAGACTAATGCTTTTTGCCTGCTTCACCCATCCATGATGACAGCATGGCTAAAAGCAGAAATAGATGATAATAATAATGAAAGAGAAACATAAATTTCAGGAAAAAAAAAAACACCAGCAAAATTTCATGAAAATATTTCTAAAGCTGTAGTATGAGCAACTTCAATATCTGTTCATTAAAGTCATGCATCTGCTTGGATTTTTTATTTCACTGTTCTTCTCTATCTGTTTCATTGTATTCCTTAGAAGATTACTGGCATAACCACCTCCACTAAATATTACAAATAATTTTTCAGATAACTTGCAAATAATTTTATCCTTCACCTTATTCTCATGTGCTCTTTTATATTTTTCTCCCTTGGCAAGGGTGGATAATAAGAGATATGACATATAAGGCCATTTTCTTCTGTAGACTGAAATATCGTTCTTCTTCAGAAGCTGAAAGTCTGTCTGTCCAGAACAGACAATGTGAAACATTAGACAGCTTAATATCAAGGAGTTTAATGAGCAATTGAGGTCTAACAAAATTACATGTCACACTGTGATTAAATAAAGCTCACGTGAACAAGCTTACCCAGGTCTTTTGGGTGGCTTTTGGTTCCAGATTCATCTACCTCACTGTAGATGTCAAAAAAATTACGTTTTTTTCGTAAAGAAGGTGTCTGTGATCCTCAGTGGTAATTTGCATGCTACAGGTTTGATTCAGTTTTCTGGGCATGGTTGTCTAGTGCCATTTCAGATTGTCTGCAATATCTGAGGAACTATATGGACAGGGAGATGTGATAGAGAATTCAAAGACCTTCTGGAGCAGCATCTGGAGGTCAAGGAACACAGCAGCTAGAATGGTTCCAGGCATCTGCGTACATGCAATTGAACCATAATCCTAGCCATCAGACCCAATAGATAGCGGAGACCTTTTCAAATGAACAAAGTCAAGTGTCTTACCTGAGATTTATAGAAAGAAAATAGTAAAAAAAAAAAAAAAGTTTTCCAAGTTTTCTTCATTCTTTTAGCCAGACATTAAATTTTTTCTTTGTTTCTTTGGTAACAACAGAGCTTCTAGTGCAATTAAGCCAAGTAGAGAAAAGCACAACAGGATCCCAACCAGTAACTAGATGTTTCAGCTATAAAAATGGAAAATGTCATTATTTCTTTGTATGTTCTTTCTCTATATAAACTTAGTGCTAGCAAGAAAAAAGATCAAATTATTTGTGAGAAAAAAATGCTGATTACAACTTAAGAATTAATTTTTCTGGAAAAAGTTTTAAACCAAACATTATTAGTGCTAACAACTAGTACTTACGAAACTACATGGGAATATTAATCACAATTATATATATTGAACTCAGACAGTTTCAATTAATCTGGTGACTATTATTTCACACAACAGTTTTTCCAAGAAGAGAAGAAAATTAAGCATATTAAGGAAGCTGTAGAACAAAAGAGAATTCACCAACCTGCAAGAATTCATGTATATAGACATGAGTACCTGAACATTAGCTCATTATTGTGCACTGGTTTGTACTGATAACAGTATCAATCAGTGATTAGTCTGGCTGCTGCTTAGAAATATGAATCATGAGAGCAGCAAAACAATGTTTACTATTTTAAGAATAAAATATGTATTTAATGCTTCAACAGGCATGTTTATATACAATTGCTACTAAAAAAAATAGCTAGAATTGGATTCTACAGCAAATTGTCTATACTACATCACTTGTCCATCTATGTATTTCCAGTCTGTGGCAATTCTGATCTTATATCTACAAAAGTAGAAGTTCCCTTACTTTCGTGACATGGATTGTTACTTAAAGAGGAGTTAATGATCTGTAACCTCTAGTTTTCTCTCAGTATCAGTGAAAACATAAGAGCGAAGTTACAGCTGAAGTGAATTAAACATCATGACAGATAATGAAAATTACAGACAGATTATTTCAGGGTCTGATTTCTCCTTATACTTCACAGATCTGCAGGTGAAAGGGCATTATATTAAGCCAGTTAAAGGAAGAATTTTTAAATATACCAACACCTTATGGAATGCTTTTCACTTTATCAGAATAACACATCACTTGACATTTCACCTGGAGAGCCATTCAGAAGACTACAGGAAAAGGTGCATTACAATAACCAGTGATGCAGTGAGCAGAATTCTTACTGGATTGTTAGAAGCACTGGATTGTTAGAGGTTTCCTTTTGCTACCCTATTGTAAGTGGATACATAGGCGATTTATCTAAAGAACTGATTTCAGCGAATGGATTTCAAGGGACAGTTGGCGGGGATGACTTAGCAGCATTGCTTTCTCTTATCCACCAGCAGGATGATAAAGATACTTTCTTCTTTCACTTGATAACATTTCCAGCCCTCATATAAGTGGACTCAGGATTGAATGAGGAAAAGCAATAGCTTGCTGTGTAACTTGCTGTGTAAAATCCATGAAGACTAAGTTGACAGCAGGGCTAATATTGCATATAAGATACTGACAGCAAGGCTGATATTGCATTTTAGATGTTTGAATGTTAATAACCATGCATCTAACTATTTCTGCTCTGTCATTCAAACACAAATTTAGGAATCAAGAAGAAGGGCTTCCTGACAGTTGGATAGGATTCATGTCACTGAATTATAGATATTTATATCTGAACTACTCATCCTGATATCTTTTGGTCAGCAGACAGAAATGGGAATCTTAAAGGCACCTCCTCTGACTTGCTTTAGGCTATCTACAGGACAAGATGGATGGACATCCTAGAACCACCTATTTATCTCTATTGGTAAGAAAGACATGCTCAGATATGAGTAGATACATGGCTACTATTGAAAAGGGGTACATAGCAATTAAGGCATCTGTTGTGATTTAAGGCCAGCCAGTAACTAACTCAGAACCACACAGCCACTCGCACAAGAACCAAGAAGCCTTCTTCCCCCCTCTCACGGAGGGATGGGGAGGAGAATCGAAAGAATATAAATCCCATGGGCTGAGATAAGAACAGCCTGGTAACTAAGGTATAACACAAAACCACTACTGCTACCACCAATAATCATAATGATAAGGGAAATAACAAGGGGAGAGAATATAACACTAAAAGGGTAAAAGGAAAAGACAACAATAAACACAAGTGATGCACGATACAATTACTCGCCACTTGCAAACTGATACCCAGCCCAACTCGAGCAGCAATCTGGGCCTTCCAGGTGACTCCCTCCAGTTTATATACTGGGCATGACGTGCTGTGGTATGGAACACCCCTTTGGCTAGTTTGGGTCAGGTGTCCTGTCTGCTTCCTCCCAACTTCCCCTTCTCCCTGGCAGAGCATAAGACTCAGAAAGTCCTTGATCGGGGTAAACATTACTTAGCAACAACTGAAACATCAGTGTGTTATCAGCAATGTTCTCAGACTACAGTTGAAAATACAGCACTGCACCAGCTACTAAGAAGGAGAAAAATAACTGATACAGCTGAACCCAGGACAGTGTCTCATATGGAATGTAGTTCTGTTGTATAATTATGCCAGAAGCTACCCACAGCTGATTCAGCTGGAAATCACTTCTAGTCATTTGACCTGTGGAGTCAAAGACATCCAAACCTACTGCTAAGATGTAATTCTTCTGCTCTTCACTTTAAAAACTCTGTGAAAGCCTTGTGAGCTGACTAAGCTTTCAGTAGGACTTTCCTCTTTGTAGTAGACAGACAGAATGTTACCTTAAAGCAAAAAACCTTCAGCCTTCTGTTTCATCTGTACATTATTTGGTTGTATGAACAAAATAAACAGGTAAGTGCAGGGTAACAGAATTATTCAGTTCCCCTCAAACAAAGAACTGGCTGAATTTTGATCAGCTTGAGGTCTTTGCACCTTAATTTATGTTACTGACTAACTTAAAAATAATTTTTAATTATTGTATACAGATTGAGAAAGAAAATACTTTTCTATCTGTTTTGGCATAATTGAGCCTCACATACACCATTTTATAAATCTGATTAGCCTTTGTTCTGTAGATAATACAAGTTAAAAATGGTCCCTCACACTTAACAAAATGTAACCATTAAAAATACTTTTCCCTCTTCGACAGCTGCACATGTACTTTTTCCTTAGATCAGAGCATTTTACATTGACCTAGAAGATGATATGGGAGTAGACACCTATAAAATTTAATACAGAATTCAACTGCTGTGAAACCAAACCCTTCAGTATTCATTTATCTCACAATGAACCATAACAATGTTGTCCATAGCACAGTTTTGGCGGGGAGCAATTCTCTATGCAAAAATAGTGTTCCCCCAGTACAAAAGAAATTAAGCAGGATCTTTAAATAATTAATAAACATGAATCTTCTTACTTTAGTGACTTTTACAGTATCAATTACTAAAGCATACCACAAGTCCTTATCTGTGACTTTTTTTGGCCCAATCTCATAAGAGTTTGCCACGCAACACACCACAGCAAAAACATACATCCAGTCTTCTGCATTATTTACCAAGTTTTTCTTAAGGCCCAGTGTATCTTCTTTTAATTTCCAGCATCTATCCTTCAGATAGAAAGCTGGTCCAAACTCTAGTACATCGTTTATGCCCCACTTCAGACTTACACTGAAAGTTTTCCAGCTGCTGGGATTGTGTGCTAGCACACTTCAAAAGGCAAGTGAATTCTCAATGAGGTTAAAATAAGGACTTCCTGCCACACAATTTAACTCCCTTTCCTGTTCTTAAGTTGTCATTCATTTTCATGAGTTCTATATGACTATACTCCCCTGGTTATACTCGTGTAGTAAGGCTACTTTGCATAAATTGAGATTTATCAAGGATGAAGGGTTGTATTTTTAAATCTTCTTTGCCTCCAAACTATTCTTAAAATAGTTGCTATTCCCTAGTCTTGTCAAAATGCAAAAACTTGTCAGTTTTTAAAAATCTTCAGGAGAATTAAGGCATCCTTGAAATATGGAAGTGATGGAGGAGGGGTGACATACTAGTTGAGAACAGCTTTCTTGGTGCATAAAGAAGTGGACCATTTACAATCAGAGCCTTCTCAGAAAGGTTTGGTAGAACTACTCTTTAGATACCATTTCTTTGTATGTGTGATAAGATTACAACTTTTCTCAGAAAAGCTAGCTTCAAGTTCAAGTAGCTGCCTATGCTATTTCCCAGTGACATTACTTATTCAGATGCAATCAAATACCATGCAGAATATTATCAAATAGAAGAAGCCTTTTTTGAAATTCCTGAGAAAGCCTGGCTCATCCGTTTTGCAGCTGTAATATTTGTGCAATAGTCTAATTATAGTAATCCTGATCTATGCTATGTTATTAAATGTGACATGTACTTTAATTGTTGACAGATGGCTTTGAACCCTGCATAAATATTTATAAGGTCACATGTATACTTATAGCTACTACGTACAAAAATTCCAGGTATATCAGCCTGTCTTTTCTGAATCCTTTTATATGCACGTGGAAACTGAGGCTTCACATTATAATAACTATTTTACTATTTACATTACCTGAAGGCTTAAAAGGACCATTTTCTTTTTAAAATGAAATTAATAGGGCATCAATTACAGACAGTTTTGATTACTTTGGAAATCAGAGTACTTTTTCAGCAGTAGACCATATTGTTTTAGACCATGTCCATACAGTTATTAAATATTCCCATTGTACTGTTTATTCATAATCACCTATCTTCACTGATCACCTACATAGTAGGTGAAACAAGAACAGTGCAGAAAAACAGGATCATCCCAGCAACACCATTCATTGACATATGCATCTACTATACGTATAGTTCTCATATGCATGAGAACTCAGAAATCCTTATTTAAATCACATCCAATTAAAAGCTTGGTTATTAAAAACCCACTCAAAACAACTAGAAAATAGGCAACATTTACAAAAAGTACCATATAGAAAATCGGTTTAATTACCTGACCTTTTAAAAGGTAAAAGTCATAGCTTAGGACATCTCTTCAGCTGTTAGGGTTGGAGTAGCTTCATGTAGCTTTAGGAATCTAAACTTAAGCATCTGTCTCTGCAGAAAGATAGACACATCCAGGGAGTAATTCACCTCAGGCTAAAGTTAACCGAATGATGTTTATTGAACAGTCAGATCCCCTTAGTTCTGAAAAAAAAACACCCAAGTATCTGTGCATAAATGAGATTTATGTTTTTTCCCAGTAGAATTTGTCTACTCAATTTAGACACCTGCAGGCTTGTCAAGTGGTACTAGTCACCTTTTAGAGTCACTACACCTTTTATAGACAATGGAAGGAAACAAGCATCTTCAGAAAACTGACCTCATCCTAAAATAAACCATCTAAGAATGCATGGACATACATATTACTGATTTTAAAAGGGTAGAATTATTAGCTAGCACTACATAATCCAAAGAATGTTGATATTTTTCCCTGAAGTCTTGCACTAAAGCTGATTCTGGCAAAAATTACTCTCCTTCAGAAACGAAAGGAGGGTGTGACCATTTAAAAGAACAAAGTGAAAATGAGAAGCCTTAGCATTTAACTGGAAAAACTGTAACCATGAAGTGATAGACTAGTAAGTCCTTTCAAAGGGGTGTGATAATTTCTTCCTTTAAAGTCTGATGAAGGCATGAATCAGAAAGGAAGGAAAGAAAGTAAATGTCAGCTATTTGATGGCAGTATTCCTACAGTCTCAAAAGTAGAGAAAAAATATTTTAAAACTTCTGAGAATAAATTATGAAAGAGTTTGTTTTATTCATTTTCCTTGCAATTAATATAGATTTTTACAGCAAGTTTTATGTGTTTCTTTTGCACATCAACAGCAAGCTTGGACTTCTTTTCCTTGTGTCAGACATATTTCACACAAAACATGCCAACAGCTAAACATCAGAAATAGATGAGTCAGCATTCTAAGGCTTTTATGAAACATTAAAAAAAAAATTTGAATTCCTGCGAGATGAGCAATGTTTATTGTATTGTATTTTCTCTCACATAAACCATCTAATTGGAAAAATACTAAAAACACCTATTCAGTGCAGTTATAAATTTTTCTTTTTACTGCAAGTACGAATTTCTAGCATTAAAGACTTTAATACAAAATTAAAACATCATTGTTAAAGCCTAGAAGAAATACCTGAGGCACTTTGGGTGTTTTTCAGTTTATCATAATCCAATTATATATGTACATGTCCTAGCTGCTCTGAGGATAATATATGACAGATGGAGTTTGAATTTTATTTCAAATACTAGTGTAATTTATATGTTGCACTTAACCTAACAAGGATTTCATTATTACAATGCATTCTTTTCTACACAGCTCTGTAATGTAAACTTATGTAGAAATGAGAATCATTAAGAGATCAAGCATTAATGTAGTCAAAATACATAAAAATGTTAAGCCTGAGATTTAGTTTCTGAAGTTCAGTGTTTCCATTTCTCTTCATATTGTTTGAAATTTCAATGTTTAATAAATGCTAATCGTAGAATATGTTCAAATTAGGAGTTTTGCATGCAATCATTACAATAATACACTACTTGGGTATGCATAAATGTATATATTATATATATATAATATATAACATAATATATTATATGTATAAATATATAAATATTATATATAATATATATAATATATTATATAATACATATTTTTATTTTTATTTTATTTATTTATTTTATATTTATAATTTTTAAAATTATATATAATAATATATTATATATTATATTATAAATAATATATAATATGTATTATATATAAATTATATTATATATAAATATATATAATTATATATATATAAAATATACATAAATGTAACTGAAAGTTGCATTTGTAAACTAATACAAACAAATCTTCGATCTATCAGATACAACAAAATTTTATTTATTTTGTTTGTTTTTTTGTTTTATTGTAGTGTTATTTTACATCCAGGGCTGGGCTATACTATCCTATAAATTGCAAAGAAAACAAAGCAGTTCTAATATAAGCTGGGCAGTATTGGGTACTCCCAGTAGTTGTGCTCCAGCTCAGGAGACAAATAACCCCAGAAATGTCCCCAAGAGTCAAAGACTATTGGTACAAGCACAGTGTTAAGGAAGAAGACATGTCTCAGAAATCAAGAGTTTACATGTTTCACCCTTCCTTGAAATTTTGTCAATAGAAGAACAGATATCACTCATTTTATTTCATATAATACCTCAGTTATTAGGGTTTTCAGTCAAAAAATGACAGGATCAGAATGAAGTCCTTTCCCTGTCAACAGTGATTCATACCCACATTTTCTTGTACTACCCTCTTATGTTATAGTCTAGTTACATGAAGAAAAATGAAAACGTTTTCTCAAGCTATTCTCAAGACCCTTACTAATTAGAATACAAATCTTGGCAGAGTAGATTGTATTTACTACACAGGTCACAAGGACATCGTTGTGGTTTAGCCTACATTTCAGCCTTACTTATGCGAAATTAAAATTTTCATAGCTCTTTTTAACCTGAAATAATCATATATTGCATAGTTTGTCAATAAGAATTTCCCTATATAGTATTCCATACTATATAACATCCAAATAATCTATTTTTCACTAAAAATGAGTTGTTAAAGATGGGAAAAAATAACCTCTGTATAATCAAATTGAAATTATGACTTGACCTATGACTTTTCAACAGGACTATTACAAATAAGAGTTCTAGCATTTATTTCCAGCAAAGGTATATTATTGTACAAAGATAAAGCATTGTTGTCAGTTATTATCTATATATATAGACTTTGGACCAACTTCAGAAGTCATTTCACCATAAACTTTAAAGTAATATCTCTGCTTGTAACTCAGCTAATCATGAGATCAGATAGTTGGCATATGCCAACTATACTGAATTTAGAAGATCATTTGCTTAGTGCCAAGTAAGTTTACCATATTGCAAATGATTCAAAGCTGTCAAATAAGTAAACGTACAAGCTTATTTTCCTTAATTGGCTAGCTTGAGAGACTCTTAGATGCATGGACAAGATCAACTGTGTGACTCAACATAATAAAATGGAAAACAAAAGGAAGGTATAGCATGTAAAAAAATCATTTTCTGGTGTTCCTAATATTCTTTACACTGTTTGCTAGGTAGAGTCCTACCAAACCAAGTATAAGTAGGATATACTTACAGGTATTCAGCACAAATTCATTCAAACATTGCAAAGATTCACAAAATATCTTGAAATATTAGTCTAGCTATATTTTCCAGAAATAAAGGAAAAAGTTTTCTTAATCTTGAAATACTATTATAACTCTGTTTCTGGGTCTTGTGGCAGATACACCCACCCTAACAGAGCCCTATAAGAAGCCTGCAAAATATTTTCTCCACAAAGACCTGACAAAAGCCCAGGAAAACTTCCCACTCCAGCTCTTGTCATGCCCACATCATGGTGGTCAGCAAAGGAGAGACTTTTAGCAGGACCTGTTGTGACAGATGAGGGGTAATAGTTTTAAACTAAAAGAGGGGAGAGTCAGGCTGGACATGAATAAAAATTTTTTTACAATGAGGGCGGTAAAACACTGGCATAGATTGCTCACAGAGGTGGTGGATGCACCACCACTGGAGACGTTCAAGGCCAAGCTGGATGTGATTCTGGGCAACCTGATCTAGTTCAAGATGTCCCTGCTCATTGCAGGGAGGTTGGACTACATGAACTTCGAAGGCTCTTTCCATCCCAAACTATTCTATGATTCTACAAAGGTGAAGAAGTTGGAACATTTATGGCAGATGTGACAAAGTAAGGCATACTTAAGTCTTTGTTTTCAGGACAGACCACTTTCCCTTTGTTCCTCTAGGAATGCAATTTCCTCCCTGGATGTATTACACTGGTCTCTAGAAAACATATATAAGAGGATGCACTCGCAGGTTCAGCTACATGACTCCTAAACGGTCCAATAAATTTCTTGAAGCATCAAAATGCACTAAAAACATTTGAAGGTGTAATAATATACAAGAAAATCTACCCCACATTCTACTTCTGTGCACAGGCTATACATTTATTCTTCTATCTAGAAACTGGAACATTTGCATCACAGTTGGGTTCCTAACGTTTAGTATCGATTCCTCCCTTCCTTCCTACACAGAGATTTAACAGATGTAGCTTAAGGTAAATATTTCTTAAACTTCTGGTGTGCTCACATCGGTTCTTATCAATTAACTGTAAGTAGATTTTTAAGTATATTTCATATGTTTATGGTTAAGTCACAAGTTAACAATAGAGAAAAATAAATTGCAGTTATTGGGATTTTAAGTAGTTATTTTATATTTAGTGGCATATATATAATAAAAATGTCATTAAGTAATAGTCACTGGTGTGATCAAACAAAGGCCTGGTTGGCTAAAATTCATAGATTTAGAGATCACATAGTCAAGTGTACAAATGCATTCACTACCATGTGACTGAAATACATATTCTGTTTCTAATTCAAGAAAATGAAGAAACAAATAATCATCAAGGCCTCCAGATGCTTTTAATTTGCATTTGCTACCTAGTTAATTACAAAAGAATATATTGAGATGTGAAGCCGTGTTGCTCAGCACAAGCTTTCGAGTTCTGTAGTTTTGTCAGTGTCCACAGTTCACTTCAGGCACTGAGCTATATTACTGCACGTCTGAATTAATTTAATACACAATACTTTGGTATTGTTTCTGCTTTGGAGAGAACTTTTATTATGCAAACATGAAGAATGAATCACTTTGGATCCTGACATAGAATGAATGATTCCACCACATAAAGTCTGCAATGAGAAGCAGCCTAAACTTTTTACCACCCATCCAACTAATGTGCTTCTTAATCATACCTCTATTTCATCCACCACTTATATGAATAACCAGACTTTATTTCCTGAACAAATAAAGGAGAAATAAATAAAATCAATATCATAATAAAAGTTACATTAACATGTGATTTAGGAATTGTTTCATATAAAACAACAGAAAGCCTAAAAAAGTAGTACTTTGCCTTACTCAGAGTAAGGTATTAAGAAAAAAAGACTCTCTAGATGCCTGTTAATGTACAAATGGCATGGCATGTTTTCAAAATTTGGAACATTTGATAAAAATATATTTCAAAGATCAGGCCTGACAAACAAAATACTATGGGTTTTTTTCTCCCTCTGGACATTTATTTAATTTTGAATGTCATAATGTCTTTCATATTTGCTATTTATGAATGCTCATTTACTGGAAAAATATCACATAATAAATAATAAAGTAAATATGGAAAAATGGTCACAATAACTTTTAAAACAAACAATAAATCAAAGCACATTGTCACCACAGAGTGAATTCTAATAAACATTGGCAATACTTTATAAATTGTAACAAGCTTTAAAAGATACTGGTTATAAACAAGGACTCTAACCCTAATAGTTGCTTCTAAGATGGAGGCAAGATGTACTGAATGATGCACCCCACAGTTCCTGTGGCCTGACTGTCCCATATCAGTAAAATCAAACAAACAGTGGAACACTAATGTTACATTTATGCTAGCACTCATCCATCTTTAGCAGCCCAAGAGACAATCTTTGTCATTAGAATCCAGTTGTCTGTATATTGTAATTCCTAGTATGGTTTTGGCTTATGACAGTCTCAAAGTATTCTCTTGGGTAAAAGGTTGAATCAACTTTGGGGTTCATCCATGCAGGTCTCCTTCCCTCTATCCCCAGTTTCTTGTCTGTGGGGATACACTGTTCTTGAGCCTAGATGAAATGACCCTTTAATATTAACCAGCTCTCTTAGACTCATGTCTAGGCCCCAAGTTCCAGTGGGACCTTACAGAAGGTCCTGGAAGAGGCCAAATTTAGCTCTCTTGAGGTCCAGGGTTGTGATCATATTGCCCTTCTTCCTCCTTGCATGATACTGAATTCCAAGATCTTATGGTTATCGTAGCCCAGGCTGCCCCTTACTTTCACTAACCAGTCCTTCCTTCTTTGTTAGTATAAGGTCCAGCAGCACATTTCCTCATTGGATCTTCCATTACTTGTGTTAGAAAGTTATCATCAATGCTTTTCAGAAACCTCCTGGATCATTTGTTCCTCACGGTGCTGCTCCTCCAGCATATGTTCTGGTAGTTGAAGTCCACCATGAGAACCAGGGCCTGTAACTGTGAGGCTACTTCCAGCTCTCCGTAAAAGGTACATCTGCCTCATCCTTCGGATAAGCTGGTCTGTTCAATCATCTGCAAAAGTGTCACCCTTGCTGCTCTGCCCTCTTACTCTGACCCATAAGCTCTCAACTTGCTCATCATCTGCCCTGAGACATAGCTCCAGACATTCCAGGTGTTCTCTCACATAAAGGGCAACTCTGCCACCTCACCTTCCTGGCCTGTCTTTCCTAAAAAACATGTAGCCATTCATGATAATATTCCAGCCATGCAAGCTATCTCACTATGTAACTGCAATGAGATAAAAGCCCAGCGACTGCACATAGATCTCTAGCTCTTCCTGCTTGTTTCCCATACTAGGTACATTGGTACACAAGCACAAAAAAAAACCAAACAAGCAAACAAAAACAAAATGAAAAAACCCTCAACAAACTGTGAGCAATTATCATATTCAGATCAGCAGTGACAATACCTGAATGGTTTAGATTTGTATCCTCATTACTAACATTATAGCAGTAGCAAGACCATAAACTGCAGCAAATGAAGAGATTGCATCTGTTTCTCTTAAATGGTAACTGCTGCTGTAATTAAGGCTTCCATCCCACAACAATTGCAATATGCTGAATTGAGATGAATCCCACTCTAAGTATCAGCAAATCTGCGGTACGTGCATATGTGAATGATTTTAGCTGATACAATATTACTTGAATTAGGCTAGCCTTGTATCACTAAAAGCTACTAAACTAACACATAATCTCACTCTAGTCAAGGATTAAGAGTGCGTATGCTGATAATCACTGGGTAGAGTAAATGGTTCAGTTGCCATATAGCAATATGATCATGTATTTGAGACTTAAGTCCCCAACACTGATTATAGTTGCTGCTGTAATGCTGCATCTACATTAGCAAAGCAGTTGGTGCTGATGACCTACTCCTCACTCTTCATACATTTAACTTTCTGCTTGTGAGAATCTCTGGTGTAGTCCCTCAGACTGGATTTCCCTTTGTGGCTGCATTGCATTAGATTTGTTCCAGAAGTTCCAGTTAAATATCACCTGAGGAGAATTAAATTTGCATGTTCCAGGACTCCTCTTCACATTCAGTGGAAACAATCAAGTGGACTTCAGATTCAAATTTAAACACTAATGCAGGCATACTTTTAAAAGATTAAAATAGCACCCAGTGTACATCCATAACACCATGACTAGCCATGAAATAGATATTTCTATATTTTTACAGAAGCCATCCATGTTGGTAGAGGGTGATTTTGTAATACTGACTGGAGGAATATGAAAGCATGAGAGGAAGGAGAGTTCTATGATAATGCAGTTATAGAAATCTTTCCTGTCTTTCAAAAACAAGTACAATGTCGAAGGAAAGAATATTTGTTTTGATGTATTTTAGTGTGTTTCAACAAAACGCCTTTACTCTCCAATTTGCAGTCACAGAAGACAATGAGGATACACATGGTAAAATACACAGAAAAAAATGTTCATCTGGGGTAGTTTCAAATATTCAGCTCCTACAGAGTATTCAGAAATATGGCAAAGAATGTAGTTTGCAGTAGCCCACTAGATTTTGAGACACAATTTATTCTGGCATAATTAAAATCATCCGCTTTCACATTATAACTACTTCTATTACTTACTTGAGTCACTATTTTTAATTTTTTTTTTAACCAGATCATTTTTCTTTGATTCGCAACTTGCAAGTAGCATAAGTCAGGAATATCGAACTGAAGGCCAGATATTGCAGCAGACCTGTCTTCTATCAAGAGACATCAAAGCAATTGATGATCTAGGAGAACATAATTTCACCTATGTAGTTTAGACACTGGGGCCTCATTTTATGATTCTAATTATTCCGTTTAGCTATTACAGTTTTAAGTGTTTTGTGGCAATCAGCAGAAACTAATTAGACATAAAACTATAAGGCATTCATTTTCAAACACTTTATCTTAATTACATTGTAAATGCTGATATTAACAGATTACACAGCAGTTTGTTTGGCTGCTTTGTTAAATGATTGTTAAGAGTGCTCTGGAAGCAGTAATAAATGCACACTAATACTCTCAGAGTCTGCAGTAGATGTGGACAATTGAGGGATAGATACAAAAATTATGCACATTTACTTTCAAGTGCATGAGATAATTACTTACCATTACTTACATCCCCAGAGTTGCAGAGTGATACCAGAGCCACCTTTCATCAGCAAGGAAAACAAAATGCTCCCAGACATGAACAGATTAACAAAAATGTGTCTAGCATATTAGTTCTAAATTATTAATCCTCCTAATTTAAAACAAAACTAAAGAAAACATTAAGCAAACAGGAAAAAAGAAATCTAAGTAAATAGCAGCCAAATACATCAGTGGACTAATTCTTTCAATTGTGATAGTACTACTTCAACGGCAAATGCAGCCCAAAAGCTGAGAGAACATACAGTGTAATTTTATTCAGCTGTTTCTAGGTAATTATTTAGCTTTAAAATACCATCAGTTTGCTTTGGTAATATCTCAGTGGCAAATTACTATAATGCTATTCACATTTTTTCTTTCTGTAACATGAGGATTATAAAAATGAAGGCAAACATGTGACATATCAGTGTGACATGCTACTAGAACAAAACACACAGAGAACCTTGGCTTAAACCTTGCAAATAACCCTTTTGGGATACTGTGTTTATTCCAGGAGTCTGATTTAACAGCAGAATAAACTCTTGGCAAAAAAAAAAACAAAACATGAGACAAAACAGCTGGCTGTGTTCCTGCCAGGCAGTTTCATAGTTCATAAACCCCCCAAAAACCAAATTAAATAAATTAAAATCAAAAATTCTTAGATTTTATTAAAAATCTTTAACTTTATATTTGAACATTATAGCATAATCTTTTTTTTCCTGAAACTGACCCACACTCATTTTAACATCTTTCTGGAAAAAAAAAACCAAAACCAAACCCAAACAAACAAACCAGTAAGTACAGAACTAATTTTACTCTTCCAGGAATTCATGGGAAACCATTAAAGACTGCAGCCAAATTCAGAGCCACTTTATTTCTCTGCTTTGAATACAAGGTGTGAAAGTGAATTATCACATATTTGTTTGAGACAAAAGTAGAACGCATAGATAGAGACAGCATGTATAGAATTCTATGAAAAGTCAGCATTTGATCACTGATGCTAAGCAATTATACTATTCTAAATAAAACAAAACAAAACAAAAAAAACCACAACAAAACCCAACCTCAAAACAAACAATTTGCCATATATTGACAAAGCTGAATTTTAACTGTATTAATGGTATATTAAATAGTCTACACACTGAGGGCTCATTTTAATGCTGGCACAGATAATAAGCAGAACACTTTCAAAGACTGCCCTAGAATCTATTAAATGGATTTTGCTGAAACCAATAAAATGTTAATAACTTCTGTGATGTAACAAAAAATACTCAGAAGAGTGGAAAGTGGCTGCTGTCTTGATACTTCTCTCACTTCTGGGTTTAGGAATTTTTTCTGAAGTCAGCATTTTGCAACAATTTAATTGCATTCTGAAGACTCCATGCAAGGATGCCCACACTAATAAACAAGCTGTGGACATTTCTCAGTTCTCAGCCATAATCATCCCCTCTTCTACCTGAATGATGCTTTTTTGGACATTATCTTCCAGACTGTGTCAGCTGGCAAGGGCCATAACTTCCATAGAGCATATTAATATTTAAACACTGTACTTCATCTCATATAAGTGCTTAGGTTGTCTTTGTGTAATCTCCTAGTGTGGATAAAGCCATCCAATCTAACAGGCTGATATTTCAGGTATCGACATGAATCCTGTATTACAAAAAAGACTATTGAGAAACAGATGACTAAGATAGTAATGATCCTGCAGCTGTGGATACTCAGGATTAGACTGCCCAAAATCTTGAACTTCAAAATCATAGAAAAGGGGATTTGTTAAAATTCAGAAGCAACTGTACTGTAAATTTTGACACTCTACTGCAATACTTAGTCTCATTACGGCTCTATTCCTAAAAAAAACTAAAAGAAAAAGGCTTTATACAAAGCTTGTTGAAATCAAAATAGTTTATCTGATTACAGAGGCTGGTCAATAAAACTCCAAAAGTGTGAAATAGTAGTCTGACACACTGAAAGTCTGAAGAAGAACATAACTGCTTTAAATATATCCTCTGTAAAAGCACATGAACGATTTAAAATACAGAACTCAGTCTAGAAGTAATTGTAGGAAATAAAAATCAGTAAATAGGAGAGGAATCACAGAGAGACATATATTATATTAAAAATGTGAAACAACCTCCTTGGAGAAGGGTTGAAAATTGAGTTATATGAAACTTGTTTATGCAAAACATGAGGAAATACCAGTGGAAGCTGGTATTTTCTTTTTCAAATAAGATCTTTCACATTCAGATTCATTGTTTGAGCTCTAAGTAAGCCACAGCACATCTCAGTTTGGAATTCAGAATTCATATTGTTCTCAGTGACGTATTTCCTCATCAACCATTGCTACACATAGGCATGAAGCCAAAGAAATCAGCAGAGTAGAAATTATTTATTTATGAATTTTAATCAGTGCAAGTAATGCCAGGACCTTTGAAACATCTGCCTCAGTTAGGGAAAAAGTATGGACCACTGGTGATGTTACTACTGAAAAAAAAAACATTTAGAAGGGAAACAGTCTCAAGCACAAATGCAGTCTGGGCAGAGACTGGATTGAAAGCAGCCTCGAGGAGAAAGACTTGGGGCTGCCGGATGAAAAAAATAGCTCTAGAAAAGAATTAGAAGCAGAGGAAAGTACAGATAAGGGCAAATAAGGGATCAAAAGAATGAGTGAGAGGGATGAAGACAGATTAAACCAGAGGCACTCGCCCTTCAGCAATATGCCTTGAGATGCATAACCATAACATTGGTGAATTCTAGGACTAATTTACATTGGAGAAATCGTCTCTTGAGAAAACTGAAATAAGAGATCAAATCTTATGAATTCTACTTTCTGAATACTTCAAATTTTTCCTCATATTAAGTTTTCCATCTTCACTTTTTAAACAGAAGTGTTTAAAAAGCAGTAAAACTCATTACTGTTCAGCAGTCACAACTGCATTAATTAGCAGAACTATTTTATTGAGAGTATTATTCATTTATCTTTTTTTTACATCTACGTTACACAAAAAGTCTGAATTAAAGGCCAGAAGAAGTAACAGGATAAACGTTAAGTTACTTGTGTTTTTTAAATGTATTCAGATTCAGTGGTATTACTCTAACAAATTTCTGACTAGTCATAATACAAAAAAAATAATCATTTTCCCACATACGTCATGATTTAACATATATAACAATGAAGAAAAAAACACAAACCTAAAAGAATCCATTCTCCCATCTAGAAATAATTAGCATGGTACAATAAATATGAATTAACAATTCCTGCCTTCCCAGGCATTGGGAATAATGCAGGTTCACAGACTCCTTTCTGTAGCGTCTTTCTGAATATTCAGGCATTTGGCTGCAACACCAAGCGCTACAGGTGATCCACTAACAAATATACTAAACTTTACTCTTCCTAAGTACAATGGGAATGTGCTTCAACAAGTTTAAAAGCTAGAAATATGGATGGAAATATTCAAATCCTGATTTTAGCATCCTTTGGTTTGCTGTTGGTCGCTCTCTTCACATACACATCACATACAGCAGCTAACAGAACAAAAATCATTTTAGCATAAAAAGAAAACCTTTGCAGTCTAAGACTTTTATCTAGTGTGCTGGTATCTCTAAGGGATGACCAAAATCTCATAAAGGTAGATAACGTGATATTGATAGTAATATTAAAAATGCACACAGATCATGCTGCTACTATTCATGATAAAATGCTGCTTTAAGTTCAAGCAGACCTTTCAAACAGGTCTGCTGCTGGGTGGCAGTACCTGATATGCAAGACAGGAAATACAGTTATGCTTTTGCTAAAACAATTATGGTATTTATAAATGAAAATATTTGCCTTAACAAATAGCTTCTCAGTAACATTAGAGTAGAAGTTATCAGTGGGACTAGTAATACCACTAATGGCAAGGAAACAAATGTACCTTTCTTCTACCTTTTTCCAAAACAATGAATAAGTGATATTCCGGACTCCACAACAGTTTCCATTGTCTTTAATGATGCATATTGAGGCCCTCAGTGATAGAAAGATAGACACATTTCTGTGTAGTACCAAGAACCCATTTACACTGAGAAAAGAAATAGCCACCTAAACCTAAAAGTTTTTGTGCCTGATAGCCTTTTATGAAAAAGATATATGAGCCAATTTCATTTTGACAGAAACCACAGCTAAAATTATTCTATTAAAATTCATTTGCTCTGTGAGATTTAATTCTTAATTTGGGACTACAGCATTTAGATACAAACGCAGTAACCAGTAGATCATGCAGAACTTAGCGCAGAAGTCATACTTACAGCTAGATTACTTACCTTAAAGGAATTGTTTACTGTGATATTTTGCAGTAGTTGCAACACAACTGAAAGGCAAAAATCCACCTCCTTCAGGCAGAAAAGGGAATAAGCCCAGAAGAAAACAGCGACTTGGTAGCTCTTTTAAAAGGGCTTCATTTTAAACAGGCTGAATACACACCCTACTATAGCAAAACATGTCTACATGCTTAGTCAATGAGCTTTAATTAAAATGCTTTCAGGATGGTATAAGCATGTGAAACATATACTATTGAACAGCCAGTTAGAGCAATGAATAGCAGAAACAACTTGAACCTGATTCTCAGTAAGTGTAAATTGCTATTATCCCTTGAGTTTATTTTAACGATACAGATTTACCACTATTGAAGAAATAGGGGACTAAAAATTGTTTAAATGCAAGATATGGAAGAAGTGCAACCATTTAAACATTATTTTCTCTCTGAGAAACTGGAAAGATAAGTTAGAAAGTTATTAATAAGGCCATGGTTACACAATACTTTGTGATAATATTCCAGTCATTTACAGATTATAAAGTAAAAATCCTACTAAAAGTGAATTAAGCTCTTAGCAAATAAATAGTCATCTCATAGGTTTTCTCAGAGACTCAGAAGCATTAAAGGACCTAACAAGATATGAAAATCAAATAAAAAATATTTGAAAATTACATTATTTAAGCATTGAAATAAATTCTGTGTAGAACTATGCTAGAAAATACAATCTATTCTGAGTTTATTTCTTTCTTGTTTCCTGACTAAATATATGAACTGGGCTTTACTGACATTTTAAAAATGCTGCTTTCAGAGTCATGCCACGCTTTAAATTATTCCAGTTCAAAAGAACTGATTTATGAGCAATTTATCTGATTTACTTCACTGCCAGATGGGTACGAAGGGACAGAAATGTTCTATGTCACCAGCTGTGCTGCTGGGTCTGGTTAAAGACTTGATTATTTTATGTATGGCACCTGTAGTGGTTTCCAGTAACGACAATTCTATAAATTAGCTTAATAAATAAATTTAACATTTAGCTTGCAATAATTACTAATTTTTAGACTACAGGAAAAGTGTTTCTGGATTTATAGATGACAAGCACACACTTCTGCTATCAAATAATGGAGAAGTAATCTCTGTGATATAGAAGTGTTAAGTATCACTCTGAGGCATGTCCTCCTATTGAAAATACTGGAGAAACAACTAATGAGAGTAAATAGTAAATAATGAGTGATAGAAAACACTGACAAAGTTATGAGTATTGAAGAACAGCTCCTTAAGAAAGTTGTACAGGTATTCCAACTAGGTGTTTCAGATGTTTGTTTATATGCAAAGATTAAAGCACATTTACATGTCATACATACTCATCTTTAAGATATGGCACAATGTGATATCTCAGCAGTTGAACCCTGTATTATTTTTTTTTCTAATAGCTTAGAGAATTTTGATCTATATTTTATCAGATAAGCAAACTGAAGAGCAGAAAACTTTTATTTATCTCCTCAACACAACCCACAGACATTTAGGCTGTATCAAGATTATGCAACATGGGAGCAATTCTGATTTCCTGGACTTCAGCATTAACACTGGCCATACTGCCTCCATCCTTGGCAATGAAAAAGGGTAATATCTGATGCTGAGATTATGCTACAGATGAGGGAAAACCTTTTCACAGAAAATAAATGTATTTGTAATTGCCTAGTGACAAAGATTTGTCCTGCCTCTACCAGCTGCAACATATAAAACGCAGTCATACCCTTAATTTTATTCTGCTTTTAGACACAAGGCTCTGACTTAACACAGGTGATACTGATGCTGTTCTTGCACAATAACAATACAATCGGACTTGGTTTCAGTGGAGTGGATTTGTGCGTACAGCCTTCTATGTGCCATACTCTGCCAAGGTGTATTCAGAAATTACATTGAATATACAGGATCATAGGATCATAGAATCATAGAATAGTTAGGTTTGGAAAGAACCGTAAGATCATCTAGTTCTAAACCCCCTGCCATGGGCAGGGACACCTCACACTAAACCATGCCACACAAGGCTCTGTCCAACCTTGCCTTACACTGCCAGGGATGGAGCATTCACAACTTCCCTGGGCAATCCATTCCAGTGTCTCACCACACTTACAGTGAAGAACTTCCTCCTTATATCCAATCTAAACTTCCCTTGTATAAGTTTGAACCCGTCACCCCTTCTCCTGTTGCTACAGTCCCTGATGAAGAGTCCTTCTCCAGCATCCTTGTAGGCCTTCAGATACTGGAAGGCTGGGATGAGGTCTCCACGCAGCCTTCTCTTCTCCAGGCTGAACAGCCCCAATTTAACAACCTAACTACTTCTTCCAGATATCCCACTTGAAACTGCATGTATATTCAATTTCAGGAGAGAATATTTTCCATATTTCATTGGCAGATTACAAATTTAATCTTCATGATATGTGGATTTTGTTCCGGGATCTGCCAAGCAATCATACATCAGGATTTTATTTTTCATATATTACAGCTCATTTTAAACTTCAAATAATCCCTATTATTAAAAGACTGAATTCCTGACAATGTGTCGCTGATTGTACATTTGCTCCTTGGGGTTCTTCAAGGCTGTAAAGTATAGCTCAATAAAAAGCTTAATATAATCGTCTGTTGCTCGCCGTTTAGAAGGCCATTAAGTTTAGCGTCTTAAGAAATCTAAAACGATCCATGAACCAGTTCATAAGTGTATCAAACTAAGTAGACTTATATTTTTTTATTATTATTATTATTTTACTTCCAATATTCAAAAAACATGGAAGAGCAGATCTGGTCTGTTAACTCAGTTTATGCAGAAAACTGCCTTGTGCAACAGACAGCACTCCTGTGAATTTTAATTGATTTAGTCTGCTGTACTATCAGAAGACTAACACCATTATACAGATACTTTGAAGAGCAATCAATCAGCCAGTGCTCCAAGTGAGCAGGAGCTGAGCTCTGGAACCTTTTCCCAGCAGGATCACAGCTTCTGTGCTTCTAAATAAAAGAAGGACTCTACCTACTTCTCCTGAACAAAATTAGAAAAATAAAATATAAAATACAAAATGGAAACCAAAATCCATTCCACTTGGAGGAAAGAGAGGGGGAAAAGTCAGCAGATTATTCATTGAGGTTCTCCTGCTTACATTTTTTTTACTGTTAACAATGTAATCAATCTCAGCATTATCATATTCACTTTACATTTTCCCATTTGGCTGATTTTCAAATGGAATCACTGTCACATCAGGGCACTAGACAGAATTACTATGCCTTTTCTGATAGCTACTGCATTGCATTTATAATACAATATCTGGTGTTCTTCTATTTTTCTTTCTCATTTCTACATCCTTTTTTAGCTTTTCTCTGACCAGTGCCACCACTATTCCTAATTACACTCAATACTTTGCATGCACCTGAGGATAGATTTTCATTATTTAACAGTAATTTATCTCCTAAGTACTCTAATTTTCAAGGTAGCTGCAGAGCATACTGTGTATGGGAATATGCATATAGGAGTATAATAACACTCTTTGAAGTCTTTTCTTCATGTTTTATTCCAAATTTTACTCCCTATGACATCTTTTCTGCATTAGTCTTGATTCAGAACAAGAAATATATATGTCTACTATTACCACAATTTTTGAGAACTTCCTTGTATTTTTATGAATAGTAGTTGAAATAGTTGGGTTCAGAATAGCTTTTATAAGGTAACCAGCAGCTTTTACAATCATCTGGCTTATTCTGCTTTGTTAGCAAAACTGAAAACTGCAAGGATTAATTTTCAGCATGTCAAAAGCTTCTTTTTTCCAAACCATGAAGTAATCAGAAAAGTCTAAAACCAGAGCTTATTAAACTATTTTAATGCATGTTTCCAAGTTTTCTTCTTCATTATAAACTCATGGTAAATACTACAGCCTTCCTAGGTAACACTGCTGCTCACAGCTCTATACTGGGAGGTATAGAGCATTTGGGTCCCAGATTGGTTCCTTCTCCCATACAGGAGAGAAGGAATCAGTAACCTATACTCATAACCTATGCTCTCCAATTCCTGCGGTAGGACCCTAACCATGCCTTCAATTTACAGTCACCAAGTAAGAGTTTAATCCTATGCCAACAGTTTTTCTACCACTCCTTCAAACTGGTACCCTCTCTGTCTATTTAATTTCCTTCCTACACCCTTGCAACTGAAAGCTGTAATCATCTATGAGAAGGTAGGTAAGTCCACAGCCAGAAATCAGCACCTCCAGACAGCCAGTTACTAGATTGCTGAGTCTCCCAGATTTAGATTTAGAACCTCCACAAAGGCAACAGTTAACCACTGATATTTCTATTATCTAAGGCTTCTACCTTGCAACTAGAGTGAGCTTCTTCACATAGGCATTGGGATCCTACAGATAAGTTTCCTGTACTACAATTTCAGAGCTAAAATAGGCTGGGAAATTTGTAGGATGATCAAACCATTAGCTCTCATAAAAGACTGATAAATCTATGGTGTCATGTGTTCATCTCATTTCCCAGAATTTCAAAATCTAATCAGGATACTGTTAGGTAGAATAATGTCTGGATCAGACTAGTCCAATCTAGAATACTGAAAGTTTGTAAATGTTTTTTGAGGGAACTGTATTTGCCTATTTCAGCTTTTGCCCAAAGACAGGAGAGCTAGAAATTTGTTGAGCTGGAAGGAAAAAAAAAGAAGATTGTATTGTTTCCTTGCCTGTCTGCCATCATATCCCTAATAACGTTTAAAAGCATTAGCAAATTCCACACAAATTTGATAGAGGAACTGAAGCCCAGAATTTCTATACACTCATTTGGAAATCAATAACTAACAACCATTTCAAAAAGCAAAAGGAAAAGTTTAGTTGTGTTTAGCCATGGTAAACGAGTCACCTGGGGAAAGAGCAACCAAACACCATCGATATTAGGTGATGGAAAGCAGGCATGTTTAGAGGACATATCTGCACTATGAACTAGTAACATGCTTATGATGGCCATGAATTAGAACTGTGCCTATATTATTGATAAGAAGTTCTTATGGACCAAATTAGATCTGTAGAAATAGTTAGCCAGCCTAATGAAGTAATGCATTTTATTCTTCCCATATATCTAATTTCAAATTAGAAATGACAAATGTTTACCTTGCCTTATTGCTTTCCTTTTTCCATTAAATTTAGTGTTTAATCGCTGCATAACGTCTAGAAATTGTGAAGTAAAAGCACAAGTAATCTTTGAGAATGAAGAGATCTAGTATTACAAATCCAGAAAGATTACAAGGTTTTCTTACAAAAAAATTCCTTATTAAAGAAAATTGTCAGAGTCTAGGGGGAGGAGAAATAAGAAATATGTTGTGAAGTTATAATTAATTTTTTATTTTTTTTTTTTTAATTAGGAATCAGAGTTGGTACTGAAATACCATTTTCTCTTGACTGAAGTATAAATCCACTCAGACTAGAAAAGACTAACAGAGCTTTATTTGGCAGGGATGCCACCTACTGGAAATCAATCAAGGCAGAAAATCAAATCTAAGCAGTGCTCAAATACCCAACAGAAATTGAGTGAATTACTGTCACATATAGTCTCCAAATGCATAAACCTGTGGTCAATAGATAGCAAACTCACTGACAAAATTAAAAACATGGTACTATCTAGGTCAGTAACCTAAGAGAGTACAAGCAATTGCATATACCAAAGAAAAGAAATCTGCCAATTACCAACTTTGAACTCTATACTAAATGACAGAAATGATCATCTGTACTTACAGAATTCTGGAGTGTTAAGTGGTTTTTATACAAAGGACAATCATACAAAAAATGTGACCATAGAAGACATTTCCTTATAGCCTTAGGTCAGGAGTGAAGATATATTCTTTGGTGAGAGCTGAAATAGACCTTCCAATCAAATTTGGTCAACAATACATTGGAGCACATAATTATGTCTTTCTGTAATAACTTAAAAAAAATGGAGCTGCAGACTGTGTAAAATGAAGTCACAATATTATGTCAAGGCCAGAATTAGTAGTCTCTAGCCTGACTCTAAGCAGCAATTAGATTAAAATACAAACTCTCTTGTATATTATTTAATTACTTGAATGGCAGCTAGTATAGCCACTTAATTAAAAATCTATGTTCTAAAGCAAAAAGGGTAACACTCACACTCATGTGATTAATGTCATTTGTTCTTTATTCCTCTCACATATAAATTTTATTTATACATACACAGAGCATTACAGGCATATACATACTTTGTGGCAGTTCAAAGTTTTGGGCTATAGCCCAGTCACTAATGTGATTCACATCCTGCTTGGCAAACATCAGAATAACTTTTAATGACAAGCAAAAATGTGAAAATACAAATTATAATGGAAAAAAATCATCTTGGCTATTAAAGGAAATCAGTTTGAAATCATTGCTGCTTCTAAAATGATGTTTTCTGGTTTTGTGTACTGCAGTCTTTTTAACACAAAAAAACCAACAACCCCCAAACACCTGAAAGGTCATGCTTAGCGTGTCAACAGTTGTAGTCTCTCCAAACTGCTACAGATAACGTACATAAAAGCAGTACTCTATACAGAATAGAAATGGCAAAAAGCAATAAAGGACTTAGTGTAAACTTGCTATAACAGCTCAACTGAAATATACAATTACAAAAAGCAAATGAAGGAAAACCTGACAAGAAGAAATCCTGTATCAGATGTTTAGTCCCTTAAGAGTTAAATTTTATTTAATAATGTGGTACAACTCAAAATTAAATGAGAGAATATTCATTCATTCCTTACCAGCCCAGAAGACTCGTGTCAGACAAGACTTTATTAGTCTGCATCAATATATATTTCAAGAAATAAAAATCTGTTGCAAAGAGAACTCTTGTTCCCTTGGTCTTGTAAAATTTCAGCATTTTTGCAGTGCCATTGGCAAAGGTAGCAGTAAAATGTAGGGCAAAAATTTGAAAGTGATAGTATCCTGCTAAGCTATAAGCAAATTCTAGGAAAAAGCCTTGCGAAAGGCTGCACAAGACAGATATGTGCTGAGCAGAAAGCATAAGAACCAGCGTCTGGTCATAAAACTATGCAGAATATACTCTACAATTACTAACTGATCTCATATATACAGTGAGAGTGCATTCTTGCCAGCATAAGAGAACATGTATCCAGTTTCCATAATCTTAGCATAGTTATAGCAATAATGAAACAGCTTTAAAGGAAGAGCAGAGTGAAAGTCCTTTTCCCTCTAAGGCTGCATTCTCTGTGCATCAGTTCTCACCGATCTCAGAAAGAATTTTAGAAACAAGTACAGAAATGTCAAGCCTTGTGTCTCCTTATATAATGTTTTCAAGTAGTACAGATGAGTAGAACAGGCCTGACAAGCTACAAGTACCACAGAACATATAGCATGCCCTGAGGCATTAAGTAAGGTCATTGTAATTCAGGAAATCCAAGCAAACAAATAGATCCGCAAAACGAAAGAGGGAACAGAAAACTTCAGGAAAACTAAAAAAATAAATAAATAAAAAATGCAACTGTTGAGTGGAAGAAAAATTGACAACTCACTGCCCACAAGCCTCAGCCCCTGCACTCAAAACTTAGACTTCCCCTATCACCAAGTACTTTCATATCCTTGAATTTTACAAACTATATGTAAGACTTTATCAGAAAACTCATAACCAACTTTAGCTACTGGGATGAAACAACTGCTAAAATAGTATATCCTGATCTACTAGAGAACTTCATAGAACTGTACTTCTTGCCTTCTTCTTCATCTTCATTAGCATTACATCGTCTGATCCCACTATAAATCCCCAGTATTTACTTAATCTGCATTTATGTACACAAGAAAAAGTTTTAATAAGTCAGTTTCATTATACAGCAGCACTGTTTTATCAGAAACAGAGTTTGCTTGCCTCACGTCTCCACCATTCAACATAACTCTGATTTCCCAAAATGGAAAAATAGACCTCCACATCATACCCTATTTCAGCAACAACAACTGAGATCAGAACTGAAATTATAGCCATATTAAGTAACTGAGCCAATAAAGAAAATGACAATTGCAGACACCTGACTGGCAACTACTCTTATTAATTTTAATATCTTTCATAACTTTTTAAAAATGAAAACCAACAACAATTAAGTTATTTAGGTTTTACTGTGGAACTTTAAAATGAAAATTATGATAGCTGATAACTATAGTGTTTAGGTAGAATGTGGGCTGAGGTTCCAGACATCTCTGAAATGATCAGAGCACAGATAGGAAGGTGAAGAGCCTACCCACCTTCACCTGAGTACTCTGATAATTAGTATAACTGGTTGCAAGTCAAACACTTAATGGCATGTTACTAAAAAAAATATTAAAAAATACCATGGAAGAATTTTTTTATTCCAGTCCAGAATGAGAAAGTATTTTAAATATTGACAATTTATCCTGGCTATTTTTAACTGAAGAGTAGATTAACTGATAGTAACTTTCACTATCATCTTAGACATTTTATCAAGTATTTCAGCTTCTGTAGGTTATTAAAAAGGTCTCTGTTTGCCATAGGACCAAAATATTCCAAAGGATGGCTTCTCCTTTTCAACCCTCAACAGCCACAGAGGCTTTTGTCACACAACTCTGCTTTGATGTTGCATTCACATTGTTTACACTGAACAACATGTTCAGATAGTTAGCACTCAATTTCTAAGTCTAGCCTACTGTCACTCTTTAATATTAGTCCTCCCAAGAACCAGACATATGTTTGGTTATATTTAGTATGTGATTCAACAAAATATTTAAGTGCATGTTTAAATCTATTGCTATGAGATAGGTACTCAAATAACTTAAAAGATACAGGCGTTAAGGCATTTCTGAGGTTTCATGAAGACAGTATGCTTTAGCTTTTATATGAAATACATGGTGTTTTAAACAAAAAAAAATGTATTAATCAAATTCTTGTCCTTTCATCTAGTACTGTTGAGAAGAAAGCATGAAGAGTAAATATTAGCTGACATACTGTCAATTCACCACCAAAAGCTGGATCTTTTAATCTCAAGGAAATCAACACACAAACACTGAATCACGTTCAGCCATAAAAAGAAGGGATAAAAAGATTTAGTCTGGACAACTATTAATTGTATTTCACTTACACCTATAGGCACCATGATTTACCTTTCATTTTGCTACATAAAACAAGAAAGAAAGAAGTCATCTTCGTTCTCATAAGCTTAACAGTCTAAAGAGGTTCCTATAAAAAGTAATTAGAAGCATTTGTGAATTTATAGAAAACTGGGGTTTTTTCACAGTATTCTTCTGACTTTACTAGAAATAGAGTTCTGAAAAAGACATAAAGGGCCAAATCAAAGAAAGGTCTCTATGTCTCCAGCAGAATCAATTCTGAGTTGGATATGACAATAGGTATCTTAGACACTAAGAATGGGGATGCCTATTGGCAGACGGCACAGCTTGTAGAGGAAAACTACAGAGGAAAACAGAGGAATGTGGAATCCCATCATTTTTTTCCAGTTTAAGTAACCACAGCGCATTCCATCACCAAGAACCATAACTAGGTAAGTGTCCAAAGCACTCTTAGGTTGTGACTGTAATACCACATCCTATGTGTGCAGTGCTCCTCATTCTCCTCTTGGAACTGCATTTACTGCTCAGCAAAGAATGTAAGGAACAGGGTGAGTAAACACAGGAAAAGGTCATTTTGGTAGCTTCGTAGTTATGCCTGAAAAGACACTTGATGTGAGTTCTTGCTGCAAAGGCTGCGTGCACGTTTTTATGTAGTGATGTTTAAAACAAGGACTAATCATTCCTGAAATAAAATGCCAGGTTGGTTGTTTATTTTAGGGTCCTTATGAACCATCCATGGCTCTTGGATTTGACATGTATATTACAGACAAATTCAGGAAGAGGAGAGAAATTCATCTTTAGTTTATTTACAGAAGGCAATATCTTAATGATGAAAATTTGTTAGGTTCTTCCCACATCCCCTGGTTGTCATAATTTAGTCAATTTTCATCACCAGATCCTCCCTACAACAACTTTGGTTTCCTCTGGCTTCAGTACTACTAGATCCTTGCCTTTTTGCTGCATGAATAAATTTAGTCAAAATCATTGTGATGTCCATTGCTGAGCACATCTATTCCTTTGTTAAATATGGCGGAAGAAGGCTACCAGGTCCAGAAGGGTGTTAGGAGCATTGGTAGACATAGTGTCACTGCACAGGCTCCAGTTTCTTAGGAGGCTGCAAAAATGCTCATGACTGATCAGCAAATCCATGTTGTTGGAGGCACTGATATTTGCATATTCATATTTCCTTAGACAAAAACTATTTTCTGTTGCAAAAGCACATTGGACTCATGGTACAAATGGGTTGATTCAAGACATTTTGATGCAGTGCAGCTGGGAAACCATCACATTGTATTTAATTAGGTCAATGATTGTCATGTATCTGTACTGTAATCAGAAATACCTGCCTGACTTTTTTTTTTCGTCATTCTACCCGTAATCATATGTATCTTACATATACACACATGCATGTTGATGATGGATACTCAGTTTCCATACTATAGGGATGCATGCTACAGGCAACAATATTAAAGCAAATAAAATCAACATATTGACTGGCTTGAATCCAAAGTGGTACTCAGACATGTTAGCCCAGTTAGTAATACTGCCTGCCTTTTTTTTTCAGGTTCAGCTTGCAATGTGGTTTTGTGGAATTTCAAACCACATCTTTCTCTCATTTGAACAGGCAATTTCCTCATCTGAAAATAAATTACTCTTGGAGATACTTTGGTGAGAGAAAAATGTTTCCAAGCATTTCTCATACATAAAATATATCAAGTCCATGTGAAATGCCTCAAACAGAACACTCAGCTTGTAGCAGAGGCTTTCAATTTTACCTTTTATTCTCTGTAATAGTTACAAGCAATTTTCCCCTTCTTTTCCGTATTTGAATGGCATATTTCATTTCACACATCCACTGCATTCTGTCCAGCACTGTAATTCAGCTAAAGGAAAAAGCTTAGCATTTGAAAATGTCAGCTGCCCAAAAGATATTTGGAAGTCTGTGAATGTTAACCTTTCTAACATTTGCTTAAAGCCATCTGAAATTAATTTTCCTCTCTGCCTTCCCATATCTAAATGAGAAGAAAGAACTATTCTAAGATGCCTATTTAAGCAGAAACTGATACAGAGTATATCAAAGCGTATTATCTCCTTGGGGAAAACAGGCCTTCTAATACATGTAAATAACTCATTCACATTACCAGAACTGCGGAGGAACAGATTTTCTCTAAAGATTGTTATTCAGTAAATTAAAGTCACAGAATCTACTATGTTGGAAAAGACCTTTAAGATCATCAAGTCATGCTCACCCCTCTCAGTTCCTCTTACTTATTCTCATTAAAAGTATTTTTTTTTTTTATGTTCTGTGCACACCTTTCTTATCAGTTCACTGTGCATGAAAATGAATTAATAGAGATAAATAAAGAGCTTTAAATAATCTCAGAGCTCAGGATATTTATTTTAACCATTGATTATCAATTCATCAGATGAAGATTACTGGTAAAGACATAAATCCCGAAGAAAGCTTTGAAATCATTATCATTTCAAATGAGGCTTTACTCTTTAACAACAAAATACAACTGAACTCAGAGTATAATGCCTCAATTTGCTGGATCATCATTAGCATGAATCTGAGACTGCATATTACATGTTCACTTGCATCCTCTCAATATGAAGTGGAATGAAACTGCAGATCTGATTAAAAAACCAAACCAAACCAAAACTAAACACAACATGTAATCATTTCAAAGAAACACAACAGAGCTGCAATTGTTTGTAAAGAACAAATAACAATCTTAAAAAGATTTATGCTTGAAGCAAGTAACTTCTTGTTATTGATAAAGTTTGTTCTCTCTATCACAAGGTTTTTTAAACTTTGCTCCCTAAAAAGCATTTTCTTGACATAAGTAGGTTCCATTCAGATAAAACAATATGAGTCTATGGAGGCAAATCTGTATTTTAAAAATTATTTTCCCCTTTGTGGTCCTGATAGAAGGAAATACTCTTTCCTGCTGACACATAATAGCCTCCTCCAGAAAAACTGCTCCGGGCCGCATACATGGAAATATATCCATGACAATCAGGGACAATATGAGACAATATGAGGCTACAACCAAGACTTACATAAAGGTCTACTTTTTTTTCCTTCTGAAATACCTAGCCTTTCAAAATCACATCTAAGCTCCATCTAGAACTCCACATCATCCATCCTACATTTTCACACAGCATTATATTTCCAAAACATGCTAAAGCTTGATATCCAGCATCCCACTGCTACTGTCCTAGAAAATATCCATCTCCTCAACCCATGCTGGGTACATCCCAAGCCTTCACCTAGAGAAAGCAGAGTTTCCCTTTCTCACAGCTGAGTACTACCCTCCTTGTCAGTAATCTCCTCTATTCTTGACAGGAGATTTGGCACAAGGGCCATCTACACCTAGTGTAGGATCTTATCCTGTCTACTATTCTCAGAAGCATAGTAGCAATTGTAAGGCTTTAAATTAGAAATGGCAACATTCAAGGTTCTTTTCTAGGAGCCAATGCACACTCTTCAGCACATCCACTTTCCAGGAACCCCTGCCTATCAAGGAAATGCTCTCCCCTGATGCAATCTAACAGACTTAGATTCCTAATGAGGAAGGAAAGCCTTCTAAATTGACCAAATTCAACCTGGCCTGGAAGAAATCAAGGTAAAACAGATTGTTCTTCATGATGTCAGACCTACATGGTTTGCAGCAATCACACCCACAGTATCAGGCAGGCCTTCATCCAAGCTGTAGTCCTAAACTCTCAGTAGGCACCAGGGTACTCATAGACACAGGCTACTATCAGATTCAAGATACCTGGTTTTCTTCAGCTCTTAGGTCTTCCAACAGGGACATGTCAGCTTCCATTTCCCTCAAAAACTGTCAGCCTCCATGTTATCAGAGTGCCAGTGTGCACTGTTACCAGTACTCTCCCTCTGTTTTGGGCCATACACCCATATCTGGATACTTGCAGTTTTCTGCCAAGACTGAACTCCTGTGAAGCTAAAGATGGATATATACCCTCAGACAACTGACTAAATACTAAAGGACTCTTAGGGACATCTATCATGCCTGCATCCCTGAAACCATGAGGCAGTCTGGAGAGCCGTACCATGTGCACAAAATCAGAATATGTAGTTCAGCTTCATAAAGCCTGGGGCAACTGCTGCCAACTCTGTGGTAGTCAGGAAGGAAGAGGAATGACACCATGAAACACATGAAACACATGAACATGTATAGGTAGTCTGGAGACAGCTCTACTGCAGCTGACAACAACAGCCCTGAAACTTCATCCTCTGCTATGCTCCCCCAGAACAGGAAGTCCACTCTGCTTTCCCCATCCACACCAAAACAAAGTAAAAAAGGCAATGCATCCAGGTTAATAGAACAGGCCCCTACATATACCAAAATGCACACAGGTAGATGATGTGAGGTTACTCGAATCCCCTCCCATGCGCAATGTAGGCTGGGTGTTCTTCCCAAATCTTCTAAACCTCTCAGGAGGATAAGGTCAATATTATTTTGGCCTTCCCACTGCACCTAGAGCTTGACCAAGTCAGACTAGAGGTGGGTTTCAGATCAGTCTGATGTGACAAATGTTGGTCAAATGGCAGCATGCAAAATCAGAAAACCCTCAAGACAGGTGATCAACACTTCTCTGTTGCTACTTACTTCTTCTACCTATGCACTTATGTAGCTGTGAACTCCTGTGGGCTCATATCTTCCAAGAAGGCTGCCTATCCATGCAGAGAAGTATAACTGCAGGGAGAGAACGAAATGAGCCACACAGGTTTCCAGAGAAGAAAAAGACAGCACAACACATCATAGTATCAAAAAGCAAACTGTTTTAAAATGAACCATTACAAAAGGCCAGTGTAGTTTAAAATTAAGACTAGATAATCTGTCCTTCACCTGTAGGGTCAGCCAGTCTGGCTGAGAAACAATAAAGAAGGGGAGGGAGCGGGAAAGAAAGCACAGTTGCCTATGTGATTAAGGCACATGATACATCAGCCTGACTGCTGAAATGAGGTGATAGTATCTGTATGCCTGTCTTGCCCCTGGGTCTTCCTGTGATACTTCACTTACATCCCAGATCTTTATAGGCCTTGATAGGGCTTTGGCAGTGGTTTTAGTCAACAGCCTGATAAAGGTTGATATAGCATATATACCTAGCTATACCAAACGCCCATTTTTTAGAGGTGGGTTGTTTTTTTTCTGCAGCTCTCAAGTTCTTATAGATTGGAATTTGAATACCTTGTCCCTTGGACAGTGGCCATCAGGGCTGATCTTCCAGATACCAGGAAATTGCCCGTGTCATGAAGCCTAGGGAAGCACGAGATTTCACCCTGTAGAAACCAGTGCATAGATCCTGTCTGGACCTCAGTAGTTGTTCCCTGCCATGGCACTGTTGAGTGAAGCTCTCCTCTGTGTCCACAATGTTAAAATTAAATAGCCACTCCAGACTGGAGCCAGGGAAGAAAACTAAATTAGATGTCGGGTGAATGACTTGAGCTTCACATCCAAAAGTAAAGCACAAAGTGATTCAACTTGTAATAAATATTCTCAAAACCTTAGCCACTTAACATGAAAATCTACAGGATCTATGCAGCTTTTTATTTCCTTCTCTTGAAATGTGAAATTGAAATGTAAAGTGTCAGTGTGAAGTGTGCACCAAATAATGAACTACTTTGTATAATCAAGAGTGAACCTTTCTCCATAAAGAATTATACTGAGAGGGATAACTGACTGCACACTTGGGAGACATTAAACAAAATAGAGATTGTGTTCCAATTTCAGGTGTTTCCACACAGGCTTGGCTAAAAATATGGGCAATTTTTATGAAGTTCTTTTTCAGTTCTATCTGAAGAAGGTAATCATAAAATATTATGTAATATAAACAAAAGACATCATTTAGGCTTCATGAAGTCTATTTTCAGAGCATTCATTATGTTAGTATTGTATTTAGCAACAAATTCTGTCTCCTAACTTCTGATAATGATGTCAAGTGAAGAAAAACAGAATAAATGACAGAAGTTCCCAGCTGTTCCCTAAACTTCAAAGCATAGGACTAAACACAGTGAATATATTTGACCATAAAACCCCTTGCAATAAATTCATGCACTCAAATACTTAGAAACACTGTAAACTAGAGATTTCTACTAAGCTTTTATTAAATGCCTTTCCAAGAATGAAAAAAAAAAAAAGAGAAATAAACCACCAAAGCCACTTTAAAGAGAAAAAAGGCAGTCCCTATGTTCATCATCTAAAAAAATAAAGTAAAACAAAATGATCAAAGCCTAGGTTGCCCAGGGAGGTTGTGAATGCTCCATCCTTGGCGGTGTTCAAGGCCAGGTTGGATGAGGCCTTGGGTGGCATAGTTTAGTGTGGGGTGTTCCTGCCCATGGCAGGGGGGCTGGAACTAGATGATCTTAAGGTCCTTTCCAACCCTAACTATTCTATGATTCTATGATTCTCAAATTAGGGTGCTTCCATTAAAGATCTTCCCTACTCTATGCAGAACTGCAAGGCAGGCTCCATGCTGCTAAAGCCACTTATTCATACTGTTGGACTATACATTTTCGCTAACTCTTCCAGTACAACATAAAGCTGTATGTTTTGTATTATTTAGTTAATGATAAGGAAGATAAGCATCAGATCTAAGAGGTGAGTATGTTTCCTGAAATGACAGAAACTTCCAGTTGATCTTAGGAAACAATCCACTTCCAGCTGTTGGGGAACAGATTTTTGGGTTTAATCATTTAATAGTGATACTTTCAGAGTTTTAGGGTAGAAAAAATTCACTTCTAATACAGTACTGGGGTCCTGTGGAGAGTGGAATGGATGCTTTGTGAGATCTTCTAACCTAGTCATCTGTTGTATGGCTGTGGTCTGTGAGCACCAGGACTTGGTGATCTACACAACACCTTCCTAGCCTATATTTTCTTACAGAAACAATAATTACAGTTGTATAGTCAAAGATTGAGCATATAGGTAAGAAATAGTACCGAAGTTTCTATTACTGCTAAAAAGATGTATTTTTTTTTGTAAATTTGCAACCAACAGAGAATAGAGTAGGTTTCACATATGAAAGACCTGTAATACTTTAAATTAGTATATACAGGAGAGATTTACTTACAAATAAAAACATAGTACACTTATTCTGACTTCCTGGGGTTTTTTTGTAATATATATGGTACCCAACAATTTTAGAAAATTGTCAAAAGAAATTAAATCAAATATTTCACAATAGATTATATTCTTCAACTTCTCTCTTTGCAATCGCCCTTTACCACCACAAAGTCTTAGTGTTAAAGTTTATGAAAACACTGAACCACATATTTTGCATTATGATTTCTGGAACACTGAAAATGAGATTAGAAGAGAGTGATGTTGAATTATTTAGGTTGAAACCCAGTTTCAATCTACATTAGTGTACAAAAATGGTTTCTTCCATATTCATAATGAATAAAATAATACACATAGTTCAGTGCAAACGGACACAGCAATAAAAAGGCTATAACAGTGTCATTGGGGAATCATTGTCCTGACAAAGTAATTATTGAGGTATTTATATCAGCTAAAGCTTTATTTGAAAAACACTGTAATTTCATTGTGATATAAGAAGGCAGGATACAGAAGTTAAGCAACATTTACTTAAAATGCTTTTAGTTAAACCTTTTTAATTTAGTAGACAGATTCTCCTGACTTCATTGAGTCTACACAAAGGGAAACTAATGTGATATAATTGGCATTTACAGGTATGGTCACATGTTTACACTTAACAACAAGGAAATTAGGCTAAATTGCTAAATGTTATATAGCATTTATTTGATTACTAGCCATTAATACTGATTTTTTATTTTAAGTAACTTTTCATTTTGTAGTGCCAAACTTCAGTCCAATATCACAATTCTCTTTTTAACAAGTAATAAAAAGGCAAAACCTAGGAAAGTACCTAGCAATTGAGGATATGACTTTTCAGGATGAAAGCTAGTTACTTATAGCATAATTTGAACTGACCTCCTATAACCCATAGCCTTCAAACCTGTTCTACAATATCAACCTATGCATATGAAAAATGTAAAATTCCTTAATCACAAAGAACTAAAAGGATGACATTACAGAGCAGCAATTGGTTTGCTGGGGGCCAAAGAGAAATGTCACAGTTAAGCTTCTGAATTTTTACCCGTCTCCTTGCTAATTATTTTCTAACTTCACTACAGCTCTGTGCTTTACTCTTGCAGGCTTCCTAGTGGTTTAAAGTTCAGTTTAGATTACCACATGCTGGTACCCATAATTACCATAAGCTTCACATCTGCGGTAAGAGAAAAAATAAGAGGCAATCCGGTAGAAGGCAGTGGAGATAAAAGCTAGACCATAGGACACTTCATAGGTCAAATAGGTCTTACATTTCAGATGTATGTTGGAGGATAAAGTGACAGTTATTTCCATTGCAGATTTCTCCTGCCTGGTGTCTTGATTAAAGTCTCTATTCGGAAAATAAAAACAAAACAAAACAAAAAAAAACCCACCATAGAAATCTCAGATTGCTTATTAGGTCACAAAATATTTTTGACTCTCCTTAAATGATAGTTAACAATTAATAAATCATAACAACACATTTCTATTAAAAAATATTTGTGCAGTGAAACAGCTACAACAACTCCTTAGCTAGACAGCTGGGACTCAGATTCTGCAGTTTTAATTAATAAGATAACAAATGTCATAAAAAAATATAACAAAAAACTCACAATTGAAAGTAATTGCATTTATTCAGCGGTAAAAGCTAGAAACTTATCCTTAGCTGTTAGAAGGATTTTTCCAACTTAGTACACTATAGAGGTTACCAAAAACTAACAGTGTTAGACAATGTGAAAAATAATGTGTCCCATTCCCTTGCAGGAGCTTTTTGCATGATTGAGTTCTATTTATGAGAAATATATGTTGCATATAGGAGTTCTGGAATGATTACAAAGTGAGATCCCCAAGTACCCCTAGCAAATTTTCAAGCATGAAAGTATCTCCAGAAGAAATAGTACTTACAGATATTTAGTTCTTAGTACATTGAATAACTAGTCTTCAAAAATGGTGTGTTCCTTTTGACTGAAAAAAAAAAAAAAAAAAGGTACTGATGTACTGAACAAAAGAACAGATCAAGATGTTGAAAGCCAAACTTTCAAAAATAGATACTACATGGAGTTTACAATCAGACTATGGAAGTTTAATTCTGCATTAACAGAAATGCAGCTTATGTCCTCAAAGTATTAGAAAAATTCAACAGATGTTTTGATTTTGTGTTCAATAAAGAAGGTGTCCGATTTCATAAGTGGATAATAGATCTTCACAAAATTTGTGTTGCTACTCTAGTTCCAGCTACATCTATAGGTGGCCTTTAACAATAGCTACTTCTTTTTTTCCACTGAATTTCTCTGCAACAAAAAAAAAAAATAAATGGGGGGTTTATGCCTGTGCAATGCATATATCACTTCCTGTTACCAATGGCTTGTGAAATTGAACATTTAAAGGAGTTTTTGCCATCACTCTCACCATTCAACATGATGTACTTACAGATCAACAAATAAATTGCCCTTGTCTGCATTATCCGTAAGTTAAATTAAGAATCAAGTTTTTTAATAAACGGCAGAATTCTAGTTTTACTTTAGATTTTCATAGTATTTTTATTTTAGATTTCACATTATTTTTCATCAATTCCTGAAGGTGGAGGGAGGAAGTATAACTAATTCATTTCTTCATGATCAGTGAGAAAAGAGTCAGTTTCTTTTAAAAAGGATATTTATACAAAGTACAAGGTCTGTCTTCTGCCCTCAAAATTGGCAACTTTGTGCTTTTTGAGGTGGTTTTGGTTTTGTGGGGTTTTATTCTCGGTGAATTGTAGCAGTCTCTGCAAACTCCAAGACAGAATGACACGCCTATAAATCTATCTCATAGAAATGTCAATGAATCATACTATATCTTCTAACAATGCGTGTTTTGACCTCAGGATATTTCACTTTTCTGCAGAGACCTCTTCTACACAGCATGCTTCTTTTAGAGATCTCAACATGTAAGTAGAGTATATAGGAGAAGCCTATATTTTTTCAAACTGTGATGTTGTGAAAGAAAAAATATAAGCAAAACGCATTGCAGACATTGCATAACTGAGTGCTGTGTTTCCTTGTCTTTAAAGTCCAATCTAATAAAAACAAAAAAAAAAAACAAACCACCAACCAGCCAAACAAAACACTTTAAAAGGAAATCAGTTTCTACTACATTACAAAGAAAAAGAAAAGATTTACTTTGGACTTGAGACTTATATAAGAAGCTTAACAGTGCATAGTTAAAAATGTCATTATTACAATTCCTGATTGCCAGATGAGACACAGGGTCAATGACCTTCAACCTTCAGTTATTCATTAACAGCAACATAAAACACACTCTGAAGTACCTCTTTGCAGTTATATAATAATCTACTTCTGTTTGGTTTTACACTCAGAAAAATAAATACAACTGCTGTTATTAAAACCACACACAATAAGTAGGCTCTCTACAGCATACTCTGAACTCCTACTAGTGTTATTAAAACTGATGAAAGTTCACGGAAAAGCAAAACATACCCCAGTGCAGAAAGTGGCCTAGCTATCTGTGAAACATTACAGAAAGTAGCAGAAACCAGCCTGGTAGGAAACCCAGGCTTTCATTTTCACCTGTGGAGTGCACAGTGTTCAGTGCTTAGTGATGCTTTAACTGCATCTGTGCCCTTTCCAAGTGGTGATATTAAAAAGTCTTATTCTATAGCATCCCACAGTGTGTAATAAGTATTCTTAAGAATGCTAACTTACAGTCTGTGTGATAAGTTTGATAATGTCATAAGCTTCATTCAATCACAAACTCAGCTACAAGTATAATGCGGAAACTTCAACCAACAACTTTTGGGCCTCTGGCAACACGATTTTCAACTTTGGTAACCCATCTTTCCTGAATTCCAAACAAGTAGTTCAACCATTACACCCCCTCCTTTTTGTATCTGCAGATAATGAGTGTACCTGGTGTTAAAGTCATTGATGCTCATGATATCTTAAAAGCTGTATAATTTCATTCTCTATGTATATAAGCATATATTATCTAGCAATTGCCACTCTGGTAGACAAGTATTGTTTTGGGGTTTTTTTTCAAGTTGAATCAGCATGGCTGGTTCTAAGGAAAAAAAGCCACCCTTGTATCTTGCTGAGACATCCCATCAGTTCATTAATTGACTTGGGTGAGGAAAGGCAGAGCACAGGAAAAGGTTCACCATAAACGGTTACTTCAGTATTTGTAGCACAATCATTAATGCTTCTTTTACAAGAAGAATGTGTTCTTCCCCTCAGACCTATTCATAACCAACCGGTCAAAACTGTTTGTGGGATCATTAAATGAATTCAGCATAATAAATAAGCCAACTGCAGAAAACTTGCAGTCAGACACAGAGCACACAAAAAAACCCCACAACATTCCACAACTAGACACACAATGATGGTGGCAATTTCAGGTGGTGGTTTGTGTTTTGCAAAAATTTAGCAGAAGATCACAGTTTTAACAACTGCACTGGGCTGAATTAATTTCTCCATCAGCAATTTTTTTCTCTAATGGCTGTATGCTTTCCTGCTGCTGGGAAAAAATGAAAGAAAATATTTATTAAAAAAAAAAAAGAAAATATATCATTTTGTAAAAGATAGCAATGCTAAGGGATTATCCAATTTACTTTAACTGTGTGTTGATTACCTCATAAGCTTATCTCTTCTTCTCATACTATGTTCATATAATCATAGAATCATAGAATAGTTAGGGTTGGAAAGGACCTTGAGATCCTCTAGTTCCAACCCCCCTGCCATGGGCAGGGACACCCCACACTAACTAGATTTAAAAAGTAAAACCAAAAAAATGCACTAATCCACAGAATTACTCCGTTAAATAGAATTGTTAGGGATATATTTCCTGTGTGCTTGGAAGATAAATGTGAAGAGATCATTTAACTCTATTGCATTCAATTAGATATTAGCAGATCTCATCAGCAATTTTGAACTATTATTCAACTCTGGATGGGGAAAAAAAGTGCAAACAAAAAAAAAAAAACCTAGCAGTGATTATTTCTTAATATTCAAAGGTAGAGCAAATGTGTGTTGCCTAAGCATTCAAAATTCAGCTAATTCTGATTTTGTACCTGGAAGAAAAAGTCATTGGTGTTCTTCTTTGAGATACAGAGATGTCTGGGCTTTTTAAAATTCAATGTTTACTTATAAAGAATAATCTTTCTTCAAGCAAATAATTCTTTTATTATGATTAAAATCTGCAACTGTTTTTTGTCTAAACATGTGTAGAGACAGACGAGCATCTAGTATTATTTGATATTATTAATAATGGTTAAAAGTTGTTTTTCCATTAGTCATAAGGATTTACAAACCTTCCAGTTGGTCTTTTTTGAGAACTTTTTGAGAACTCCCATCTTTTTATAGATCTGAGAATTATTATATTTCTTCTTCACTTTCTTTTCATTTGAGGATCAAACAGCTCACCTCATTCTCAGATTGCATGTTAATGAACTCTGAGTACTGGTTTTGAGACATACATTATAGTCATAGTATGGTCACAACACTCCAGTGAGACTTATCAGTATTTATGTGACAGTATGATGTGACAGTATGAGCTAGAAAAGCCTTTGCATAAATTCAGACTGCTGAGGGGCTGCAGAATCTCTGTGAGTAGGAACTTTTGCTTTTTCCCTTGCAATATAAGCTCTATATGTTATTGCATAGTTAAGAAGTTTTTATAAAGGCAGTGTACATCAAGCTGGAGCTTCATATATAGTGCAAGTATACTACATGCAAAAGACAATATATTAATGTTTATGAGACTGTTCACTTAGAACTACCATAGTAAAATTAAAGTTGTCTCTGAGGGATTTCCTAGATTGATTTTTAGTGTTTGGTAAGTTTGCATGGGATTTTTAGACAAACAGAAATATATACAGTGTCAATATAAATTACTTCTCTGAGTGGGTAACAGTAAGTTGAATATCTGAACTCTATAAACTACATATTGTCTAACAAGCTGCCTCCTGTCCTTTCTAAATGCATCTACATCGCTACTGCTGTTTTATGAATAACTGTGATTTTAATGAACCAGTCAGTGATAAAAGCTTATTTTTTTCCATGGAGATAAACATAGGCATACATGCATTACTACAGTTACCTATATATAGTCATGGGAAAAATACTGAATTGGAACTTGAATGATAGAAGTGTGTAGTTTCCCAATGATGGCAATAAAACATTTCCAAATAGGTATAAACGTTTGTTGACATCTACAATTATTGATTTGAATCTTGACAAATAAAGAATACTATATACTATGTAAAAGTTATCCATGAAAAACAATTTTTTAAATACTTTACAGAATAATTTTTCTAAGAATATATATTAGGAATGTAAATATTTTCCATTTTCCAAACTGAGGAAGGTAGAAAACCTTTTATTACTCCATGGTTCATGCAGTTGCGATGTTATCATGTATTCTGTTATGTCAGAAGTAAAGACAAGACGAAAGATGCCTTGACAAGCTGTACACATACCAATGCCACAAAAGCCTAGCATTACATGACTTTCTGAAATCCGAATAGGGTGATTTACTGCAGGCGTATAATTCTCACATGAATTTCAATACCACTCAAATAAGAGCCAAGAAAGCTCAGGGAATTCTGCACTCATAACAACTTTGAAGAAGCAGCAAGAAACACTGCCAATTTTGTTCATGCTACAAATGCTGCAAAAGTTTTGGCCCAGACACAAGCTTTCACTCAGAGATATGCTATAATGAAAGATTATACGGTCCTCCAAAAAAAAAGAAAAAGGAAAAAAATGGGAAGATTATTTAATGTTTTTTTAATAAATAAAATGCATATAATTCTGTAAACATAGAAAAGTTTATATACAGGTTTTACGAAGCTTTATGTAAATAAGGTAAGATTTACATAATATATAAATATTATAATTTGGTTAACTTACTAATAAACTTTCATTAAGTAAATTTAACAACTTAGACTTTAAGTTGAAAGTTTACCTCATTACATGTTAAATCCTAAGAAATGTTTAATTTTGGCTGCTTGCAGAGCTTTCAAAGAATCACAGACTCATTCAGGAAGGCAGCCTCTGGGAATGCATCCCCCCCCTCCCCTTCTGCCTTCCCACACACTAGAAGTAGGATCAGCTAGAGCTAGAGCAGGTTGCTCAGTACCTTATCCTGGTAGATTTTGAATACCTCCAAGGATACAAATTCACACCTTAGAAAAAACATCAGTGATATCAGTCCTTAGGCTCTCTGGACAATCTGTACAGCACTCAACAATTCTCACAACAAAACCTTTCTTTCATATTTAAATAAAACTTCCTGTACTTGACTTTGTGAACATTGCCTATTGGTCAGTCACTAACTATCACTGAGTCTGTCTCTTTAGTATCCAAATGTCAGGTGATAAATCAGGGGATATAGAGAAGATCCTTTGGGCTTTGTCTTCTCTAAGCTGAACAGTCCCATCCCCCTCATCTTTTATTCATATGACAGATTTTCCAATCCCTTCATCACCTTCATGGCCCTTTGCTCTGGACTTGCTCTGGTATGTCCATGTTTCTCATGTATCCAGAACTGGACACAGATCCCTGCACTCTGGATGTGGCCTCACCTATGTTTCTTAGATGGGATCACCTCCTTTGATCTGCTGGCAATGCTCTTCCTAATGCAGCCCAGAAGGCTTTTGATTTTTGCTGCCAGTGCACAGCTGGCTCATGTTCAGCTTGTGTTCACTGATACCTTGAGGTCTTTTTCTACCTATATGCTTTCTAGATGGTCTTCCCCTAGCATGCACTAAGGTATAGGATTATTCTTTACCAGTTGAAGGAATGTCTTTCCCCTTATTGAACTTCATGTGGGACCTGTCAGTCCATTTCTCTGACCTGTCCAGGCCCTCCTGAATGGCAGCACAAACATCCAGTGTATCAGACATATTTCTTAATATTTTATCATCGTCACAATTGAAAACTCCAGTATCAGTTCATCATATATGTACTAGAACAAAATGAATGATCTCCTGAGGGTGCTTCTCTCTCATCATTAATTACCGCTGTGCCTTGATGCCTAGCTTGTACTATACACAGAAATTTCCAACTGGCAAACTTAGGCAAAATGAATTTATGTTGAGTACATTATGTGTCAAAGTAAAGAACTATGGGGAATCTAAAAGTGTATAGTTACTTCATCAGAAATGTGCTATGTTTTTCTCAAACATTCTCTTTTTAGTAATGCAAGTCTTGAATTCAGTTCTGAGTAAGTATAACACTTGTCACATATTTACATTTCATAAAGTAAAAAAATTAAATCCTCCAATTCTTATTTGCCTGGTGTGGCATTTGTATATTAATTCAACAATTCAGTTTAGCTCCTTATAAATTTTATTAACCTGATGGCAGAAAAATACTTATTTAATTAAATCATGCTTCTGTTGTGTTTTAAGCCCAGCCAGTAACTAGAACCATGCAGCCATTCGCTTACACCTCCTTTTTCCCCCTGACTCTGGGTGGGATGGGGAGGAGGATTGAAAGAATGTAAACGCCACAGGTTGAGATAAGAACAGTCCAATAACGATATAATATAAAACTACTCCTAATAATAACAACAATAATGAGGGAAATAACAAGGGGAGAGAATATGAAACTAAAAAGCGAAGAGAAAAAAACCCAGTAAACACAAGTGATGCACAATTCAATTGCTTACCACCCACCGACTGATACCCAGCCCAATACAAGCAGCGATCTGGGCCTTCTGGGTAACTGCCCCCAGTTTATATACTAGGCATGACGTGCTGTGGTACGGAACACCCCTTTGGCTCATTTGGGTCAGGTGTCCTGTCTCTGCTTCCTCCTGGCTTCCCATGCCCTTCCTCACTGGCAGAGCATGAGACTGAGAAAGTCCTTGATCGGAGTAAACATTACTGTGCAACAACTAAAAACATTGGTGTTATCAGCACTGTTCTCAGACTACAGCAAAAAACACAGCACTGCACCAGTTACTAGGAAGGAGAAAAATGGCTGCTACTGCTGAACTTAGGGCAACTTCAAGGATGTTCAAAGCAAAATAAGCAGGTGTGTTTACAATGTAAAACTTTTGTTTGTCATTTAGCTGGATGGAATGAATATCTTCAGGAAATTCAGGAAATGCATATGCCATGGGCACAGACAGCATTCATTACAATCTACATATTCCCACAAGCAAACAAGTTTTTCTGTTTAGGTATCTGGATTACAACTACTCAAATATAATCAAAGTGAGTTTTGACATTATCACCTCTTACCCATTTTGTTTGATTTTATATGACATTTTTCTAGTGCTCATAACTTTGGCAAATGTTAATCCTTCAGACGAAAATTCTGCAGGCTAGAATCAATATTGCCAATATGAATCATAAAAAATGTCCAAGTTCAATCTCAGACTATCACATAAGTCTTAAAAATCGTCATATATTTTAAAGTTTAAATCATGAATACTTAACTGCCTTCTAATTTTCAATTAATTGCAATTGTACCACATCAGAATGAATTTAGTATTTTCTTCTGCACTTCCCTACCAATTCATTTTTCAGCTTTTTCATTGACATATAAAATGTTACATTTCATACAGCATCACACCTGCCCTTTCCTTATACTTCCCTTCTTTCTGTAGAAGAGGATGTCCTCATTTTCCTATTGAATAAATGACAGCTTGCTGTGTAAGGACAGAAAAAAAGAAGTTGGCAAGGGAAGAACAGCAAGTATCTGAATCATTTTCAAAAGATGGATAATAAAGAGAACCATACAGCTCCATTGGGACCTTGCTGCTGCTTCTCCTTCTAAAAAGAAAAGAAAGAAAAAAAAAAAAAAAAAAAAACCAAGAAAAGTTTTTTAGCCCCTTTACCTGCATATTTCTTTGTCAAAAAACTGCAAGGTTTCTAAAAGATGAATTTCACTCTACAGGATGTCTGTTCTCTTCTGTGAAGTGAGATAAAAAACAAAAAACATGGTTCAAAGAGTGTTTAACTCTTGACAGTCTGTAGACTGTGCTCAAATTTCCAAGATCCGCTGTAATTTGACGACTAGAATCATTTGAGGCTCCATTGACTTCTGGGTACAGATGCCCAGGGTAAAAAGAGATCTAGAGCACTAGAGCCTTTGCTGCAGGCATCACCTGATACAATTTGTTCTCAGACCTGTAATGTGCTTGCAGCCATTCGACTGCATAGCTTCCTCTACCATTTCAGAGACCCTGGTTCCCCTCCAGAAATCTCAACTCAAACCAGGATTCCTGGCTATAACTGTTCCTCTGCTTGCCACTTCATTCATTAACTGTGAAATCATTTAGCAAAGCTCAAGTCTTAAAAATATACAGAGCATAGCCTACTGTCTATCACTGCCATTTATGTAGTTCACTGCATAAGAGGCTATATGTAGACTTAGAGAATCCTCTGTTAGTAATGTGAGGTGATTTCCAAGATAATGTCAAACACAGATGTTTCTGTTTTCTTTTTTAAAAAATAACTATGCTACAAAGCAACTTTGTCAAGAACTTCAAAGGCAAGAGAAGTCAGACTTAAGGTTGACACCTTAATTGCACATAACACAGCCTTTCCAAGTGCCACAATAACAACTCTTGTCTGCGAACATGGGATTTCACACGCCAGGTTTTTCGGCAGATGTGGATAAAAGACAATATGGGTATACTGCCAGACTTAGAGGTAAAAGTGACACATAATTTCTTGTCAGAAACATATGTAGTAGGCAAGCTAGTTGAAATCATGTCCTCCTCCTGTCTTATCTGTCAACAGTGAGTTGAGCACGCTGTAGATAACACCCCATGATCCTGATTCTGTGACTGTGCGGACCTCCATCTACATTATGGATTAATCTTTCCCTTCTTCCGTGTGAATAGCCACTATACACGATATACACAGGGAAATTTTGATAATAACTTTTTCTGTTAGTAGTTCGTATTGTCCATAGTAGCATTAAAACCTGATTATTTGTTGTTTGCTGGGTTTTGGCTTTTTCAAAAAATAAAGGATATAAGCAGGTGAATCTGTGCTACTTAGTTTATATGTCTACAGAGAACATACATCATTTGTATGAGTGTCTCATTCTATTCCTCAGATACACACAGATCATGCTCCGGAGATGCATCCAATGCTGATTGCTAATATACACCTCAGTTAGCAAAGACACTGTAATGTATAAAACTCAGGAGGTTGTCAGTGACATTGTTCTTGAGGAAAGAACACAATACTGAAAGGTATTCACTGAGGTCAGAGATAGAGTTAATGCTAGAGTCGATTACATTGGGCTCTGAACTATCCTAATAGGCTCCTGCAAAAAAGATCATGAAAGAAGCTTCAAAGGGCTCTACATGAAATCCTTTCATTCTTTTCACATGAAGTGGAGAAAGAGATCAAGCGCCTCTTAGGCAAGGGTGGATAATAAACGTGATGATAAATCTTTACTATAGAAATATCAAGCAAAACTGGTAGGGAGACCAAATTACTTGGCACTGGGTTATTTGGCTTTTCAGGGGTAAAGCAAACAAAAAACCCAGTGATGGCATCTTTTCAACTTCTTTTAGTCTAAATAAGAATTTTACAGGGATTATGATACTCAAAGGAAAGGCAGCTATCTAAGGAACGCTGGGTACAATAACACTACAATAAGACAAGTATACATTCAACAATAAGAAGTGACCAATCAGCAGAATGAAATTTTGCTCCTAGCCTTGATTCCTGGTATTTTGCCTCAATAATGAACTTTGGATATTATATCATCTCTGAGAATCTGGGAAACAGTATTTGTTCAAGCCATATCTCTGACAACTTTTTTGAAAGAAAATATCACCACTCTAACCTAGCACCTAAATCCAGGCTTGGCATATGTAACATAATAACCTTCTCCAGCAGTGATATTAATTTCGTAAAATATACCAAGATCCTTTTGAAGACCTCTTTTTACTCAAACCCTACTCATTCTTATAAACAATTCAAACCAGATTTATTTTATTTTATATTTTACGTATCTGTCTTCAGTCTTTGAAGTCTTTGTCCAGGCTCAGTATCAGGACAGTTGCCTAGAGCACCTAATTTAATTTCTGAAAAATACTGGTGCAATGTTATCGATTTGCCCTCTTCTTTCAGTACAAAAATATGTTGTAAATATAATTCTCTTTCTTCCACTCACTGGTTCAGAGTCCTTAACCCTCATCATATTGACTACATATTTCTGAAAGTTATCTTTATCCTCACTAATGAGATTTTTCAATGCATGATTTACATTAATTTCTCCCTTTTGTTCTTTTTATATATTTACACATACACTTCTGCTCCCGTACACACATACAGAGCTTTTGAATTCAAGCTTCAAACTTCTGGGTATGATAGTAGTATCATTAGAGAACAAAAGATAATAGCAAGCAATTCTTTATCATTCTGTGGATTGGGTGATTGCCAAGGCTAGGTGGCATACCAGTTCATATACACAAATCTTTGACCATCTTACAAGTTTTATTTCTTAGAGACTGAAACAGATTACTTTTTAGCTGAGGAAGCTTTACCTGCAAAATCGTAATTTGCTGTTATATAATACATGTCTCAAATTTAAAAGTACATATTTTCTCACTTAATTTTCACCGTATTTTTTGACACTGTTAAAACATCTCTTGTGAGATATATATTTTGTCTTCTTTTTTATTGCGTGTCACAATTTTCACCTGTCCCAAGAGCTGAAAATAGAAAAAGGCTAATCTGTGGAAGTCTTGTACTTCCATGATGAAATGGTTTTATGCTTTCCTGTTGATTAAGAAAGCATATGACAAATGCAAAAGAAAGAAAAAAAATATCATGACCTTCCAACCCTCAAAGAAGAAAGATTTAGCTGTTTTAATCAACAGAAAAGTGCTGGTTTGGATGATTCAGTGAATGAAAATAAATAGAGGAGATTAATTTTCACTTGAGGCAAGGGTGAGGAATAACACTTTGGCTACCCACTTGCATATATATCCACCTAACCAACATGCACCTGTCTAACTCAGATGCAGGTCCTTTTTCTGTTAGTACATTTGCTTTGTTTTTTCCAGGTGAAGGAAACCATAGGAGAGATGTTTAATTGAACTCTAGTGTGGAGGACAGATACAGAGAAAACAGAATGACTTCCAGCCTTCACTTACAAATTAAACAAAATCCTCAGGGATCTTTAACTGGCAGACATTTGGAGGAAATTAAATGCTAATGTGTGCAGTTGGAATTTTTACACCCACAGACATCAAATATATAAAGACACTAACTTCTTTTCTGTTGCAGGAAATTCATAATATATGCACAAGGTATAAGGTTAAATCTTATGAAGTAAGGTAAGAATTCAACATCAAATCATGCACTTGCAATATAACATGAGCCCAGACATTCCCAGCCTTAAACTGTTTAAATAAATGACTAACACCTTTTTTAATGTGCAAAAATATGGCACTACTGCAGAATTAGAGAAGGTCCTTGCTGAATACTACAATGTGAATTATGCACAGGAGAATACAGTAAATGAGGTTCTGGGATGGCATGAAAGCTCTTATGCATAAGCTTTCAATATCTCTATCCAGTGAAGAAAAACGTTTTACGTATTTCCTGCTTAAGTTAAGAGCTTTCAAAAATACTTCAGGAACTCAGGAGAAAGGATACCTACCAGTAATGGCACAGCGTGAGGAGTCTGGTCATACTGGTTAGAAAGCTCATGTGCTTTATGGCTCTCTTCTTTTTTGTGGGTTATGACAAAGGTGTGCATGTGTGTAAATGACAAATCATGGTGTTATTATATATATTTTGTTACTATCCTAAACTATCAGAAGACTAGTACCTTTTGGAGAGAGCAACATATAAACAGTCTACTTTGTATGGCAAAATGGTTTGGGAAAGCATTGCATAACCACATGAATGGACTTTTAGAAACTTGTCAATAGCTGAATGTATAAGAGTTGACAAAATACATAAAATATATGTTTTAAGATAGGAAAGAAAACAATGGAACTTAAAGGAAAAAAGGTAGGGTATGGTTTTGGTTTTCTGCAAAGAGCAAAAATATCCAGCTGTTTCCTTAGAAACTTGACACTGGATACTAGCTGAAAATCTCACTGGATTCTCCCTTAAGAAGTGCCTGAAAGTGGGATTTTGTGACCTAAATGTTTTCTATATCTGAACAAGGCTCATTTTGTAGTGACTGAAGAGAGTCAGCTATTGAAAATCAACTTAGATGACTAATCTTTAAGTTTTTAATGCTAATGAGATAAATTATGTCCCAGGTTCTTACAAACACTAATGCTTGACATTACTGAATTGCTTGATACAGAAACCTGTAGCACTTTGCATAAATTAGGCCTAGTTGAAAGCAGTCTTAGCCAATGTGGATAAGTTTTAATTTACTCTACAAGGTAAGGGAAGTAGCTAAGCAGAGAAGTAACTTAAATACAAACCTTTGAAGCAGTGTGAAATCTGTGACTACTGAGATCATTTGAGACAGGAAGACTAAATGCCAGCACCAGATATTTGTTGAGCATCCAGTGAATCTGAATGGGACCATCAAGATTTGGGTATTCTTTACCCCATTCCAGTATGGACAATGTCCAGGGTTGCTCAGCAAGAAAATAACAGGGACCCTAAAGATCTGCAACAAGGTCAGGACCAGCTCTTTCACTTCCAGAGATGCCTGAGAGTAAAGCACTTGAAGTTAAAGTTGACTTTAACTAGAAAGTAAACACGTGGCACATCTAGAATGCATGTTCTGATACAGCAGTTTTTCCCAGAAACCACATTCTCTCACAGAGAACAGGAAAACCATGTAATTTGTAAAACTGTGTACATCTGTGCTGAAAGTGTTAAGGCACCTGAATCCATTCAGTCTCCATGCCATCATTTGGTCTGAAAACACAGCAAAACCACAGCTCATTTCTTAAAAACATGTCCCTTTTACATGGCTTGTATGTAGAATAGAGACAGGATATAAGTTTGAGCTTTGTACAAAAGATGGACAGAGATGGAATTTGTTTAGTATTGTACATAGCTAGAATAAATTAACTAAAATTCAAATTATCTAACCTTGAACAGATTCTTAGACAGCTAGCTTTGAGTTGGTATACATAGCTACATGGTTTCACCTCTAGAACTGATTCAGCAGCTCCCACGCTTAGGTACGTATCTTTCACACATGACTTCCTATTTATATTTCCTATATTTTGTAGCTTTACAATCATGGAACTGAAATTTCCAGCAGCATGATAGATAAATCTCAGGTGTTCGAATGTTAAAGTTCTTTTTTGAATCTAATCTTTTGTAAGCAGAGAAAATTAAAACTGAAATTTATGGGAGAGGCGTCACCAGAATTTTTAAACAATCTGATCAAGTAAAAACTGGGAAAACTGAAAATGCTGTTGACAAAGTCAACAAGTAATGCAAAGAAGTACAGTCACTATATCTAGACACAGAAACATCCAGGACAGGCACATGTTAGTGATTCTGTACAGCTTTGTTAGATGTCTGCATCGATTTGCTCTTCTCCCTACATCACTGTGTGATATGAATCTTCTGATCACCGTTCCTTGCATGGAGTCCCTCATTGCTAGACTCAAATGTCTCAAATGTGATAGACTTCAGTCTGTCAATCTTTTTACATCCATTGAGCATGGTTGTAACACTTTCATTGGAACTGCAAAAGAGCATTTTCTGTAAAACAATATAATAATAATAAATCTCCTACACTTGCAATTGTTTCCCTACTGGCATAAGAAAGCCCAAACTTTGGTTACCTTTCTCTTTTTCTTCTGATTTCCAGGAATGTGTGTTTAGCCCAGTGAGGAGAAGGCTCCAGAGAGACCTTCCAGCAGCCTTCCCAGTACCTAAAGGGGGCCTACGAGAAATCTGGAGAGGGACTTTTTACAAGGTCATGAAGGGATAGGACAAGAGGGAATGGCTTTAAACCAAAAAAGGGTAGATTTAGATTAGACATTAGGAAGAAATTCTTTACTCTGAGGGTGATGAGACACTGGAAGAGGTTGCCTGGAGAAGCTGTGGCCACCCCATCCACAGAAGTGCTCGAGGCCAGGCTGAATGGGGCTTTGAGCAACCTGACCTAGTGGAAAGTGGGTTTTTTGTCTGATAGGGAGTGGTAAGAATGTAGTAACTGAATCTCCCTATGTTTAAAATTTTAAAACTGTAAAGAAGAAAAAACAATTCATTTTGGCAAACTAAAATTGATTTTTAATTAAATTAAATGGAATAATTTTGCTTAAAATAATCTGAAATTAATATGTTTAATTTTGAAAATATTATAAAAATGTTAATTTTAACTTTTTGTATCTCCTGTATTTTTAAAATTACTTGGTCATAGATTTTTAAAAAAGTATCAAATGTGTTTCCCAGATGAATGTACAAAATTGTTTTTATGTCAGCAATCCCTATAGCCTAGAAAACGTAGAAATGCCTAGTGCATTCAACATATTATTCTCAGCCTCAGGGGTAACATCAATGTATACAAATGCCTAATGGGAGTAGACAAAGAAGATGGTGTTAGACATTTCTGGTACCACCAAGTGACAGATGAGAGGCAATAAGTACAAACTGAAATTCAGTAAATTCCATCCAAGTATCAGAAAAAACATTTAGCAGTGATGGTGATCAAAGACTTGAACAGGTTGCCCAGACAGGTTTGGAGTCCCCATTCTTGTAGATATTCTAAACCCAACTGGACAAAATTCTGATATACCTGTTCTAGTTGGGTCTGCTTTGAGCAGAGATGTTAGACTACATGATTCCAGTGGCTCCTTCCAATCTCAGGTATCTGTCATCCTTTGAATAAAAAGGCAATAAGGCATCTAAAGTGTTAAGCCAGGTATTTAAATGAAACAAGCTAATAAATATATAAACAACACACACACACAAAACCAACCAACAAACGAACCCCACCACAACAGGTTACAGTCAAGCCATATCTTCCCCCTGAAAAGTTTCTTAGCACAGATAGATGATCAGACTGACAACTGTCTCGGTGGAGCATTTTTCACTGAATTAGAGCAGAGCCAAGTAAGGTTCCTGTTTTCCATCTCTGTGTTTAATTGGTGTTCAAAATGAAGGCTCTATATGCATTGGAAGAAATCCATCCTGACACTTGCAAACTAAACCTATGGTCCTTGCAGTTTGTGAAAGCTGCTGTAAAATAGTAGGCCAGAATGAGAGCTGTACTGACCCTGGCATAAACAGAGGGAGCTAATTACAACAACTGAAGAGAATTTCAATGACTGGGCAAAAATTATCTTTGCATTACTAGTAGTACACATTTGACTCTGGCCTCCTGCTGCTGCTGCCCAGCTCAGTTTCTTGTAATGTCTGGAAACAGAACTCTCAAGGTGGTCATTGTTCCTTTTGTTCTCCATAAAGCATTCATATAAATCCTACTAAAACCAAAGCAACTGTTTGTTGTTTTGGTTTTTTTTTTACACATATTACACAGAAAGAAGTATGCAAAACCAAAGAACACCAACTAAGAAAGAAATTGCAGAGTGTACTTTTTCCCTTACCTTGTATCAACATCAGAGATCCTTTCCTCAGCAACCAAGATACTGAATAGTGCTGTTCATTCACTGTCTTTCAGGTTAATAATTCTGAGAATGGTTTCATCAAACAAAGTTAACAGCAAGGCTGAATGCATTTAAATACTTTTTAAGAATATGCTTGATTTTCTCTGCAAATTAAATCTCCCACCACAATAGGCTAAGCTCTAGCACACTCCCATGAAGTATGTTTTAAAATGCTAGACTTATTACTTTGGAATTTAACCCTAGTAGGTAAGTTAATGAGAATATTGTAGAGCATCTTTAATATGCTGCATGTAACTAGGCCTTCTATAATTAGGAACTTGAAAAAAAAGTCTTAATTTTAAGAACATCAGTAGGATTCCAAAAAGGAAAACAGAAAGGTTTGATATGTTTCTTTGATACCAAAATATCTTATTGTTCACAGAAAGATCCTTGCTTTACTAAAAGTTTCCAATCTCCCCACCTCCCCCATTATTCAAAATATTTAATACTTCAATTTTTCAGTAGTTATTCTCCCATAATCATGCTGAATTGTGCCTTCATTGAAGTTAAGATGCTAGCCAGATGGCTGGAAGCTATCCAATGGCTACTTAGTAGAACCCAGCCAAGATTTATGAAAAACTATTGCTCATAGTACAATGCTCATTCTTGTAAAATGTCAGTGAGTTAACTGGTTTATATCAGAAAAGTGAAATTCATGTTGCAAATCATAGCATATTTCAGATATAGTTACAGCCACATACTGGCATCCATCATCATTCATTTTCAGGTCAGGCGTATATGCATTGGCTTTACTTTTGTTCAGGGACTTTATTTCCCATAGTACTTGGCAGTTACTATAGAAAAGTATACCAAAGTTGCAGTGGAAGTATTATGAATTTTTGGTAGTTCATGTGCAGTTTAATTACTTTTGAGGAACTTATGACGCCAACTTGTTGCAAACCTAGTCATGCAGGGTACAAAGAATACTTCTCAAGAAGGCCTTTCAATTTCAGAAGTTTCATGAAATTCCGGGAAAATCTCTAAGACTCAGGATATAAAGAAGCTTTGAGAATTATTTATTAACCACTGCTCTGAGGAGAATACACGGACAAAAGGATTAATATCCATAACTGTAGAATCATAGTCACATAGAGTTTGCATGCCAGAATATGCAAAGATGATTCTATTGAAATGCATATGATTAAAATGAAATAAGCTAAATGTACCTTTTCATCTTTCCAGGTTTAAACGCATTTTGTGATTCAGAGGATTAAATCATAACTTTGCCTACAGAACCCCACAAGAGACCTCCACAGAGGCTGAGTTGTCTTTTAGAAGAAAAAAAGGACCATTTCTCTCTCTTGACTTGAAAGAGAGCATAAGTATTAACTCCAGGGCAGACATTCAACCCATAAATATGGTTCCCCAAGCTGTGAGAAAGACTAGTCTGAAACTACAGTACTGTCAGCCGACATAAACTGCTCTAGGTGGTTTGAAGCACTCCTGTCCCTGTGCTGCATATAAAAGAGCTTATTCTTGAGGTACCTATATATCCAAAGGATATATATTTTGCTTAAGGTTCAGTGATGTAAAACTTAAGAGTTGCAGCACCAACTCAGGATTTCCCTCCCAAACTACAAGAAAATGGATCTTTTCTTTCAAATCCTCTTTTGATATGGCCTGTTTTATTTGCATCAAGAATCATCATTTTCCATTTCCAGAAAAATACCCCAGTCACAAAGTCATGAAGTAATCTTTCTTGTTTGTTGTTCTCTGCCTTATCTGGAAAACTGAGATGTACTTGATTTCCATGTTGGGTAGGTAAATGATCTAACTTCTGCATCGTAGAAGATTTTTTCTCCCTCTATAATCCAATGCATGTATTTTTGATGGGGACACATATTTGTATTCACATAATTTCCAGCAATTCCTTGCTTTCAAAATTCCTGCTGGAACAAGCCCTACTAAAAATTAACCTAATTAAATTTGTAGACTAAAAATGCAAGTCTGGATTTATTTATTTATTTTAAATATAAGTTTTGCTGACTCAAGTTACTTTGCATGGTATTAGCTGCTGCTCTATGTATTAGCAAGAAAGCTATTACCTACTACCTATTATTATGTAGGGACTTAAACTACTACTTCCATAGAACTCTCCATAGACCTGTGCTATAAGATTTACCAGCTAACTCAGAAATCTTGGAACAACACTGCACAGATGCTACTGTTCATTTTACAACAAACAAAATAGATAATTGTTCTTTTCAGTGGATAGAACTGCAAACAGAACTGGCCATGACATAAGGAGATGAGCTATGGCTGAAGAAGTGGTGGGACTGGGGCTTCAAGTTCCAGAGGTAAGGGTGAAAAAAATGCTGAGCAGAATCTACCTGTGATACTGACTGGGCATAAGTCTCGAAGAAGAGGCTTTACCTCTGGAATGGCCCTGTATAGTAGTTGTGATGTTATGACTGGGGTTAACAACTGAACTTTAGAGATGTGGTTGCAGTGACTGTGGATTCAGCAAAATATACTAACATGAAAAGAAAAAACATACTAGCATTGTATATAAGAATTATTTAAATTGCTTTGACTTAAAATATTGTTTTCTATTTATCTAAATTGTTGACAGTTGCACTGGAAAGATTGCAAATAATAAAATGTATACTTTAAGGAAAAAGTATTTTTTAGTATCTCAGCCAAACTTGCCTTACACTATTGTAAGGAGAATCTGGTATTTTCTAAAGCACCCGATTGGTTTAGAAGTATAATGTCAGTAGACTTTGAAGCATCTGGCAATCATACTCTACTAAACATATAATACTTTTCAGATTGTGGGATTGGATAAAAAACATGCAAGTTGTGAAAGATGATGGTGAACAACGTACTAGAAAGTGTAATGAAAAAAATTCACAGACCATTATTAATACACAAGCAATGGTATAAGGCAAGCACACTTTATAACAGCATAGAACACTACTCCCAGGAAGGAAGTCTCAAATTTCAGTACCAAGTATTACTTTGGAGCATCATCCCAGTATTGAATAAAGTGAAAGCAAGTTAAAATCAGAATATCAGAGTTTCAGATTTCAAGTTGTAATGCTGAAAGTCCTAATTTTCATAGAATCAGAGAATGTTTGATATCGGAAAGGACCTCTGCAGGTCAGCTGGTTCAAAGCCCCTGCTCAGGCAGGACCACTTATAGCAGGTTGCCCAGGACCACGCTCAGAGGGATTTTTAGCACCTCCAAGGATGGAGACTCCACAATTTCCCTAGAAAACTTATTTCAGTGCTTGGTCACCCTCACAGTCAAAAAATGTTTCCTGCTGTTCAGAGGGAACCTCCTATGTTTCAGTTTGTGCCATTGCCTCTGGTCCTGTAACTGGGCACCACTGAAAGTAGCCTGGCTCGGTCCTCTTTGCACCCTCCCTTCAAATATTTGTACACATTGACGAGATTCGCTGAGCATTCTCTTCTCAAGGCTGAACAGTCCGAGCTCTCTTACAGAAGAGATAGATGATCCACTTCCTTCTTCATCATGTTTGTGGCCCTTTGCTGGACTACCTCCCATATCTCCATGTCTTGCTTATTTTGGGCAGCCAAGAACTGGATATGGTACTCTATGTGTGGCATCACCTGTACTGAGGGGAAGGATCACCTCCCTCAACCTGCTGGCAACCCTCCTCCTAATGCAGCCCAGGATACCACCAAACCTTTTTGCCGCAGGGGCACGTGATGGTTCACATCAACTTGGTGGTGACCAGTATCCCCAGGTCCTTTTCTGCCAAGCTGCTCTCCAGTATGTACAGGTACCTGGGATTATTCCTCCCCAGGTGTAGGACTTCACACTTCCACTTGTTGAATGTAATGAGGACCTGTCTAGGTCTCTCTGGATGGCAGTAAAACCCTCAGGTGTATCACCTATGCTTCCCAGCTTTTGTATCAGCAAACTTGCTGAGGGTATACTTTGCCCCATCATCCGGATCCTTGCTATCTGTTGAGCAGGACTGGATCCAGTACTGACCTCTAGTGTACACCACTAGTTATTGGCCTCCTAATAGAGTTCATGTCACTGATGCTCACCTTCTGGGACTGACTTTTGCTCTCCCAGACCACATACTTAGAATCATAGAATAGTTAGGGTTGGAAAGGACCTTAAGATCATCTAGTTCCAATTCCCCTGTCATGGGCAGGGACTTCTTCAATTTTACCACAAAAGAACAAGCGACAACAGTAAGTGGACTGTTTAAGTTATTTGTAAGCATGACATTAAATCTTTTAAAATAGCACCTTTTAAATTATTTCACATAGCTATACAGAGTGGAAGAAAGTTAATATACCTTTTAAAACATAGTGTTAAAGACTTAATTTGCCAGCATTCAGCTCTCAAAATTTCCTGACCCCAAGAATAACACCAAACTGTGGTATAAATAGAGAAAGAGAAAAGACCTGGAAATGGGAAAAATTCTGTATTGATATTTCACTTGGATAGCTCTGATATTTATTGCAGTAAGTTCCCATCTTGGTGTATAGATGGACCTCACAATTATTTAAGTTTTCAGTAACTACAATAGAAGTTTTAATTTGGGGAGGGGGTGTGAATTCCTGTACGATATCTTCTGTAATCTTACGAAAGCAAGCTAACAAATAAAATCAAATCTTTCCAACACACCCCTAAAAGCTCATTCCTCTTAAACAGAATTAATTTATTTCCAGATACTTACAAGGATTATATAGCATATTTCTTTGTCTTGCCCTCTTTGGCTACCCTTTCACTGCTTTATTTATTCTGGCCTAGACTGATATTTGCAGCTAAAGATAGTTCTATGATTTATACAATTCATTTTCTTGTGGGTCACTACTGCCTTCTGAACAGTCCCTGTCAGTATTGTTACTCATTTTTTTTTAATCTTGTTCGAATAATATCTTTCATAAAACATAACAAAAAAGGCATAAACCAGTGCTGAGTCCAGTATTTTGGGCTCAACTATCCAAACTATGTGTCCAGTACTATTTGAGAAGTGCCAGGGTATACAAGACATACACCTTGAGTTGGAAGCTGACACAAGTGGAAAATGAGACTTGTAGCCTATTGTAGAAAGAGCTGGAAGCCAGAAGAAAATCCCAGTTGATACTGAATGCTTTATGCTAAGGCAACCAGATCAATCTGGTTGAAATTGTCACTGGAAATGACAATTGAAAATGCCACCGAAAAGAAGATAAGGCTTCATTTGCAAGGAAATACATTAAAATCTACTGCCTTTTTGTTTTATACCCGCTGACCCACTGTTATTTCTGTGCCTTTTTTTTTTTTTTCCTCTGATAATGTGCTTCATGTTGTTTAAATGCATTTGGTACTATTACAGAAATATTTTAAATTCTTTGCTTGTCCTGTCAATTACCCATTCTGTTTGCTAACCCACTTTCAAATGCTTTGTTCTCTGTCACTTATGGGACAACTATGATTGCAAACAGAAAGAACAGTAACAACCTAATTCTTGCACAATATAATGTTCTCTGGCTATTGAACTAACAATATAACAAATATGCCTAGTCTTTAACTTGTTAAAAATTATCCAGTTAGCCAAATTGCAGGAATCCATCACTAATAGATGGGATGAATATTCAAATAAGGGAGTAATAACAGTGTATGCTATTCTTAACAGCTAGGGCTTCCGGTGATTTTTCGGACTCTCATGTTAAGCTTCCCTTTATTTCAATACAAGTTCAATGTACAGAGAGATAACATGACTGGAGCCAGAATTTTTTTGCTGTTTTGTTTTCCTAATCAGAAATATTAGATGTTCAATTAAATTAAATCATAACTTTAATATCTATGATTCATGTCTACTTATCACATTCACTTTAAATACCCTCATATATTCAAATATATGCATGACATTACATGACATTTAAATAATAAACTTTTTTTAATACTTTTCCAAGTTTCACAAAATAGTTATTTCTTCATACAAAGGAGCAATCAAAGTGGCAACCTCCTGTATATTTTGTCCCTCTTTCTTTTTCAGTGGAACTTCCAGAGTCAAGTGCTATCTGGAATAAGTATCTAATCTTATCATCTCTTGTTAAAATGGTGTGCAAACTGTTACTTGGGAATATATGCATTTGTTTATGTTGGAAATATAATTTATCATTGGTTATGGGATCATAATTAATTTTTGTTTATAGGTTACTATTGATTTCATATACTTTCCACAACTGCAACACTTTAAATGCAATAAATAATATTAACAATATTTGATTTCATCTTACCTGTTTCTACAAAAATAATCAGGACACCACAATTAAGAAGAAACTACACAAATGTTGAATAGCGATAGCTTAGTAGACAGGGGAAGGTGAGTTGCTACAGTGCTCTTTAAACGTGCTTTTTTACATGATCCTACATCCAACTATTCTGAAAGCCCCTGTGGCATGCAAGTTACCCATGCACTCTAATACTCTGCTTTTGTGGAAGCCTGGTAAGAGTTATCAAAATATTAACACGAACAAATATTTTCGCTCCTGGATGAGACAGATACGCAGTACTTTTCCAGAAGCTGCATTCAGTTTTCACTTAATGACAAGGAACCGCCAAGGAACCACCAACAATATATATCATCAATGGAAAAATGAGAGGCCAACAGCCATGTGTATACCTTGACAACTGGGAAATACAAGAAATTGCTAAAGGAAACTAAATGTATTAATGAAATTTCTAGGGCAAATATTAAGGCTAATAAGTACTACACTACATTGGAAACAAAAAGTATTCTACCACTGATATATACCTAAAGTTGGCACAGACAGCCAATTCATCAATCAGTCATAATACAGAATGTCAAAAGAGTATGAGAACATTTCTGTGTTTGAAACAAAACCAGGTGAACTGTTCCACTATAAGAGATAAGAAAATACTTTCTATCCCATCACTAAATAAAGTGATGTTAAACAACACCTGTTAAATGTTTTAAATCCAGTTTAGACCCTATTCTTAAATGATAAAATATGGCCATTGAATTTCATCATAGAGCAAACTGAAAGGATGTAGTGGGTAAGTCAAGCTATATTTGGAAGCTGGTCAGACTAACTTGCAGGGAACAACAAACATTGAAGTTATGGATCAAAGAGCAGTCTAGATGACTGATGTTGATTCTTTAAAAAAAAATCTGGACTATAGTGTACCGTCTGAGGAATTTGAACAAGCTAATTCTCCCCAGCATTTTAAGAGGAAATTGGTTGACCAAGGCAACTATAGAATCATAGAATAGTTAGGGTTGGAAAGGACCTTGAGATCATCTAGTTCCAACCCCCCTGCCATGGGCAGGGACACCTCACACTAAACCATGTCATCCAAGGCTCTGTCCAACCTGGCCTTGAACACAGACAGGGGTGGATCATCCACAAGTTCCCTGGGCAACCCATTCCAGTGCCTCACCACCCTTACAGTAAAGAACTTCCCTATATCCAATCTAAACTTCCCCTGTTTAAGTTTGAACCTGTTACCCCTTGTCATATCACTACAGTCACTAATGAAGAGTCCCTCCCCAGCATCCCTATAGCCCCCTTTCAGATACTGGAAGGCTGCCATGAGGTCCTTGCTTCCACTTTTTATAAGCCTCTTTTTTCCCTCTAAGTTTCCTCAGCAACTCCTTATCCATCCATGGAGGTCTCCTGGCCCTCCTGCTGCATTTCCTTCTAGTTGGGATGCAACGCTCCTGAGCTTGGAGCAGACGATCCTTGAATAACAACCAGCAGTTTTGGGCTCCCTGCCCTCCAGGACTTTATCCCATGGAACCTTACTAAGCAGGTTCCTGAAGAGGCTGAAGTCTGCTCTCTTGAAGTCCAGGGCAGTGAGCTTGCTGCACGCTCTTCTCACTGTCCTGAGGATCTCAAACTCAACCATCTCATGATCACTACAACCAAGGCTGCCCTGGAGTGTCACATTTCCAGCAAGATCCTCCCTATTGGTGAGCACGAGGTCAAGCACGGCACCTCTCCTTGTCAGCTCCTCTATTACTTGCAGAAGGAAGTTGTCTTCCACACAATCGAGAAACCTTCTGGATTGCTTGTGTTGGGCCTTACTGTCCCTCCAACAGATATCAGGGTGGTTGAAGTCCCCCATGAGGACAAGTGCCTGCGAGCATGAGGCTGTTCCTGTCTGTCTATAGGGCACTTCATCCACAGATTCCTCTTGACCAGGCGGTCTGTAAAAGATCCCCACAGTAACATCTCCCATCGCTGTTCTCCCTTTAGCCCTGACCCACAAACTCCCTGTTAACTGATCACCTGTCCCCAGACTCAGTTCCATAATCTCCAGCCTATCCCTAACATAAATAGCAACTTCCCCTCCCCACCTGCCAGGCCTGTCTTTTCTAAAGAGCCTGTAACCTTCCATTCCAACACTCCAGTCGCAGGAGCCATCCCACCATGTTTCTGTGATACCTATTATATCATACCCCCATAGACATGCACACATCTCTAATTCCTCTTGTTTGTTTCCCATACTACGGGCGTTTGTATAGAGGCATCTGAGCCGAGCTCCAAATGAAGCCGGCTCATTGGCTGAAGTGGCTGGACTATCTCTACATTGCTCCAAGCATTTATTATGGGTGCTGGCAACTGACTGGGAGTGCTGGGATGCAATGATGCCCCCCTCCCCCACACATCTTGTTTAAAGCTTTCTTGACCAGCCTGGCAAGCCTCCTGCCAAAACAGCTCTTCCCCTTCATTGTCAGACCAGCTTCACCAGCCTCCAGTAGACCTGGCCTACCAAATTGAGTCCCATGGTCTAAATACACAGACCTCTGACTATGGCACCACTGTTCTAACCATTTATTAACCTGGCCAATCCTCCTAGCCTTTTCAAGGTCTTCCCCTTTATCCTGGAGAATTGACGAAAAGTCTATCTGAGCTCCAGAGCCCCTAACCACCTCTCCCAGGGCTCTGTAATCCTTAATGTTCTCCAAGCTACTGACTGCTATCTGTATCACTAACACCCACATGGACAACTAGAAGCGGGTAATAGTCAGTGGGACTTACTAGACCAGGCAGCCTCTCTGCAACACCCCTGATCTGAACTCCTGGTAGGCAACACACCTCCCTTGAGACTGAGTCAGGCGAACAGATGGGTCTGTTAGCTTCACATCACTCTCAAAAAAAAAAACCCAAACAATTTATATGTGATACAGTCTAAAAATACTAAACAGTGAAATCACTGCCAGCTTAACACAGATTATAGATGTCTTCTCAGACAACACTTACACATGTGTAATCTGATATGCATTCACGTATATGTGCACATAAGATCATTTATATAGGTGCATATATCATATGTATAATCATTCAAGACAAAGAAAACTACCAATAAAATAAGATTTCAATAAAATAAGCCACTCATATTCTAAATGTATTTATTAACCTACCTACCATTCATTTCATCCTTGCATGACATAATAATAAAAAGCATATACTTAAATAATTATTTTGTTGTCTTAAAAACTATGAATCATCTATTCAAGCAAAGGAATATTACACTAAAAGTTCTTATGCTGGTATCTCACGGAGGAAAGTGTTTTAGCTATGTTATGACTCAGGAAAAGGAAATCCTGTGTGATAGCTATGTGGAGCTTTTTTATTCTTTCTTATGATGAAAAGCTGTTATGAACTTGTTTCCTTCTTTTCTCTACTTGCTTTCATAAAGCAATAAAGTGTAAACATAATGAATTTATAATTTAGCCATTTATCTGCTAGAAAAACAAAACTTTGAGACAACTTTGTAGAGGCCTGACATTGCTAAAGAGTTAATACTGCGGTGGTCTGTGTAATTTCCTGCCCAGCACCAGGCGAAGCAGGAAGAGGGAATGAAGGCTGTGCATGCAGGCAAAAATCTGCCTGATTATAATGAAGCATCTAACTAACAGAGTTCGGCTAGAACAAAGGAGAATGTAGATAACAAGGTGTGCAGAATTTATCAGAAGATAAGGAGAAAGATTATTAACTAAAAAAAAAAATTAGTATATGCTGACACATCAAGCAGTGGTTCACTGCAGCAGAGTCAGTGCAGAGGAAGGAAGGTTTTAATTTCCTTTTATTGCAGATTCCTCTAAATCCTAAATTAGATCTAAATCCCCATTTAGAGGAATGTTGAGCTTGCTTGTTTCTCACTCTCACTAAATGCCTCACATTGATCTGAACTGTAGTGTCATTGAGATACTTACCAAATTCCTATTTCATTTAGAACAAGATTTGACATATGAAGCTTTGGGGGAAGAAATGCAGTCTGAGTAAGAAACTTACATAGATATCAAATAATGATCTTTCCTATTATCTGCTTTGTTTCTTAATACTTTTTATTTTTTGTTCTTTTTTTAAAAAAATGTAATGAATATTTTTAAAACATGAAACCTTGGTTTGTATATAAAATCTGTGAATTACATGAGGGAAAATGTACTTATATTACACAAATCTGCAAAAACCTGCAGTCATGTACATTGCAAGGTTCTTTTAATGCCTGAAAATCCCATGTAGATTGCTGTAGTTTGTTTCACTATAACTAAGTGGTGAAGTGTCTTGCACAGCCTGCCTGAAAAGGTAATTTAAACATTTTTTTTTAATAGAGTTAGGAGACTGATATGTGGAGGTCCTTAATGAGAATATGCTCACTCCTAATAGCAGGAGGACACGTAAAGTTTTCCAATCTTCCCTTTACCACCAACAGGTATTTATATAAAACAGAAAGGCTTCTTCATATTGTGCACATGCAGTTCTCTCTTTGTTTTTGTTTTCAGGTTTTTTTTGAGAAAATGTAGATATTACTTTTACGATCCTTCATGAAATGACTGGCAAAATATGTCTACTGAACACTATATAAAGTTGTGGCATAGTGTAATTACCTCCCCTACACGTTTTACCAAGCCTCTCATCTCTTTTTCTACCTATCTCTTTGTATGTCTATATTTCTTTTGCATGAAGACAAATTAAGGAAGACAGAATTCTTACCATTTGCTAAACTACCCACTATCATAAAATTAATGGCAACAGACAAAAGGGCAAAAGAGATACAAAACTATGTCTGATATATATATCACATTTTTTCATTCAGTGTCTTTAAGAACATCTTCATCTCTTCTCTTTCCCAAGATTATTTTAGTTTAGTTTAGTTTAGTTTATTCCCCTTCTCTTTCTTTTCTTGTCTTATTTTCTCTTGAAATTACCAAATTTGGCTAAAAATACAAAAAGAATAAAAATCAGCACAAATGGATAACAATATTTTCATTCATCCTAACTTACCTAACTCTCTACTTTCATTCCCATTGCTTGCAAACAATGGAAAGAAATATGAATCCGCAAGTGTATTCATCTCTTTAAGACATGATGTTTTGGCAACATCAGTTCAGCCTTTTCATATTGTGAAGATTACCAAAGATGTAAAACAAAATGATAGTTTCATGTAGAATTTGTTTCAAAAATATTATCATTATTATAATAAGCCCACACAATAGTTTTTCTCAAACTATATCAGCTACAAAAAAAAAAAAAAACAAACAAGCAAACAAACAAACCAGGCAGTGAAATTAACATGTATGGACAAAATTGTCATATATACTCTGTCATCATTAAAATATCAGACAAGAACTCAAACCTTTTAAGTTTTGCAGAAAATACTACTAGGAACTGATTGAAAGAACTGAAACTTTTGACTATGCATACAAAACAAAATTAAAGGCATTCAACTTAATGTAGAAATTTTTATTTTTCATGTATAAAAGCCCCAAAACATTATTTTCACAGCACACACCCCCCCATCTCCTTTCTTTTTTCTTTTTTTTATTCTTTTGCAGAGGCATAAGGAAAAGTTTGTTACAGCAATGACAGGGAGAACAAACCATCACAGATCCATAAAAATTGTAAATGTAGTAAATAATCCATACTCAGGCACAAGTTCTGTATTGTATTGGCTGTGGTCAGAGACTAAGAAGTTGTCATGTAATACTAAATATATATTCTCAAGGGAGAAACTCCTTATCATTAAGTAAATGTTCAAGCCACTGTCCATCATATTTGAAAAATCATGGCAGTCAGGTGAAGTTCCTGATGACTGGAAAAAGGGAAATATAACCCCCATTTTAAAGAAGGGGAAAATGGATGACTCGGGGAACTACAGACCAGTCAGTCTCACCTCTGTGCCTGGCAAACTCTTGGAGCAGATTCTCCTGGAAGGCATGCCAAGGCACATGAAAAACAAGGAGGTGGTTGGTGACAGCCAGCATGGCTTCACTAAGGGGAAACCTGCCTGACCAATTTGGTGGCCTTCTATGATGGGGCTACGAAACTGATGGACAGGGGTAGAGCAGTTGACGTCATATATCTGGACTTGTGCAAAGCATTCGACACTGTCCCACACGACATCCTTGTCTCTAAATTGGAGAGACATCAATTTGATGGGTGGACCACTCGGTGGATAAAGAACTGGCTGGATGGCCGCACGCAAAGAGTTGTGGTCAATGGCTCAATGTCTGGCTGGAGACCGGTAACGAGTGGTGTCCCTCAGGGATCGGTGTTGGGACCGGTGTTGTTCAACATCTTTGTCGGTGACATGGACAGTGGGATTGAGTGCGCTCTCAGCAAGTTTGCCGATGACACCAAGCTGTGTGGTTCGGTTGATACGCCGGAGGGAAGGGATGCCATCCAGAGGGACCTTGACACGCTTGTGAGGTGGGCTGATGCCAACCTTATGAAGTTTAACCATGCCAAGTGCAAGGTCCTACACTTGGGTCGGAGCAATCCCAGGCACAGCTACAGGTTGGACAGAGAAGAGATTCAGAGCAGCCCTGCGGAGAAGGACTTGGGGGTGTTGGTCGATGAAAAAATAAACATGAGCCGACAGTGTGCGCTCGCAGCGCAGAAAGCCAATTGTATCCTGGGCTGCATCAAAAGGAGCGTGACCAGCAGGTCAAAGGAGGTGATCCTGCCCCTCTACTCTGCTCTCGTGAGACCTCACTTGGAGTATTGTGTGCAGTTCTGGTGTCCTCAGCATAAAAAGGACATGGAACTGTTGGAACAAGTCCAGAGGAGGGCCACAAGGATGATCAGGGGACTGGAGCACCTCCCGTATGAAGACAGGCTGAGAAAGTTGGGGCTGTTCAGCCTGGAGGAGAGAAGGCTGCGTGGAGACCTCATAGCAGCCTTCAAGTATCTGAAGGGGGCCTACAAGATGCTGGGGAGGGACTCTTCATCAAGGACTGTAGTGACAGGACAAGGGGTAACGGGTTGTCCTGGGTTCAGCAGTAGCAGTCAGTTTTTCTCCTTCTTAGTAGCTGTTGCAGCACTGTGTTTCTGACTTTCAGCTTGGGAACAAAGCTGATAACACCAATGTTTAGACTGACCAAGGACTTTGTGAGTCTCATGCTCTGCCAGGGAGGAGGAGAAGCCGGGAGGAAGCAGGGACAGGACACCTGACCCAAACTAGCCAAAGAGGTATTCCATACCACAGCACGTCATGCCCGGGGATGTAACTGGGAGCTACCCGGAAGGGCGCGTCCTCTTTTCGATCTGGCTCTCTTTTCCAGCGGGCGGTATCGTATTCTCTTCCCTTGTTATTTCTCTTATCATTATTATTACTGGTGGCAGCAGTAGTGATTTGTGTTATACCTTAGTTATTGGACTGCTTTTATCTCAACCCGTGGGAGTTACATTCTTTCGATTCTCCTCCCCACCCCTGTGGGGGGGTGGGGGGGGAAGTAGACTGCGTGGTTCTAATTTACAGCCGGGGCTTAAACCACGACACGGGTTCAAACTTAAACAGGGAAAGTTTAGATTGGATATAAGGAAGAAATTCTTTACTGAGAAGGTGGTGAGGCACTGGAATGGGTTGCCCAGGGAGGTTGTGAATGCTCCATTCTTGGCGGTGTTCAAGGCCAGGTTGGATGAGGCCTTGTGTGGCATGGTTTAGTGTGGGGTGTCCCTGCCCATGGCAGGGGGGTTGGAACTAGATGATCTCAAGGTCCTTTCCAACCCTAACTATTCTATGATTCTGTGATTCTATTATGCTGCAAGTACAACAAAATATTCATTGCCAGCACAGTAAGTTATAAAATGTGTTTACTGGAACACAAGCACAGCCACACAGCTGTACAGATGTGTTCACCTATATCCAAGCTGAGTCTATCCTGAGCAAATGTCACCAGTTCTCCAAGACTGTGAGAATGCAGGAGAGATTAAATCCAGCAGGTGCTGTAGGAGTATTTTTGCTTGTGCTCCATGAAAGAAATATAGCAAAACCTTGAGAACAAAAGACCACAACTTCCAGCTATGTGTACAGGAGGATACCATGAATAATCCAGGTCACTGTCAAATATCCTGGACTGTTCTCCTCAATAACTGAGAGAGACAACAGTCAGCAGTACTTCACTTCTTTACTACATTTTGCTTTGTTGTGGCCCGTTTAGCCTGGATTCTACTGTACCACAATGTAAAGGATGATATGGGGTGCACCAGAATAGCAAAAGTGACTTATTCCAATTGGCATGGCTGAGGGAATAAATGGGTATAGGGTAGGTTTATATCCATATAAATTCTGAGGCTACCTAAAGGCAGCTCAGCCCAGCGTCAATTTGAGCAGCTAAAAGTCTTCAGATTTACAGCACCCAATAAAAATTCCCAAGATACTGTGGTGGCAACTAGGAATTCCTGAAGCAAAACCAGCTATTACCTATATACGTTCCTTTTCTGATAAAATCAGAGACAGACTGATACAAAACAGCATCACCAAATCACTATCCTGGCCCTATACTGAAACAAACATACTGTCATTTCAACAGTGTCCTTCAGTCACTGTGTTATTGTGTTATTTCAAATGACTTTTGCATTAAAAAAAAAAAAAGGTTTATCAGTCTGTCTTTTTGCAGTACATTGCTAGTTCCCTACCTGTACAGCTGTAATAGTGTCAGCACAGAAATATATGCAATATCATATGTCAAAGGGAAGAATGAAGCACAAACATGTTATGTACACGACATACACAAGCACCTGTGGTGCATGATTAGAATAATTTTGTGCCATAGGTTGAACAATGAGGCAATTACAGCAACCATCCTGCATTTCACAATCACCACCTCAGAAACATTTTGTATACACAGTCATGCTTTTTGGAAAAGAACTTACTCTCAGGAGAGGTAAGAGCTGATTGATTGAAGTCTCTAGTGAGAGTATTTTAACCAAGCATGCTTTATGACAGCTTACTGCACTTTAGTTTGTGTTTATGAACACCCAGTGCTGAACATCCCTTGACAGACAATGATGTCTCTGTCTGACATGACTATTAGAATACTATGACTTTATTAGCATATAAGCATTTTTCCATTAAGTTTTTTGGATCTTATTCAATTCTGATGCAACTCCAATGGTTTCACTAAGCAAAGAGACAAAACAAAGTGTTCTGCAGTATAGTGTGACATTATCCCAAAACTAAGTCAAAAACCTTGAAAATGGTATGCTTTCTACAATCAATAGTGGCAAATCTTTCTATTTGTAAGATGCAATTTGAATTTAAAGTTATCTTAATTATCAAATTCACTTAAAGTTAATTATACTTTAATACTCTGCAATAAATGTTATACTTCTAATGGATGGGCTCAGCCCTTTAAACAATAACTTCTTATGAGTGAGGTGATGCCAATTTAAATAAAATTAATCTGTGGGTAGAACAAGGATGGAACTCCAGTAGCATAATATCTTAGGCACAATACACTTGCCAAGGGCACCTCCATCAGTATGCACCATATTGTTAGACAGTACAAAATACACTGAATTGGAAAGTGGTTTTATTTTATTACTATGGCTTCCAACCACTGGCTTTGGCTTTCTATATTATAACAACTGTACTACATAAAGTGGTATTTAACATAAAAACCAGAAGACAACCCCCAAAAACTTAAACCTAAAAATTTAATATTGGAGATAGTGATTTTTAAATTAAAAAAATTACAGTGAAAAACTGCATCCAGTTCTGGGACTCCACATAATTTATGTCAACATTCTCAGGTGAAGCTTGTGCTTTCTAATACGTTTGCAAAGCTCAGTGAACCTGCTTTTGCAATATACATAAGCAAAGACATTTTTAGGCTATTATTTATATAGAAATTCATACTTGCCTTTTTTCTGGTAAATTTCCAGACTCCTTGGGAAAAGCGAAAATAATTCAATGCATTATTCCTGCTAATTCATCAGTTCTTTCAAGCCTGGTTCCACTGCAACATTTAATAAATATTTCATGTTTATAAATTAGCATTTTTACTACCTAGCTCTTCTCCAGAGTTCACAGTCAGGTATTTCACAATTTCTAATAGCCAGTATTGTATGTAACGTTACACATTAGAGACCTTATTTAAATGTTACAGTTGCAAAATTAAACAGAATTAAGGCTGCTCCATTGATGTAATTTCGGGGTTTTTACTGCATATGGATTATAATCACCTTACAAAAACTGAGAGTGCATGACATGGCCAAGACACTCCTATAATATAGGATTCCTATTCCATACTTTCAACACTAAAGGACATAATTTCTTAACTTGAAACCCCCTGCATCACAAACACTGGACTCTGGCTCATCTTCAGTCCTCTCTTTGAACAAAGGCATATTCCACAAGGCTCCCAGAAGGCATGCTTCTCCTACTTGAAATTTTCAACCCAAAGCCCTGAGCTGGATTTTGGTTAAGCCTCTTACTTCACAAAACAAAAGGAAGCAGTACTCCCATTCAGAGCAAATTGCTATCGTATGATGACTGCTTGTATGAAACTTGGTTGCTCATTTTTATCTTAAATCCAGAAGTTAAGTGATTGAAGAATCACTTAATTAATCCTCCAACCTTTGGAAAACACCAAATCTCTTCTCTTTCATCTTATGGTTTTAAATATACCTTTCTCATTACAATGCTGTAATGCTCAGGTGTAAGTATTTGGGGTGGGAGGGAAGGTACTTTGTACTTTTGCATCTGAAGCTCCTTCTCCACGCATTCACATATGCACACACAAATATTTATTATGCTAGAACAAGCATGCTGCTTGCTTCTTACTGATTAACATACTCAGGGGAGGAGTTGTACAGCAGTCATTTATGAATCTGCTGTTTGAATGAGTTAAAACTAACCATGATTTTCTTGTTTCAAATGCTAATTTATTTAGTGGCAAAGACTATATTATTGCTTGTTATATGCACCTAAAATACTGATTGATTTCCTCCTGGTCTTTCTCTTTTCTATTTCCCTTCCCTTTTGATCTTATTCATAGGTAAAGGCATTAGATAGCATGCACAATGTAATATATTTACTCATCATAAAGAGATGATTTATATCATGCATCTTGATTCCCATACAAGTACAAAGAGGAGGAAATTAAGACTCATTTTGAGGTTTCTCCCTTATATATAGCCAGGAATAAAGCTTAGCTAGTAGAACATGATTAACTATTATTAGGGTATTGGACAACTACAAATTATCCCAAACTGATCTGATTCAAGCTTTATAGAGTCACATGATCCTAGTTTTCCAAGGAGCAGCCAAATATTGTTCTGACATGCTTCTTTAGTAGTCCTTATTTGATTATTTAAAATACAATTATAAATGTTTCCATGACAGCAAAAACCTGAGTCTTAGGAAGAGAACGCAGTTACAGAGTACAATGTTCTACCAGTTCATCAGTGGGTTTTCTGTCCCTTTTCTGACTTTTTTTCCCTCCATTCTTACAGTCCTTAAAATGTCAACAACAGACACTTTTTCTCTCTATGCCAGAATCAACTGCCCTATCTTAGATACAAAGTATTACCTGGACAGCAGAAATAGAGCTAGAAAGTGTTTCTTCAGAATTCGGTTTAAACCTGCTTCCTTATGATAGGCTATCAGCCGTTCTTTCCTTATTTGGTTTATGTTGTGTTCATTTAACACAGATTGTTAGTGCTGATTATTTTATAGTGCGTTATTACCACTGAAGAATATTGCTGGAAAAATCAATACATAAATAATCACAAGGCTTAGTTACATGTTAGATACCTGCTTAAAAAAAAAAAACCCAACAACCAAAACCACACACCCCCCCCAAAAAAACTCCTCTGTATTTCATCCATTTTACTCAAACATGCACTCTTTCTCTCTTACACTTTCCGCATGCATTTTGAAGTTTGTTTCTGAATTGCATTATTTTTACTATAGTAAATGGTAAAGCATGATCTCTACAAAACTCTAGGGATTGTGCACATATTACCATTGAAATAGCTCTTTTTTTTTTTTAAGTTACATTCATTAAATTGTGCAACTATGTTAACAGCGAGGACCATTTCTAGAGAGCTTTGAAAATGCAAACGCAATTATACGGCTGAAGCTGTAGTCCACATGTAGCAATATCTTATATTTACATTTGATAGGAAAATGTGTTAAAATTACTAGGATGGATTATCTGTTCATATGTCAGCTAGACATTAAAGCTGACTTTGTAGAAAAAGAGGTACTTTCAGGGCACAGTTATCTGGTGCTGGCACCAGAAAGTATTTACCTAAGACATCTAAAAGAATTAAAAGATAATATGGTTGAAATAACCACAAGCACATGTAATCTGTTACCTACAATAGCCTGAGGAGTCGGAATGGCAAATATAATGCCAGTGTTTAAAGAAACTCCCTGTGATGATCTAAGAACATGTAGCCTGTAACCCTGATTTTCATCCAGCCCATAGAAACTATGAAACAGAATAGAGTAAGTGGATAGCTGGATAAAAATTCATCTACATGAGATGAGTTAATCTGTCTTTTTTAAATATGTCTTTTTTGAAAAACAAAATGCCTGAACTCTATAGAGGTCTCTGTACCTGGAGTATTGCATCCAGCTCTGGAGTCTTCAGTACAGCAAAGATATGGACCTGTCGGACAGGGTTCAGGGAAGGGCCACAAAAATGATGAGAGGGATGGAACACCTTACCTATGAGGAAACACAGAGTTAAGCTTGTTCAGCCTGGAGAGTAGAAGGCTGCAGGGATACCTTATTTTGGACTTTCAGTTCTTAAAAGCGGCCTATAAGAAAGATGAGGAGAGACTTTTTAGCAGGGCCTGTTGTGACAGGATGAGGAGTAATGGATTTAAACTAAAAGACAGAAGATTCAGGCTGATTGTGAGGAAAAGATTCTTTACAATGAGGGTGGTAAAATATAGAGCAGGTAGCCTAGAGGGGTGGTATATGTGGTGTCCCCTCTGATGGAAGCTGCACTCCAGCTGAGGTGCTAAGCTGTTCAGTGAAGGCACTGGAGAGATGAGCAGGCTATGCACCATAAAGAAAACAGAAGAGAAGATTTTAAAGGTCTTTGTAGAAAGTCTGCAGAGGTAAGACCATGAGCCACAAAAATTAAGCAAGCAAGCAAAGAAGGAAGCTGGAGGCCTTGGTCACACAGTAGAAGGTAGGTGTTAAGATGGGGAAGGCAGGAAGCTTGTGACTTCTGTTATTTCTGTTATTTTCAGACTAAATCCAAACACAGCACTGTACCAGCTACTAGGATAAAAAAGAAAAATTAACTCTATCTCAGTCTGCATGAGAGAGAAAAGATGAACAGCAGCTCATGGAGACTCCCTCCTGCAGAGGGGATGAAGGCAACAATCTGCAAGCATGACAGAAGACCAGAATGGATAAACACGGAACTCCTCACTGAGCTCAAACACAGAAAGAAAGTGGAAGTAGATGCAGTCTGCTTGGAAGAAACGCAGGTACATTTCCTGAAATGTAGGAATGGAGTCACCAAAGCCAAAGCTCAGCTGTAGTTCAAACTAGCAAGGGAGGTGGAGAGCAGTAAAAATTATTTCCGTAAAATTATATTTCTATAAATGTTGCAAAAGGGCCCACTTTTCTTTAGCCTCCTAAAATTCAGTGCAGGATGTGAGCTAATGACAAGTTAGAAATAAAGACTGAGATACTTAATGCTTTTTTTGCCTCAGTTTTCATTGGTAAGACTTTCTTCATGATTTTCCCAGCTCCCTGAGCCTGTGGTAATGAAGCAGTACTCACAATGCAGAAAGAAAAGTAGGAGATCATTTAACCTGCTTGGATGTATTGAAGTCCATGGGATCAGATATGGTGCATCTGAGCATATTGAAAAGGCTGATGACATTGCAAGGCTGCTCTCTGTCATGTTTGAGGGGTCTTGGCAATTGATGGAAGTCCCTGAAGACTGAAGAAATGCTGTCACACCAGACTTCAAGAAGGATGAGAAGGAGGATATAGGGGACTTCATAAGCTTTACCACCGACCCTGTGAAGCTAATAGACCAAATCCTCTGAGAAATCATTCTGAAATACATTTAAGACATGGTGATTAGGAGCAGCCAGCACAGGTTTACCAAGATGAATTATGCCTGACCAACCTCAGTGCCTTCTATCACAAGGTGACTGCCACTATAGACAGGGGGAGTAAATAGATACTTTATACACTGAGTTTAGCAAGATAGTCAACAGAGTCTCCTACAGCCTCCTTATCATTAAATGGGTGAGTTACAGGCTGGGTAAGTGGAAAATAAGTGGACAGAAAATTGGCTGGACTGCCAGGCTCAAAGTATTGTGCCCTGTGGTCCAAAGTTCAGCGGGTAGCCGGTGTTGTTCTTCAGGGCTTAATACTGGAGCCATTACTGCTTAATGTCTTCATTAACAACATGGATGACAGAATAGAGAGCATTCCTCACCAAGACTGCTGACACCAAACTGCAGACAGCAATCAGTATGTTTGAGGGCAGAGCTGCTATTCAGAAAGGCCTCAGTAGGCTGGAGAAATGCATTGATGGGAGCCTTGTGGAGTTCAACAAGAACAAGTGCACGTACTTGCAAATAGAATGGACTACCATTATGTAGTAGTGCGGGTTTGTGGTAAATTCTAGGAGATAGCTTTGCAGAAAAGGACCTGGGTGTCCTGGTGGGCAAGCTGAGCATCAAAGCTGACGCAGCTTTGTTACATCCTTGCAACAAAGAAGTCCAAATGCATCCTAGGCTGTACTAGTGAGAATGTCAGTAGGTCTAGGAAATCAATACTTCACATTTATTTAGCACTTGTAAGACTACAATTACGGTGCTGCATTCAGTTTTGGACTCCCCAGACAAGGACATGGATGTACTGGCTCAGCAGAGTGCCACCAACATGATCAGGGAGCTGGATCACATGACATTCCAGAGGAGTCCTCAGCTCAGACAAAAGAAGGCTCAGGGAAGACCTTACTGTTGTTCAGGACTACCTTATCAGAGGATACAGAGGCTAATGGAACTGGACTCTTCTCCAGGGTGCAGAGAGATGGGTCAAGATGCCATGGGCATAACTTGAAACATATGAAGTTTTGATTGGCTACAAATAAAAAAAAAATACTGAGAGGGTGGTTAAATACTGGTACAGGCTTGCTGTAACAGCCAAGAGACTCTTCTAGTTTGTGTCTCTGAACAACTAGAAGACAGAAGGCAGTAAGTCGTGTTGCTGGTGAGCAGGCAGAGCAGGGATTGCTCCCCAGGAAGGTGGAGCATGCTTTCCTGTGTTGTCTGCCCTGAGGCCACGAATACCAACTACGCTGGCAACAAACTGCCCAGAGACACGGACAGACACTGCAGCCCTGGTCAGGGCAGAGAGTTAACTGGGTCTGGGGCTCACCAGATCCCCTGCGGATGGAATGAGCCAAGACAGCCTGACCCTATAAAAAGGCAAAACTATCCTTCAGCCAATGGTGCGATCCTTCACCCTGTACCCCAGCAGGATCACTGACTGAAAGGGCTACAACTGAAAGGGCTACAACTTGCTGATGGAGAAGATGTAGCTGGACCCGTGGGGTGGTGATCCTATTTCTCTATGATTTCTTTCCTTCTTTCTTTCTTTTCTCTCTCTACTGAAGATCTTTTTTGAAGAATAAGAACTTGCCAAGACTTTAATTCCTCCTGACACAGCTTGAGGGAAGTTTACAATAAAACTAAGTGTTGTTTCGTGTTTCAACCTCTGGAAGGACCATGGTTTCCCCTATGAACTGTGCAGTGTGGTAAAACATCAGCTCCTCCATCACCCATTGAGCAGGACCACATACAGTTGCCTGGAGAAGTTGTGGTATCTCCACCCTTAGAAGATATTCAGTACTCCATTACATATAACCCTGAGCAACCCAGCCTAATTAAATCTGCGTTGAGCAGTGACTTGCAAGAGTTAATATTTGGAGAACCCTGACAACCTAAATTATGGTTATGTTTTTCAATGTCTTCCTGACTCCATGCCTTGAAAAGTGTATGGGCAGTGAAGGATGGATTGCTCCTGTTATAAAGTTATTCAGAATAGTAAGGTCAAGGCTTAACTGTTATGACCTCCAGTATTATGAGTGGTTTGCCAATAAAATAACTGGTGGAATTTAATGTAGACAAAATTAAATTGGTTCATATTGTGGAAAAAATAATTCTAACCTAATATTGAAGGGAAATAGGTTTTGATACGATTGTTACCAATTTAGGCTTATGACGGTTAATTACATCAAACTATCATCTCTGTAAGTATTATAAGTAAAAAATACATGCCAAATGCTAGAAATTATTAGGGACAAAAAAAAAAGAAATCATGAAGAACCTTACAGAACACTGTTCACCCCTTCAAAATTCATGAGTCACACGTATAGTTAGTCCTGTATGCAGTTCTGGTGATTCCTCAGATAAAAAAAGGGAGGGAGAGAAGAGAGGCAGGGATTAAAAAAAGAACCACAACATGATCAAAGGTACACAAGACTTTTATAATACGAGCAATCACTTAGGCAGGTGTTCTCAATAAAGGAAGACAGACACTGCCAGGGGAAGGGATCCAATAGAAATTTAAAAATTACTCACATAGACATGGTGACTTGAATCTGTCTATTTATCATCTCTTCCAAAGCAAGAATCACGAACATCAAATGAATGCAACTAGAGCCAGTTTCATAACAAGAATTACAAAGCTATTTGATATACAGCGCTGTGAGTGGTAAAAGTCAGATGGCTTCAGAGGGAAACCTTGCCTAGTTAATAGAACCTAATGGTTACTAGACATGTAGAAGCGACGCTGCAGTTGAATGTGAATTAAAGGAATGTATTTTCCTTTTTCTGGCTTATCTTTAGGCATTTTTTTCCAATATTGGAGATGTGATATAGGACTTAAGAGACCTTTGGTCTGACCCAGGATAGCCATGTTGAGTTTTATTATGTGGTTCATCTGTATGCCCTAATAAAGCTGAAACCTCCTCCGAGAGGTTCTTGATCTATATGCCACAAGTGACCCGACCAGATAAGGTACAAAAAAAATGAAAGCACATCAGTCAAAAGCATTTACTGTGCTTACTTTTGTTTTTATATTGCATCACAGTGAATAAGAAAGGAAACATTCAGATATGTGTTTTGTGCTGAATCACCAAGGGTTTTTTGTTAAATCACTGTAATTTAAAATAAAGCACTACAATATTCTTCTTAAGTTTACTTAAAAAAATATCCTATTTATTTTACAAAGAGAAATTCCCCATGGTTATAACATGGAAGGGCATAATTTCCCTGTAATACTTGCATGGGTAAATAAGAGCTGACAGATGGTATAATACACAATAAAACTTTCTATTAGGTTCAATATATATATTACACACAGTACTCATGTTTGTATATTCCCAATGGCCCTGGTCTAGATCTTACTGAAATCAACAAGACTATTTCCATTAAATCTGGTGTATGGCATAAGAAATTCAACTGTTTTTCAGTAATTTCATAATTTAATAAAATATGAACACAAATTTATCGCTTGTATAGAGTATTGAGATACAATGATTTTAAATAATTTATGATCCCTCTCATTCTGTTGAGGTACTGCAGGCTGAAACCACCTGATTAAGCTAACTATATACATAGTTAGGACAGTAAGAACGTATAAAATACATGTACCAATAGCAAAGAAAATTGGTGTGTTTCTTTTAGTTTGACTCTTTGGGCATGCATTCACTCGGATGCCCAGAGAAAACTCAAAACTGTATCAATACAACAACATAAAAAAATAGGTAAAGCCAATCATGACAAGCATGAAGAGGGGAAAAAAGGGCAGAATTTCAGTTGCTGATAAATGTCTATAGTGACAAAGGATAAGAAAAAGGCTGGGGTACTTAATGTCTATTTGCTTCAACCTTTATTAGTAAGACTAGTTGTTCTCTAGGCATCCATCCCCCTGAGCTGGAAGACAGGAAGGGGGAGTAGAATCAAGCCCTCAGTAATGCATGGGGAAATGGTCATCAATGTGCTACACCACTTGGACAGACACAATTGTACAGGGCCGGATGGGATCCACCCAAGGATACTAAGTGAGTTGGCAGAAGTGCTCCAAGCCACTTCCACTTTCAGTCATTTATCAGCAGTCCTGGCTAACCAGGCAGGTACCAGGTGAGTGGAGGTTAGAAAAAGTGATACCTGTCTACAAGTAGGGCCAGAGGGAGGATCCAGGGAGCTACAGGCCTGTCAGTCTCATCTCAGGAAGGTTACGGATATAACATACTGAATGCCATCACACACCACGTACAGGACAACCAGGTGATCAGGCCAAGTCAGCACGGGTTTATGAGAGGCAGGTTAATTAACCTGATCTGCTTTTATGACAAAATGAACCACCTGCTGGATGAGGAAAAGGCTGTGGATGTTGTCTACTTAGACTTTAGTAAAGCCTTTGATACCACTTCCCACAGCATTCTCCCGGAAAAACTGTATTTTTTATGGTTTGGATTGGTGAACTGTTCGCTGGGTAAAAAACTGACTGGATGTCCAAGCCCAAAGACTTGTGGAGTTAAGTCCAGTTAGCAGCTGGTCACAAGCGGTGTTCCTCAGGGCTCAGTACTGGGGCCAGATCTGCTTAACACCTTTCTCAATAATCAACTGCGCCTTCAGTAAGTTTGCAGATGACATCAAGTTGGCTGGGAGTGTTCATCTGCTTGAGGGTAGGAAGGCTCTGCAGAAGGATTTGGATAGGCTGGATCAATGGGCCAAGGCCGATTGTATAAGGTCCAACAAGGCAAAGTGCCAGGTCCCGCACTTGGGCCACAACAACCCCATGCAATGCTACAGGCTTGGGGCAAAGTGCCTGGAAAGCTGCTCAGTGGAAAAGGACCTGGAGCTGCTGAACTTGCGCAGCTTGTGTCTAGGCAGCCAAGGTGGCCACCAGCATCCTGGCTTCTATCAGCAACAGTGTGGCCAGAAGGACCAGGGCAGTGATCATCCCCCTGTACTTGGCACTGGTGAGATTGCACCTTGAATCCTTTGTTCGGTTCTGGGTCCTTCACTACAAGAAAGACTTTGAGGTGCTGGAGCGGGTCCAGAAAAGGGCGATGAAGCTGATGAAGGGTCTGAAGCACAAGTCTGATGAGGAGCGGCTGAGGGAGCTGAGGTTGTTCAGTTTGGAGAAGAGAAGGCTCAGGGGGGACCTTATCATCCTCTGCAACTGACTGAAAGGAGGTTGTATCAAGGTGGATATTGGTCTCTTCTCCCAAGGAGACAAGGACAAGAGGTAATGGCCTCAAGCTGTGCCAGGGGAGGTTTAGACTGGATATTAGGAACAATTTCTTCCCCAAAAAGGGTTGTCAAGCATTGAAACAGCCTTTGGAACAAGCACTGGAACATCATTGGAACACCAGAGAAATGGTGGAGGTATTTAAAAGAACTGTAGTGTGGCACTTAAGAACATGGTTTAGTGGTGGACTTGGCAGTACTAGGTTAATGGTTGCATTCAATAATCTTAAAGGTCTTTTCCAAACTAAACAATTCTATGATTCTACAACTGATAGCTCTGACAGAAAAAGGAAGATTTCCTCATGACATTTTCTTTCTTTTCCCAGAAAATTGTTTCATTTTGGGGAAAAAAAAAATAGCATGAACAAGAAAAAAGAAAAATAATTCTAATTGCAAAGGTCTTTAGACTGCAACTATAATAAAATCAATCAGTTGATATACTAGATGAATAAGAAATATCAAAAAAAACCTTACAAAGTCTTTCAGAAGGTGACAGACACCATAAACTTGGCGTTTTCCTTTATTTACCTCATTCCTTAGTTTTTTCATAAAGCAGTAAAACTTTTAGAAAAAGGAAATGGTTTAATGTCACAAGTTTAGCAAAATGAAATTTCTAGCTTTGGGTGGTTTCTTCTTCTGAACAAATGAATAAAACTGCCTTAGCTAGTGAAAACACTAATTCATTTTCACATACAGATTAATTGTAAGGACATGTATTTTAAGACTGATGGCCTAATAACTCACCTTTTTCACAGCTTCTTAAGATGAATTTAATGCTTCAGTTCTGTTTGTGGGTGGTGGTTGGATATATTATTGCTTAGGTCACTACATCATTAAAAAAAAAACAACAAAGAAACAAACAAATAAATGAAACCCTAAACAAAAAAGAAAAAAGAAAAAAACACAAAACCTTAGCTGAAAGCTAATAGACAAGAAATTCCTTTGCTTCCTAGGCAAAATGAGAGAAGGAGGACATGAAAGGAGCTATTTAAACTGCATCTCTCAGTTCCCTGCCACAGAACCATTCACATTCCTGGGTCTGAAATGGTAGTTTTTCAAGATGCTCAGCTTAATCTAAAAGATTTTGGGTGCCACTGAAAATGACTAAAACTGAAAAGAAGCCTTGCTTGTGCTACAGCATGGAGCAAAAGATGAAGATTGACATGAGAAGCCAATACCTTCTGTGGCTAAAGCAATATTATTCTTCACCCTCCACGTGAGGAAATTAATTTATGGAAGACTTCAGATCTAGATAAAAAGGCATGTGGCACAGGTATGTGTTTATCTCTAAGCCAGGAATCTAAACTATCATTACAGTCAATAAAGATCCAGTAAATACAATCAGTAGAGCCTACTGAGCTAATTACGCCACTGTAAAACCAGACATGGACATTTTATCAGCTGGGTCCCTAGACACTACTGGTGTGCTGAAAAGAGGCTCAATTTGCTTGACCACAGGTATTGATTTAGTGTCATCTGAGATGGCAAGGTTTATCCTACATGGCCTTCAGATGCTGCTCCAGTCTGATACCTGTAAGTCCATGTCATATCTGCCAGCCACATGCAGGTGTCTGAGACATGCTAAGCCGTTTCAGAAATCTCTGTGTGAGGAGCAGAATTGATGCTTCAGTGTCTGAGTACACAAGTTGCAAAGGAGGTGAAATTCCATGGCGTACCCTGATTTCCCTTCAGACTTCTCCTCTACCTTCTCCATCATCTAGACCAAAAGATCTGGGGGAACAACGAAGCTCTTTCATTATGAAGTACTGCATAGAATCAGGATTTGGGCAAAATGAGAAAAAAATATATTCAGGATACAGTCCCTGAACATACTGTACTATCTGAAACTGAGATGCAGTCCAACTACCACTAGTTAAACATTGCCTTAGAAAGCAAGGTCAGTGATACTATTCACACTTAGTCAGAACATTCTCTTAGCACTTTAATAATGTATTTAGGACGCAGAAATACTCACTATAGGGAAACAAGTAGTCTTAACCACAGACAAGACTGATTCAAAGTCACTGCAAAATTACGTATTTCTAATTCATTAAGTAAATAAGTCATTTCTAGCAGTTTTAGTCTAATTATTTGCAGTATGATTTGGAACATACAGATGGGGGGGCTTAACTGTTTATATTTGGGAATTATATTGTACACACTACAAAAGGCAGCCATTAATCTTCTACAGCTGGGAAGCTTGGGCAAGTTAAAACAAAATTCTTCTATGTGACAGGTATAAATTAACATGACAGCACATTTTTATTTGGAGGATTTTAAAAAGGAAGCCTTCAATTGTAAATTGTATAACTTTAAACACCTAAGCTTTACGTGTGCTTTGAATATTTATTTAAAAACAGTAAAACAGGATTAAGTTAATCTGTTTCCCCAAACATCCATTAACTTCTCCCTCCCATTATTACATTTTACAAAATCTAACATAAAAAGAAGCAGTATAATGAGCACTTTAGATTATTAAAACTTAATTTCAGATGTCTTCTTCATTTTTTTAAATTAATGCAATTTGTGATTAAATTATTTATGACAATAAAAGCAAGCTAACTAGCTAATTTTATTTTTGGTTATGTATATTTGATTTTTTTTTTTAATTGCTAGCTGTGTGCCTCACTTTTAGCTGCAAAATGGAATTAGAATGAATAACTGAAGTATTTCAACTTTGGGTCCAAAACCATAATTATGCAAGGGCTAGATTTATCTATAAGCTGCACTAACTAATTAAGGGCTTAATATGCTTTTTCTAATTCAGCATTTGATTATATAAAAGTAGAAACAGAGTCTACAAAGGACTTGGATACTACATTTTATTTAAAGAGATGCCTTCCTACTGATACCCAGAAAATTACCTGTATATTGTTTTATTCATTCTAAAAGGCTTTTGGGTGTGTATTTAGATTAGGTAGTGATGCTCAGCATTACCAAGATAATAGAATTAAGACTGACAGTTAGCTCCAGATCACATACTAAGAATCTGTGTATGGACTCAGTCTCTTTTCTCAGGGTAAGGTCCAACACTAAAAATTTGTTTTACGGAACATGAAACAATAATTTTATTTATTTTGGTTCTTATAACTCACTTCAAACATTTTATGTTCTTCCTCTCAAAAGTTAGGGGGGTTGGCCAAGCTCTTCTTGAGACTGTGAGGATAAGAAATTGCTGTAAACAATACATCTCACCCATGTATTTGATCTGACCCCATTTCTCACCCTAAAACTGACTTCCATGTTGACCTTTGCTTCTAGCACTTGTTCTCCCAGTGATTTCTCAGTTCTGTAAGTCCCCATTACAGATACCTTGATTTCCTGGGTTGACACTGTTGCAGCTGGAATCTTCTTAAATTACTAGACTTTTATAACTGTTGCCTCAACAAAGATTTAATCTCTGACTGCAAGTTACCTATTAGAATCCTCCCAGGCAAGCTTAGATTTGACTGATAAGAATAATTTCTCCCTCAGGTTTTGGCTGTTCTTGTAGAAGATATTACCATTCCTAACTTAATGACAGTTAAAGAATTTGTGCTGGCTGCTTAGGCATTCAAATTCACAGGCTGGCAAATTCATTTCTGATGTCACTGATAGCAAACCACTAACGGAGTAGCTCACACATACTTGCTTCTGGCAACTCTGGTTTCATTTGGACAACTTCTGGAGAAAGATATAGCAGAAAAGATGGGGTAAATAACCTTTTAAGTTGTATGAAGAACTAGTTTGTTTGGAGCTATTGCCACCCTCTTGGAAAATATCCAGAGCTTGTTATAATTCCTTTTGTAAGGGTCTTGTTCAACATCTTTGTCGGTGACATGGACAGTGGGATTGAGTGCGCCCTCAGCAAGTTTGCCGATGACACCAAGCTGTGTGGTTCGGTTGATACGCCGGAGGGAAGGGATGCCATCCAGAGGGACCTTGACACGCTTGTGAGGTGGGCTGACGCCAACCTTATGAAGCTTAACCATGCCAAATGCAAGGTCCTACACCTGGGTCGGAGCAATCCCAGGCACGGCTACAGGTTGGACAGGGAAGAGATTCAGAGCAGCCCTGCAGAGAAGGACCTGGGGGTTTACAAATATGTAAAGTGTGAGTGTCAGGATGATGGAGCTAGGCTTTTCTCAGCGATGTCCAGTGATAGGTAATGGGTGTAAACTGGAGCATAAGAGGTTCCATGTGAACATCAGGAAAAACTTCTTTACTGTGAGAGTGACAGAGCACTGGAACAGGTTGCCCAGGGGGGTTGTGGAGTCTCCTACGTTGGAGATATTCAAGGCCTGGCTGGGCAAGTTCCTGTGTGATGTACTCTAGGTTACCCTGCTCTTGCAGGGGGGTCGAACTAGATGATCTTTTGAGGTCCCTTCTAACCCTTGGGATTCTGTGATTCTGTGTTGATCGATGAAAAAATGAACATGAGCCGGCAGTGTGCGCTCGCAGCCCAGAAAGCCAACCATATCCTAGGCTGCATCAAAAGAAGCGTGACCAGCAGGTCGAAGGAGGTGATCCTGCCCCTCTACTCTGCTCTCACGAGACCTCACTTGGAGTATTGTGTGCAGTTCTGGTGTCCTCAACATAAAAAGGACATGGAACTGTTGGAACAAGTCCAGAGGAGGGCCACAAGGATGATCAGAGGACTGGAGCACCTCCCGTATGAAGACAGGCTGAGAAAGTTGGGGCTGTTCAGCCTGGAGAAGAGAAGGCTGCGTGGAGACCTCCTAGCAGTCTTCCAGTATCTGAAGGGGGCCTTTAAGGATGCTGGGGAGGGACTCTTCATCAGGGACTGTAGTGACAGGACAAGGGGTAACGGGTTTAAACTTAAACAGGGGAAGTTTAGATTGGATATAAGGAAGAAATTCTTTACTGAGAGGGTGGTGAGGCACTGGAATGGGTTGCCCAGGGAGGTTGTGAATGCTCCATCCTTGGCAGTGTTCAAGGCCAGGTTGGATGAGGCCTTGGGTGGCATGGTTTAGTGTGGGGTGTCCCTGCTTATGGCAGGGGGGTAGGAACTAGATTAAGGTCCTTTCCAACCCTAACTATTCTATGATTCTATGACTTGTGCTAACTTGAAGTCTTATTTTCCGGGACATACTTGAATTCTCCATCCTTCATTTTCTGTTTCATTTCGGTTCAGCAACATATAAACTCATGCATTGTCCCCATGGAAACTGAATCCTACAACTGTCATCAGTACTGCCCTTTTTGAATCACTTGGTTACCCAAAGTTTTGGCTGCATGGCGTCAAACAGTCCCTATGCAAACCTGTTAATTTTCAAAGAATATACATCTCTTTCTTTTCCTTGACACAACAGAACTCAAAAGAGACACTTTCGATATTTAGCATCAAATCACTTTCAGGCAATACTTTGTCCAAAATTTTTCTTCCCTAGCTTTCTCTATACTGCAGTCTTACTGCCTTTTCTCTCCTGTTCCTCAGTGCTCCTTTTGTTTTCTGGGAAATACTGAGCTCCACAAAAAAATGATCAAAGAAAATTTACTTCCATGAGTTCCAGCACATGCCTTTATTCTGGGAGGTGACACTATCCTAGGTTTGAGGGAAAAGGCTGCTACTGTTTCAGTCAACTAATTGTATAGAAGATCTTCTCACAACTTCTATCAAATCAGGGGAAAGGTTTATATTTAGCCTCAGTGAGGCTGAATCTGGCTCATAATAGTTTCAGTATTCATGGAATCATAGTGATTTCTAAGTCAGTCTACATGATGACATTGCAGATGTCAAACAAAGCAAGTTTTCTTTCCTCTACCATAAAATTCTTATCTTTCTTCTGACACATCTACTTTTTGTAATGCTTACGACTTTATTCCAGAGTAATAAAAACTCCAGTGAATGGAAGCTTGAAAACAGTCTTGCTCTGGTATGGCTAAGTAACTCTATTTTTAATTATATATTTAAAGGAGGGGACAGGACAAAGTTTGAGGAATTCCCACCGATGAGCTTTAGACATGGTTCAGACACAAATGATCACTCTGGCAGATTCCATTCTTTTCCTGGTTGATTTTCAGTTGCTGAGGTTTGTAAAATCTTATTAAAATATTCTTTGGGTGTACAGAGATGTTTCAAGGAGGTTATTTTTTCACAGTGATGTCTAGCTCTCTGATTATCAGTTCATTTATGCTTTCCAAGGAATAATTTATTTTTTTAAGACAGTATAATTTTTTGTGCAAGTCTGACTGTATCTCTTTTGCTTGCAAACTGACAATTAATTCCTGATATATAGCCTCTAGTGTATAGCCCCTGTCAGTTACACAATGAAATGTGCAGTCACTGATCTTGGATTCTGTAGGAAAACATACTAAAACTTCTGTAAGGTTTAGAATTTTCTGTTTGTCTGGGGTTTTTTTATACAAATAAAATTAATGTTGACACATAGGCTTGCATATTATTACCTCCAAGGCAGTTTTTATGTATTGCATTCGCAACTACATTACTCTGCATCTGATTCTGCTGTTATTTTATTTTCTTTTGAAATTTTCCAGAAGAACAATTTTTTTAGAAGAAAGTTCCTCTGTGCACTTCCTTAAGACCCTTGCTATAGGAATGAGTTGTCTAGTAAGACCACTTGCTTGAGAGCTATTTGAGTTAGCAAACTACTTTCAACCAGAAAATTACATTAAAAAGATCTTTAAAAATGTACAGGAAACCTTCCCTGACCACTTAGTTGCTCAGTAACACAATTATTTAGAATGGAGTGTTTTATGTCTGAGGTTAATAGGAGTTTTGCCTTTAACATCAGTGAAAACCTTTTTCAGAGAAAATCAGCTAACACAGCATATGCCTTTAACTAGATTGTGTGACCAATAACTTTTATGGACTGGAGCAATGTGAAGAGTATAAAATCCTAGTATCATTTTAAACTTCGGAAAGATACTAAGGCAGTGAGGGAGCTACAGGCAGTGTAAAGAAGCTTTAGCATAGTACGTAGGAAAAAATTATGAGAGGAGACGAACATGGGCTTGGGTGAAATTTACACATTTGCATAAGTAGGGAAAGTCCAGATTTCAAAAGAAAAAATAAATAAAAAAAAAAAGGACATAGGGACATAATACTGTTCTACAATCCTGAACAGAACTTCGTTCCCCTCCGCATACCTGCATGGCATTTTCTTCTAATGTTTACACTATAGAATTAGTTTCTTTTGCCTCTAAGTTAGAACAAAGCAATCTGCTAAGTTCCTTTCCAAAGTATTTTTCTGTTAAGGTAAATAAAGTCTGATTAGCAATAGTAGAATGGTCCCATTCTACTCCTGCTGAAAAGAGCAGTAAAATTCAAAGTGTTTTTAATGAATGCTGTCAGTATTAATGAATGTTTAACCAATGTAATACATCTATCCCCTTATCTACAATAATGGATTCTAGTGGCAAAAAGACAAAGAAGAAAAATTATACAGTATTAACAGATAACAATAACTCCAGAGCTAACATATATTATTTACCAGGCACAGGCTCCAATCCAAAGCCTAGAGGCTTTGAAACAGGAAACTTTGGGTTGATATCGCTGAGCTTGGCATGACTACCAAAATGACCTTACTAATCTACAATTGCAAAAATCCATTTGTTTCCCTGTCCAAATTTTGTTGCAACTGCCACTTTTGTTGCAACTGCCACATCCCAGTTAGGCTCACTTCAGTCTCCAGTACAGTTTATTGCCTCATTTATGAATTTTGCCTCTTCCTCCTCCTCTTCTTGTGATGATACTGTTTTGGAGTAGCCTGCCTCATCCCCTTCTTACTTCCCCTTCTTAGTATGAGCTTCTTCCCTTACTAGATGAGCTGAATTTTGCATCCAATATTTTGTCTTGTGTACAGAGGTGACTGACACTGGCATGAGTTGGTTCTTTGGTTCAGTTGTAGTGTCTGTTGTGGGCATGAGAGTAATTTCAGTGCCTGTTGCCAGGATTGGAGTAGCTGCAGTGCTTGTTCTTTTGTTGTCAAACCCAGAGACCTTCACTTCCCCTTGGGGGTACTGGACTGCATTGCACAGGCCTCTGTAGGCACAGGCCAGGCCCCAGCACGTTGGAGTAATTGGTGTCTCTCTGAATTCGCCAAGTTGACAGCATACTTTTTCTAAGTGTTTTACTAGTTTTTCTGGATTTTGCACTTGTTCAGCATGAAGTTGCAAAGCACTCAAGAGTCCCACTGGCCTAGGCACTTGCCCATACTATCCCATACACCCTGCCATTCATAATTATCCAGCCTCTCTTCCCTGATCGCTTGGTAGTATTCTTAAATAGTTGTTTAACCTTAAACAAGGCATGAAACATATTCAGGAGACCTAGCAATAGGAAAATGCTGCTCTGAATATCCCAAGGATATTAAATGTTCTCAAGAGCTATTGTAACTTGCCTGGAGGAGAAGGGGAAGGTGAAAGAGTGAGAGAAAGTGTTTTCCCTTGTCTCACATATACACTGGCTCTCAAAGGTGAAAATGTAGAGTGGAATTATTAATAGTTTCTGAGAGATGGTTCCCAAAGTCAGGAGATGATAACAATGCTGAATACAAATACCAGATTAGTCTCACAGTCAGTGATTTTATCATCTGATAAAACAGGATTACACAATAGAGCAAAATGATAATCTTAATTCAGATCCCAGAAGTGATAAATAGCACATCAGGGAATATATACAGCAAAAAAGGTGTTATGGAACACAATCCTGAGAACAAGCACAACTCTCAGAGCAAATAATTCATTATCACCAGTGACTATTAAACTAATACAATGAATTCTTGTAACAAATTTGTTTTAACACACTCTGGTCAGATCTGTCATTATCTCAACCCTTTATGTCCAATTTTGGGCACGAAAAAGGACTGTTGTGGTTTAACCCAGCATGCAGCTAAATGCCACACTTTTGATGTGGTAGTTTTGAGATGGGGGATAGAATTAAAAAAAAAAAAAGTAAAAGTTGTGTAATGAGATAAGGACAGTTTAATAGGACAGGAAAGCAAGGGAAAACAATAATAATGATAAAAGAACACCCAAAACAAGCAATGCACATGCAATTGCTGATCATCCACTGACTGATGCCCAGCCATACCCTGAGCAATGTGCTACCAACAAACCCAAGGGAATTAGTTCAGCATGACACCATACGGTATAGGACATCAAGCTGGGGTCAGCTGTCCCAGCTGTGTTCTCTCCAGCTTCTTGTACACCCCCAGCTGACTCACTGCCAGGGCAGTATGAGAAGCTGAAAAGGCCTTGACTAAGTGGCAACACTGCTCAGCAACAATTAAAACACCTGTCTGTTGTTATCAACACCATTCTCAACCTAAATCCAAAGCACAAAACTATACCAGCTATTAGGAAGAAAATTACCTTTATCCCAGCTGAATGCAGGAAAATCTTACATATTTGCATCAGTAGGAATAGTCCAGATTTCAAAAGAAAAAAAAGGACATAAGGACATAATACTGTTCTGCAACCCTGAGAGGAACTTCATTTCCCTCCCTACACATGCCTGGGATCTTCTTCTAATGTTTACACTATGTGTCCTTTTCAAAGTATTTTTCTGTTAAGGTAAACAAAGTCTGCATAGCAATAGTAGAATGGTCCCATTCTACTCCTGCTGAAAAGAGCAGTAAAATTCAAAGTGTTTTTAATGAATGTTGTCAGCATTAATGAATGTTTAACCGATGTAATACATCTATCCCCTTATCTACAATAATGGATTCTAGTAGCAAAAAGACAAAGAAGAAAAATTATACAGTATTAACAGATAAGAATAAATCCAAAGCTAACATATATTATTTACCAGGCACAGGCTCCAATCCAAAGCCTAGAGGAATAAACAGGAATCTTTGGGTTGATGTTGCTGAGCTTAGCATGACTACCAAAATGACCTCACTAATCTAGAGTTGCAAACATCCATTTCATCCTATCTGAAGTTTTTTGTAAAGCTCCTAACCAGTTCCATTCTTTACAAAGGTAGGTTTTTACAAAAAACTTTTCTATATACATAACAACTTGGAACTATAGTTAAAGATGACTAATACAAAAATGACAAAATGAGAAAATAACTTGATCTGTCAAAACATTTGGCAGAACAAATATATCTTTGAGCTCTATCAGCCAATTGCATGAGGACATTAAAACCTTAAACTGTATAAAGTCATAGTTGAAGTGACACATACATGTATATAAGCACAGCCAATACTAGGAAACTTCTCATCTCTGAAGGCATTTGCACACACAGTAACACGAAATATTCCTTCTTTTTTCCCTGTCTCTCTTGTACAGTTTCTCTTTTCAGTCCCATCCCTTTCTCTCTTTCTGGGGCACATACTGTCCTCTATTTTTTCCCAGTGTTCTTAGTTCCTGTCTGTCTTGGCCCATTAAATATTTACTGGCATTTACATCATATTTCCCTTTCTTCCCTTCTGTTGAGTCTTACCACACTTTTCATCTACCTTTCAGTGACCCTTTTTCACTCCTATTCATCTTTTACACACTTCCAGACCTCTGTTCCCATTTGTTTCTCCTCCATTCAGTTATTTAGTTATTACTACTCAGCTTTCCATTTGTAATATTTATCTTTAGGTCAGACTTTTTTTGGGGGGTCATATAGTTCTTCCTGTGGAGTCGTAAATTGCATGCAGAATACATATATAAGCATCACATGATAGTTTTTGGCTGGGTTTGTCTGCAAAGCTTACGTTACACTAATTCATTTAAATATGACAGCAATAGAAGAGATTAGGCAGAAAAAAATCTGCTTCAGCACATTTGGGAGCTGTAGTGAAGGGATATATTACTTTAAAGGATTATTTATTTCATTCAGTTTCAAGCTTGTTTTGAAATATTCTCCACTGTCATTCTGTTCATACTCTGCCCAATATAGCATTTCTTGTTGATCTCAAATACAGTCAATAAGAACTACTGCAGCACTCCACAGACTTTCTCTGTCTTTTGTTTTCTGCATAGATATCAAGTTGTTAAACAAGTTTAATCTTTGATGATTCAAACAACAGGTCAGCTAATGGTCCATGCTTTAATGCATCTTATCAACTGCAAACATCTGCCTAAAAATGGCTGTGCTTTCATGACTGTCAAGCTCAAGAGGAAATGTGAAGTTAGATGTGATTTTGTTGATCAGGTTTAAAACAAGGACTGAAAGATAAAAGATTCCTGGCTTTAAGTGGCCACTCCATGTAAATAATTTATAGTCCAAAATTAATGCTCTATTCAACACTCAGAGGAAGGAGTCTTTTTTCTGTGTCTGTTTTATAACCATTCCTTTAGAATTATTCCAATTAATATTCAAAGATTACAAACTTCCTATCCATAAATGAGTTGCTTATTAATATTACATAAACTGTCCTCCTTTCTTCTGATGAGGCAGAGCACAACATGATGTAAAAAATATTGACAGGCTTGGAACTGTAGTGAAGCTGTTTACCATTCATGAAGTACCTTATTAATAATAGTTGTTTTCTTATGAAATTCTCAGTATGGTACTCAAAAGAAAACTCTAATGTTAAGGTTTTAACAGAGCACTGAGATCAAAAGGGAATAGTAATAAATGACCTAGGACTGGATTATTTTTCAAACAGCTGAACAGAATAAAGTGTTAATTTTAAGGTGCACATACATATGTAAGACATGTACTTTTAGTAGGTTCAAATTCAGCAGCGTAACATGGCTTTATGACAAGCAGTGCAAAGCTCAAAAAAACTGGTTGTACATACCTTGTCTACTGGCCATAGCTATCACTAAATAACAAAAGGGCATCTTTCCATCAGTGGGCCTTTGGGGAAATAGTGTGACTATTCAAACAGAAAGTAAAGTTTACAGCTAAGTAAAGATTGCCTTCCATGATGACTGTACAAGCCAAGAAAACAAATCAAAAAAAGAAAAAAAAAGGAAACTCCCAAAACCAAAAAACCAAAAAAACCTCACCCTACATCACTTTGTCTAAAGCATGTGTCCTGGGTTCAGCAGCAGCAGCAGTCAGTTTTTCTCCTTCTTAGTAGCTGATGCAGCGCTGTGGTTTTGACTTTCGGCCTGGGAAAAATACTGATAAAGCCGATGTTTTCAGTTACTGGTCAGAATGTTTACCCTGACCAAGGACTTTGTGAGTCTCATGCTGTGCCAGGGAGGAGGAGAAGCTGGGAGGAAGCAGAGACAGGACACCTGACCCAAACTAGCCAAAGAGGTATTCCATACCACAGCACGTCATGCCCAGGATGTAGAATTGAGAGTGCCCGGAAGGGCTGGATCTCTGCGGGGTGGGGGTGAGGTACCGGTCGGTGAGCGGTTGTATTCTCTTGCTTGTTATTTCCTTTATCATTATTACTATTAGTGGTAGCAGTAGTGATTTGTGTTATACCTTAGTTATTAAACTGTTCTTATCTCAACCCATGGGAGTTGCATTCTTTTGATTCTTCTCCCCGTCCCTTCGGAAGCGGAGGGAAGAAAGGTGTGTGTGGGGGGGGGAAGTAGACTGCGTGGTTCTAATTTACAGCCGGGGCTTAAACCACGACAGCATGTAAAAATCAAACACAATAGCAATAATAATAAAGCAGTGATGCACTGAATGCAACTTCGTAACTACATGCTGATTATTTTGACAAGTTCAGCTGTTTAATATCATGCCTGACTGCTCCTTTGTGGCTGATGGTTTTCTTTTGTTCAATATGACAAGCCTAAATGAATTTGAACCCAAGTGAATTAAAACTCTGATTCCCTTACTTTGGCTAAAATCCCATATGCGCAAACCAAATGTGTGGGTTTTGCTTTGTTAATTCATTGGTAGAAACATGACTATTTAAGAATACATCTAGTTGTTGCATATTCTGTAACTCTTCTGCACAGGCTCCTAAAAGGAGACAACAGACTCAGATGCTATTCTTCACAGGAGTGGCCAGAGTCATTTATGGTGAAAACCAATTTGTTTAAATAAATAGTGATCATAACTTGCTGGCTTTTAACATAAAAAAAAATCTGGTCTATAGATAGTAAATGTGATTTGAGAATAGATCACTGATAGTAGAAACTAGTGTACTATTATCATTAACATAATGTTTCCTAAAGGAAACAAAAGGATTGAAATGAATGAGCAGTCTCTGTTCCAGGCAGCATCGCTAAAGCATACAAGGATCTAGTATTCTAAAAACTAAAGTTGACTAGCATAGCATTGGGATGGAAAGAAAAACATGCATCATGGCGCTTCCTCTACTTAATAAAATAAACCTCAGTGACTATTTAATTCCTCTTAGGAGAATCTCTGATGCAGTGCTGTCTTTCAAAAAACCCACAAGGAAAATAATTTTAATACAATCTATCTCTAGTTTTTCCCTTAGATTAAAACATTTCCACAGCAACAAGCAGACACACAAATAGGAAAACAACATTGTTCTATAAAGCAGCTCTGATTTTTACCCAGGTTTTCTTTACACAGGTGACATATGTGCTTATCACTGTATCATCATATCACTTTCTATATTTTTGTCTGCATTTTGCATAATGTTGACTGAAAAAAATGTAGTAGGAGTCATAAAACAGTCATAATAAACAATAAACTGGGGAAGGCCAAAGAACACAAGGTATAAAAACCCCAGGAGGTAGACCTTGCGCAAAATAAAGAAGAAAAAGTATTTTCTTGGGTGGGAATTACTACAAAGCTTTCAAAACCTACATAGACTACTAACCAAAAAAACAAAATCAAAACCAAACAAAAAAAGAAAACAAAACAAAACAAAAAAGCTTCAACATTATGTAACAAACCCTCAGATATGCAAAGGAAAAAAAAGTGTATAAATTGTTCATATTTCAATTTACTTCTGAAATATCCAGAAGCATTCTTGACATTAATTATAAACAGATAACTTGTCTTAGCCAAGAAAATTAAGACCTCAACCATGAATCTCTTACCAAAATCCCTACCTCTCTATCCTTCTTTCTCTCTCTTCCATCCTCTGGAAAATCTTCAGATAAACACACTTTGCAGTCATTCTTGCAGGTATGCAACTCAAGATATTTCTGATCAAGAAGTAGAAGATAGACCTGTAGGTTACTTTAGTAAATGCTAATTAGTAAATATAGTCAGCCTTTCCATATTTTCAGACTAGCCCTCTGAAGATTAGACTAGAATGTCATCAATTCAGTATTAGTATGCTCAGAATACAAGTTTCAATTAATCTGCAAAATCACTTTCTTTTTTCTCAGCATTAGTCATGGAGACAAGAAAAGAAATTGATAGCAATTATATTAATGAAATCTCTATTTAATGTTAATTTGTGCCTCTTAGAATCAGCCAAAAGGCCAGCTGGAATTTGGTATCACTAAATTGTGACGAAATTGAATATCTGATAAGAAGTCTTCTAGGAAACTTTTATCTTATTGTTTGAGTGGATGAGGTAGCTTTCCTTAAGGAGCATGAATAACTCCACTAAATTCTATGCTTTTTCTTTTAAAATTATTATTTTTTTAATCTTTCAAATGTGAGTCAAGTGCTGCCTATGAAAAATGCTATGAAAAATGCTGCTTCCTTGAGTATGAATGCAGATGTAAACATAGATGCCTCTAGCGCACAGGCAAACCTGTAGGGAATGCTCTGCTCAGTGCTACACTTTAGAATAAATGGACAAGCAGATGTGAGGCCTCTCTTTTCCTTCCAGTGCATTAAATTTCTGTACAATAATTTGTGGAGAGGGAAAAAAACCCTGCCATCCTCACTGGAGTGACACCAGTAGAGACAGACAACTGAAAATGTAGAAGTTTAAATTAACTTCTGAACACCTCCAGCAACAGTAGACATGACCAAGTCCTGTGTAGTAGGAGAACAGCCACAATGAAGTGTGCTAATCATGACTCAGATAGTGACAGCATTAATAAATCCATTTGTGATGAGCTTGAAATGCAGGATCTGCAAGAGTTTGCTCTATTTCAGAGCTTTGGGGACAACAATTTATTTCACTTTCCCTACAAGTGATGCTTTCAAAATCAGGGAGATACTGTTTACTTGTAGTTGCTCTTCCCCACCTTGCAATAAAAGCAGATGGCTGTGATTTTTTGTATATTCAATATATTATACCTATTTTATAATTATATATTTAATATCATTCACTAGAATAGAATTCTAATTAATATATAATAGGCAAGGATGTTGAATATGTTTATTTGAAACTAGAAAACTTGGGTTTCGCATGCTGGAAGGATGCCTAAGAACAAAGGAACTCAATTTACTTCTTAGTTGAAAGCCGTTAGCTGATTCATAAGCTGGTTCAGACACACATATACACAAGACTTTCATACTGCTTTTTTTAAAAAGAAATACCTTTAAGTAAACTGCTTCCTCAGGGAAAAGATATATGTATTCTATAAACATACTACATACATTCCTCTAAAATTCTGGCCAAATTTTATTCTGAATTGCAGTCTCCTTTTAATTATTTCATTGAAAGTTATGTGCCTCAAAATGCTTTTGGTTTGGTTGTATGCAAAAAATCAAACCATTTTTTTTTCTCTATCCGCACCATGTATTCTCTTGTGGGACCTGTGGAATATAATTTTCAGGTAGCTTCTTCAGGGTTTTGTGGTGTTTTTTTAAAGATCACTTTTGATTAAGGAAATCCGTTTGGGGATTTAAGTCACAGTACTTTTGTAGATCTGTAATGTACGAAGTCTGCTTTACAAATGAGTTGTAGAAAATTGAAGGGCTACTGAAAAAACATTTCTCAGAGAAAAATATTGCCATTGGGAAAATTTGCAGTGAATCTATTTTCTTTTTAAAAGAGCAAATGTTTCGAATATCTGTACTAATCAACTGTTTGAGGGCTCGTACTGTTTACATATACCTAAAATAACATGGGAGGGTATTGCATCATGCATCAGCTCTAGCAATGCATTTTTGAAGTAACAGCATTTGACTCAATTCCTGATTCTACAGAAAGGTTATAAATTCTGCCACCTGACAGTGGCTGTTGGAGAAAGCCTCTGTAAACAGGAGGATACAGAGGTTATCATGCTTCACAAGTCTTACTGAGCTAGATAATCTAAAAATCAAAGAAAAATCCTTCAAATATTTTAATTTTTGGAAAGGAAGAGATAAAGTATTTCCTGTTTGGCTTTGGCTTTCTCATAGTTTAAGGTAGTAATATCTTTTTTTTTTTTTTTTTGTCCCCTTTCTTTCTGAGGGAATGGATGGGACTTTTAAATACTGAAAATACTTTCATTACTACTGCCCTTTTTCTGGGCAGTGCATTACCCACAACCCCATCTTTCCAGTGTGCCACAAATATTCTGCTATCACATCCCCTCCTCAAGCCCTTTGCAGATTACTCTGTGAACACCCTCTGATAAGGCATTACTCCATGCTTAGCAAAATCACACCACAAAAGGTTAATCAGTTTTTCACAAGGTGAAAAATAAGCAGCATTCTGTCCTTTTCTTCTTCACTTTCATCTTTTTTTAATCCTAATCTGAAAAATTACAAAATCAAAAATAATACTGGTAACTTTACAAATCTACCATACTAATAAAGAAAAGGAGCTATTCAGAAAAAAATATACAGATGCCTGAGAAAAGCTAAGTAAAAAATCTTGGCTTCTGAGCTCCCTGGATTTTGGAAATCAGACATGCTTTTTCACTCAGTAGAAGGAATAGATAGTTTTGTTTACCTGAACAACAGTTTTCTAAAGTGTTTCAAAAACCTAAAACATATGGTCTTGCTCATTAATTGTATTCAGGAGTGCAGCTAGGTGACAGACTAATTGCTGCAACATGGGATTAATTTGTGCCCTTGTAGAGCAAAGGAACATCTGGTGTATATTTCTGTCACTTCCTTCTTTAACACCACAATGAACTGTGTCATCAATATCATGTATGCTTGTTCCTATGTTACAACTTTGTTTCTCTCCATAAGAAACCCATGGGTTTCTATATCCCATAAGCTATATAAAGTCATTTGGATGCATGAGACAGCAGTACATGTATAATGCTCTTATTATTCCTAGGATTCGTCTATATTTGGCTCTGAAAAGTAAGAGCATTTTCTTTTTAATTGCAATTACAACTGAGAATACAAAATGAATATTAAATTTACACACTTAATAGGAAAAAGCAAACAAGTATTCTTTCATACATATCTTAATTTCACTAGCCAATATATAATATATAATATATAATATATAATATATAAGATATAATATATAATATAATATAAATTATAATTCTAATATAATTATATTAGAATATAATTTATAATATAATATAAAATATATATAATATATTTTGAGACCTCACTTGGAGTATTGTGTGCAGTTCTGGTGTCCTCAACATAAAAAGGACATGGAACTGTTGGAACAAGTGGAGAGGAGGGCCACGAGGATGATCAGGGGACTGGAGCACCTCCCGTATGAAGACAGGCTGAGAAAGTTGGGGCTGTTCAGCCTGGAGAAGAGAAGGCTGCATGAAGATCTCATAGCAGCCTTCCAATATCTGAAGGAGGGCTATAGAGATGCTGGGGAGGGACCCTTCATCAGGGACTGTAGTGACAGGACAAGGAGTAACGGGTTCAGACTTAAACAGGGGAAGTTTAGATTGGATATAAGGAAGAAATTCTTTCCTGAGAGGGTGGTGAGGCACTGGAATGGGTTGCCCAGGGAGGTTGTGAATGCTCCATCCTTGGCGGTGTTCAAGGTCAGGTTGGATGAGGCCTTGGGTGGCATGGTTTAGTGTGGGGTGTCCCTGCTCATGGCAGGGGGGTTGGAACTAGATGATCTCAAGGTCCTATCCAACCCTAACTATTCTATGATTCTATAAGGAAGTTACTTTGCATCTATTTGCACAAATCTCTGATCATGCAAATACTCCTAGCACAAGACAAAAAATTCTTAGATTCTTATAATTTTGTAGTGGGCAGACCCCTACTGATTTTAATGAAAGTTTTATTGACTGATAATTATGATCTTCACATTTCAGCTTTAGTGGATTACACTTCTGGATAAAGGCTGGGTGTAGAAGGTCTGCAAGATATTAATGATGCTGATAATGCCATAATTTCTGTGGTTTGCTGCTTTAACATGTTAGAGACACAAATCATTGCTACTTAAATTAAGGGAAAAGAGCTTTGATGAGGTAGCGATTCAAGTATATATGCACGCATATATATACTTATATGGAGACTTATATGGAGACTCATATACTTACATGTATATACACATGCATACGTAAAAAAATACTTAGCACTGTTAAAGAAAATAGAAGGAAATAAGTGTGATGAGCTTAAGTTTGAAATTACAAGATTGCTCTCTAGCTTTAAAGCCAGTCCTAGTTTGTAGATATGCTCTGAGATCATAGATCATTTAGTTGGAGAATATGTGCATCCTCAAGGAAGGTATACTTTGTTTCTTCCCCCACTGACCCTGCCAAATGCTTTTGTGTCAAAGATATTAAACCTTACTTATCAAGAACCCATTTGCAATACTCTCTTTTAGTCATTCCTGGTAAATGCACAGGACAGTTCAAGGATGGTGGGTCCTGAGTACTAGACAGCAGCTATTTTCTTTTAAGAGCCCTAAGATTCCATCAGGATAGATAGGAGAAACATAACTCAGTTCCTCTCTAAGGAGAAAAGGCAACAGTAATAACTGTACTTTCACTGTATGTTTTTTGCTCACTTTTGTGCAGAGAAAGAAAAATAAGCAGCAGCCACAAAGTCCTTGCAATTGCACAAAGTGATTTCTGAAGCTTTGGTAAGGGCATACATTTCAGAATTTCTGTTAAAAGAAGCTATTAATGATCAGCTGCTAAAGAATTCATACTGTAGTTAAATGAAATGGCATCTAAACATTTTCTTCTATAACTGGTCAAAGGACACTGGTTTTCAGTTTTCCAGGCTTTTTGAGGTAAGTCTTTGTGAAAATCTCATTGGCTGCATGAATGTGCAAGAAGCAGAAACCATTATTGAATTCTACACTGTTGCTCTCTGCTTGAGACCCAAAAATGCTATATATATTTTAATTTGGTTTAAGAGGTAACAAGACAGATAAAATGTGTCCTCCTTCTCAAAAACTCTGCAGTTTCTCACTTGAGAAATTACAGCCTTTAATCAAATCAATTTAAAAATCCAACAATTTTCATTATTTCAGGGTTTTAATTTTAAAACATACACTGAAATTGCTCACCACTGTCACCAAGATATTTTTTTCAAAATATGGAGGATACATTAATAGTGGTTTTTTTATAGCACACTGCAGAAAAACTGATTTTGGATGCTTGACTGTATTTCTCATTCCTCAAACTAGAAAGGCCTATGAGCACAGCAGAAATGATCCATTGACATCCCAGGGAGTGGAATTTCTTTTGATTTGAAACTGACATTTTGTAGCAGGATGACTAAAGATCTTACGTGTTCACACTAGGCCGAGAGAAAACATACATGCATTCCCTGAAACAGCTAAGAGATTGCTTTTACCCTAAAAATAAATTAACACAATGTAATGCAGAAAATAGCTTCCATAAATAGTAGCATATATTGTGGCCAATGTAGTCTACAGTATTCTCGCTTTAAGTGCAGTACAGACCTGTGAGTACAGTAATTACTTATATGTATTTGGTGGAATAGAAAAAAACTAGTCATAACACCTTGTCTAAGCCCAACAGAAAGAAAACATGAAGCCAGCAATGAGAAACCTCTCCTCACATTCTCCTCTAGGATGCTCATCTGCATATATCCTTACATGGGACCAAATAATCTGCTTTCCCTGTTATATGGAAAGAAATTCTCTCTAACACTCCAAGTAAATCCAACAGTGAGATAATACAAAATGCCCTGCTTTTTTTATTTGTTTGGGGTTTTTTTTCCTTTTAAAGAAGCATAATAAGTAAAATATATTCTTGATAAAGAACAAAATAATAAGGCTGCAGAATATGAAGCTTAAATGATGCATACAATATTTTACTGAATATAACATCTTATTTTAGTCAAATCATATTAGGTCATGCATGTTAGACTATATGCCATACATCATGTATGTATGAATGCAGGACACAGACTTCTGCAGTAGAGTCTCACCTGAGAAATGCTTAAATAAACTGTGGTATTATAGGCTGAACACATTGGAGAGACAGATGGAGACATTTCTAAAAAATGAAAATCTAAACCTGAAATCTTTTTTTTTTTACCTCAAATCAATGAAACTCTTTTCTTATAAACTTATTGCTGTTGAACTGTCAAATTATGGTTTCTTTCTTCTGAAATTTTCATTGAGGAAAACAGCAATGGCTAGAATAGAATTGCAGAATGTTTGGGTTGGAAGGGACCTTAAAGATCATCTAACAGTTCCAACTACCCATCTAAGTTCCAACACCTCTGCCATGGGCAGGAACACCTTCCACTAGATGAGGTTGCTCAAAGCCCCATGCAACCTGGCCTTGAACACTTCCAGGGCTGGAGCATCCACAACTTCTGGCCAATGTATTCTAGTGTCTCACCAACCTCATAGTGAAGAATTCCTTTACAATATCTAATCTAAATCTACCCTCTTTCAGGTGAAAGTCATTCCTTGTTGTCTGTCGTGGTTTAAGCCCCGGCTGCAAATTAGAACCACGCAGTCTACTTTCCCCCCCCCACTCCCCAGAGGGATGGGGAGGAGAATCGAAAGAATGTAACTCCCACGGGTTGAGATAAAAACAGTCCAGTAACTAAGGTATAACACAAATCACTACTGCTGCCACCAATAGTAATAATGATAAGAGAAATAACAAGGGAAGAGAATATGATACCGCCCGCCAGAAAAGAGAGCCCGACCGAAAAAGAGGACGCGCCCTTCCGGGTAGCTCCCAGTTACATCCCCGGGCATGACGCGCTGTGGTATGGAATACCTCTTTGGCTAGTTTGGGTCAGGTGTCCTGTCCCCGCTTCCTCCCGGCCCCTGCTCCTCCCCAGCAGAGCATGAGACTCACAAAGTCCTTGGTCAGTCTAAACATCTGCGTTATCAGCTTTGTTCCCAGGCCAAAAGTCAAAAACACAGTGCTGCAACAGCTACTAAGAAGGAGAAAAAATGACTGCTACTGCTGAACCCAGGACAGTATCCACCCCTTATTCCATACCATTCACGTCATGCTCAGATCCCACATTTTCAATATACCCTCACTTTCATCTCAGTGCACTGTTATCTTAGTGCACGGACCAATTCCTATAAAGCTACTGAGTCCATTCGGTTCATGATGTTGGGCTCCATCTCTTGGAACAGTCTTTCAGGGCAGGAGAGGCTGTGTGCAGTGTTGGATCGTTGCCTGCTGATGCTGATCATTCCTTTACTGCAGAACTCGTCCGGTTCTATCAAAGTTCATTCTCTGTTGGGATGATGGTCGGAGGGAAGTCAGGGCCAGTCGCTGGTGCCCTGCAGACTTCTAGTTGATGGACTATAGCAGGCAACAGCGTACAATTGAGTTCATTGTCTGTTTTCCCCTAAAATCAAATCCCCTTGAGGTACGCATCGGACTTCCCCATCTTCCCACATTACCCACCAAGTATATCCAGGTCCCTGAGCAAAAGCAATCCCACAAGTGGGTTTGCCTTTACCTGAAGCAGGAATAACCCAGACTGTCTTCCCTAGCAAATTCTTCATGTGCACCACAGGAACTTTGTCCCCCTCTACAATATGTAAAAGTTCTGACTGGGCTGGGCCAGCCCTGTTGGCAGATCCTCTGGTGTTGACCAACCAGGTGGCCTTTGGTAAGTGTGTATCCCAATGCTTGAAAGTTCCCCCACCCATTGCTCTCAGTGTAGTTTTTAACAGCCCATTATACCATTCGATTTTCCCAGAGGCTGGTGCATGGTAGGGGATGTGATATACCCACTCAATGCCATGCTCTTTGGCCCAAGTGTCTATAAGGTTATTCCGGAAATGAGTCCCATTGTCTGATTCAATTCTCTCTGGGGTGCCATGTCGCCACAAAATCTGGTTCTCAAGGCCCAGGATAGTGTTCCGGGCAGTGGCATGGGGCACAGCGTATGTTTCCAGCCGTCCGGTGGTTGCTTCCACCATGGTAAGCACATGGCGCTTGCCTTGGCGGATTGGTGGGAGTGTGATATCATCAATCTGCCAGGCCTCCCCATATTTATACTTCAGCCATCGTCCTCCATACCAAAGAGGCTTTAACCGTTTGGCTTGTTTAATTGCAGCACATGTTTCACACTCATGAATAACCTGGGCAATAGTGTCCATTGTTAAGTCCACCCCTCGATCACGGGCCCATCTATATGTTGCATCTCTGCCCTGATGGCCTGAAGTGTCATGGGCCCACCGGGCCAAAAGTAATTCACCTTTATGTTGCCAATCTAAGTCTATCTGAGCCACTTCAATCTTAGCAGCTTTATCCACTTGTTGGTTGTTCTGGTGTTCCTCAGTGGCCCGACTCTTGGGTACATGGGCATCTACATGACGTACCTTCACCATCAGGTTCTGCACCCGGGCAGCGATATCTTGCCACAGTGCAGCAGCCCAGATGGGTTTACCTCTGCGTTGCCAGTTGCTCTGCTTCCATTGCTGCAACCACCCCCACAGGGCATTTGCCACCATCCATGAGTCAGTATAGAGATAAAGTACTGGCCACTTTTCTCGTTCAGCAATGTCCAGGGCCAGCTGGATGGCTTTCACCTCGGCAAACTGACTCGATTCACCCTCTCCTTCAGCAGTTTCTGCAACTTGTCGTTGAGGACTCCATACAGCTGCCTTCCATCTCCGATGCTTTCCCACAATACGGCAGGACCCATCAGTAAACAAGGCATACTGCCTTTCACTTCCTGATAGTTTATTATATGGTGGGGCCTCTTCAGCACGCATCACCTCCTCCTCTGGTGACATTCCAAAATCTTTGCCCTCTGGCCAGTCCATGATGACTTCTAGAATGCCTGGACGACTGGGATTTCCTATTCGAGCTCGTTGTGTAATTAGTGCAGCCCATTTACTCCATGTCGCATCGGTTGCATGATGTGTAGAGGAGACCCTGCCTTTGAACATCCAGCCCAGAACGGGCAACCTGGGTGCCAGGAGGAGCTGTGCTTCAGTGCCAATCACCTCCGAAGCAGCTCGAACCCCTTCATAGGCTGCCAGTATCTCTTTCTCAGTTGGGGTATAGCTGGCCTCAGATCCTTTGTATCCCCGACTCCAAAAGCCGAGGGGTCGACCTCGAGTCTCCCCTGGAGCTTTCTGCCAGAGGCTCCAGGTAGGACCATTCTCCCCGGCTGCGGTGTACAGTACATTTTTTACATCTGGCCCATTCCGAACTGGTCCAAGGGCTACTGCATGAACTATCTCACGTTTAATTTGCTCAAAGGCTTGTTGTTGCTCAGGGCCCCATTTAAAATCGTTCTTCTTCCGGGTCACATGATAGAGAGGGCTTACAATTGAACTGTAATTCGGGATGTGCATTCTCCAGAACCCCACAGCACCCAAGAAAGCTTGTGTTTCTTTTTTATTAGTTGGTGGAGACATTGCTGTTATTTTGTTGATCACATCTGTAGGGATCTGGCGACGTCCATCTTGCCATTTTATTCCCAAAAACTGAACCTCCTGTGCAGGTCCCTTGACCTTACTCCGTTTTATGGCAAAACCAGCTTTCAGCAGGGTTTGGATTATTTCCCTCCCTTTCTCAAAGACTTCTTCCCCTGTATCACCCCACACAATAATGTCATCAATGTATTGCAGGTGTTCTGGTGCTTGCCCCTGTTCCAGTACATTCTGGATCAGTCCATGGCAGATGGTAGGGCTGTGTTTCCACCCCTGGGGCAGTCGGTTCCAAGTGTACTGGACGCCCCTCCAAGTAAAAGCAAACTGTGGCCTGCACTCTGCTGCCAAAGGAATTGAGAAGAATGCATTGGCAATATCAATCGTGGCATACCACTTGGCTGCCTTTGACTCCAGTTCATACTGAAGGTCTAGCATGCCCGGTACGGCAGCACTCAATGGTGGTGTGACTTCATTCAGGCCACGATAGTCTACTGTTAGTCTCCACTCTCCGTTAGACTTTCGCACTGGCCATATGGGGCTATTAAAGGGTGAGCGGGTCCTGCTGATCACCCCCTGACTCTCCAGACTACGGATCAGCTTATGGATGGGAATCAGGGAGTCTCGGTTGGTGCGATACTGCCGCCGGTGCACTGTTGTGGTCGCGATTGGCACTTGCTGTTCTTCGACCTTCAGCAACCCCACAACAGAAGGATCCTCTGAGAGACCAGGCAAGGTGGACAGCTGCTCATTTTCCTCAGTCTCCAAAGCAGCAATACCAAAAGCCCATCGGTACCCTTTTGGGTCTTTGAAGTACCCTCTCCTGAGGTAATCTATGCCGAGGATGCATGGAGCCTCTGGACCAGTCACAATGGGGTGCTTTTGCCATTTCCTTCCAGTCAGGCTGATCTCAGCCTCCAGTACAGTCAACTCTTGGGATCCTCCTGTCACTCCAGAGATATAGATGAGTTCCACCCCTTGACAGCTTGACGGCATCAGGGTACACTGTGCACCGGTATCTACGAGAGCTTTACACTTCTGTGGGACTGATGTGCCAGGCCATCTGACCCACACAGTCCAGTAAATCCGATTGTCCCCTACCTCCACCTGGCTGGAGGCAGGGTCCCTCTAACAGTCATCACAACGTTGGGCACCTAAGTCGTATTGAAAGGGATTATTCTTCGTTATCACAGGAGCTGGAGTAAAATCAGCTCTTCCGCTCCATCTGGGAACCTGCTCACCAGAGACTGAAGCCGCAGCTCTCATGGGATGATTAGTCTTGACCCTTGTTCCTATTTTCAATTCATGCACCCGTTCCTCCAAAGCTGAAGTAGGTTTTCCATCCCACTTCGTCATGTCTTCTCCATGATCCCGCAGGTAAAACCATAGGGTGGCCCGTGGTGTTTGCCTTCTATATCTTCTGTCTCGAACAATAGGACGTCTTTTGTCAACAGCTGAGATGTGTGTTGGTACACGTGAGGAGCTGGATAAATCAGATAGATCGTCCCTCAATTGTTTGACATCCTGGGACAGTTTTTCCACAGCTGAGATGATGGAAGGGGTGAGATTGTCTTCGAACTCTTGGAGTTTATGAATCATTTCATCCACTGTTGGTGTTACTATGTCACCCCAGGTTACTGTTGCCAATGAATGGGCATATGATGACGGTGCATTCCGTGTAAGTTTTCGCCACATGGGTCGTGTACATTCGACTTCATCTGGGTCTATGGGTATATCTCCGTTATTCGGTTTGATGTGATAGATCATCTCTACGATGGCTGATTCCCTCAGAGACTGGATGCCTTTGTCTAAAGTAGTCCACTTGGCCGAACGACTCGTAACATCGTCCTTGTATGGAAACCTTTCTTTCACAGCTGCCAAGAGCCGCCTCCAAAGACTGAGGGACTTTTTCTCTCTTGCAATTGCTTTGTCAATTCCCTCTTCTCTAGCAAGTGATCCCAGCTGCTTGGCTTCCGTACCTCCTAGTTCATGACCATCGGCCCCATTGTCCCAGCATCGGAGCAACCAGGTGATGATGTGCTCCCCTGGTTGACGGGTAAAATCTTTTCGCATATTCCGTAGCTCGGTTGAGGTCCCAGGTCGAGAAGTCACCTCTTCTTCTTCTTCGTCATGTGATGATGACTCCTGACCAGATGCTGTCCTGAGTGGTGAATACATTGTTTCTTCATCTTGCTTCACCCTTCTTGCCTCTTTTTTGCTTTTTCTCTTGCGTACAGGGGCAATCGATATTGGTACGAATTGGTCCTCTGGTTTAGCTGCAGTCATTATCACTGTGGTTTGAGTAGCAACAGTACTTGTTGCGGGGGGTGGTGTAGCTGCTGTGGTTGGAGCTGGGGTAGCTTCGCTGTCTGTTGCAGTTGAAGTTTGAGTAGTGGCTGTACTTGTCGCTAGGGGTGGTGTAGCTGCTGTGCTCGGAGCTGGAGTAGCTGTGCTGTCTGTTGCTTCGCCCGCAGATCCAGGGACATTTTTTCCCTTTTGAAAGTGCTGGATAGTGTTGAACAAGGCCCAGTAAGCATAGGCCAAGCCCCAGCACGTTGACATGATTTGTCCCTCTCTGGTATGACCAGGATGACAACACACCTCATTTAAGTGTTTTACTAATTCTTCTGGATTTTGAAGTTGTTCGGTAGTGAAATTCCAAAACACTGGAGGGGCCCACTGACCTAGATACTTGCCCATACTATCCCACACACCCTGCCACTCATGGCTGTCCAGCCTCGGGGAAAATCTCTCGGTCCCCCTATTTTGTCGTCTAACCCCAGACAAGACCCAAACCCGACTCTGCTTAACTCTTGAGATCAGACGTAATGGTTGTGGACAAAACACACTCTGTATGCGTGCCAACATGGTGACCCCCATCACAATCAGCAAACAGGTCTCAACAATATTAAAAGGCCACTCAAAAACTTCAAAACTCTCAAACGATGCTGTAAACGGTCTGGAAGGGGCACTGGGAGGGTAAAAGAATGTCTCCTTCATAGGTTGACCACCCAGGAAGGAGAAAAAAGATGTATAGTTGCTAAGCATTTGTATTATATACCTCCCAAAGTATAAAGGTGGTGACCACACTGGGAACATAAGCCAGATCAGTTTCATGATCAATTTTTCTATTGTATTACAAGTCATTACCATAAAATACAATGAGACAATAACCTTAGCCCAAGCCCCACAGTTGAAAAACACTAACACAGCAAATACCGGCTCTAAGTAACCTACGGCATATTGAGACTGTGAGATCAAAAACAACAACTTTGAGAGCCAATAAATCAGCATTATGACGAGTGACTATTAACCCAAAACAATGAATGCTTACCACAAATACGATTAGACACACTCCGGTCAGATCTGTCGTTATCTCAACCCTTCGTGCCCCACGTTGGGCGCCAAAAAGAACTGTCGTGGTTTAAGCCCCAGCTGTAAACTAGAACCACACAGTTTACTTCCCCCCCCCCACACTCCCCAGAGGGATGGGGAGGAGAATCGAAAGAATGTAACTCCCACGGGTTGAGATAAAAACAGTCCAGTAACTAAGGTATAACACAAATCACTACTGCTGCCACCAATAATAATAATGATAAGAGAAATAACAAGGGAAGAGAATACGATACCGCCCGCCGGAAAAGAGAGCCCGACAGAAAAAAGAGGACGTGCCCTTCCGGGTAGCTCCCAGTTCCATCCCCTGGCATGACGTGCTGTGGTATGGAATACCTCTTTGGCCAGTTTGGGTCAGGTGTCCTGTTCCCGCTTCCTCCCGGCCCCTGCTCCTCCCTGGCAGAGCATGAGACTCACAAAGTCCTTGGTCAGTCTAAACATCTGCGTTATCAGCTTTGTTCCCAGGCCAAAAGTCAAAAACACAGTGCTGCAACAGCTACTAAGAAGGAGAAAAACTGACTGCTACTGCTGAACCCAGGACATTGTCCTATCACTACAGACCTTGGTAAAAAAATTGTTATCTTTCTTATAAACCCCCTTTAAGTATTGTAACATGGTCTCCCAAAGTTTTCTCTTCTTCAAGCTGAACACCACCAAATCTCTCAGTCTTTCTTCATAGGAAAGGTGTTCCAGCCATGACAAGTTAGACAAAGACTAATATGTTTTGATGATTAATGGCATAGATATGTGGAATTTTTTTAGAATGCAACTAATGAGTCAAGGCTAAAACAGCTAGGATCCTGAACTTAGGTTAAAATCTGGCCAAAATATAAAGCTTGTCCTCAGGAAGTTCTTGCATGTTGTTATCTTTTTTGTTATCAACAGTGGAGGAAAAATAAATAGGACTTCTACAAACTAAAAATGCAAACATAATTTTCAACTTGTATAAGGGTAACTTCTAAATTTGTTTTATTTTGTTTGTTTGTTTGTTTCAATTCACTTTAAATATTTTTTGACATATGTGTTCCACTTAAGCTCAGATCAATAGCTACAAAGTCTCCTCTGTTGCCCAACCATTCCAGGCCCTGTTGTCCCAAGTTGAATAGAAAAGTGTTATGGGAGTCTGTGTCATTGGAAGATGTTTATCCTTGCTAAGGTAGAGGTAGACAACATCCACTTCTCTCCTTTTGTCTTAAAATGCAGTCATATTACAGAAGGAAATCAAGTTGATCAGGCCTGATTTACTCCTGTAAAGACAACTTCATGATTTTCCCATCAACAAAGTTGATGAACCTGTAGTTCTTTGGGTTGATCTTTTGGCTTTCCTTTTTCCAGTCGTTGGGCACATGCCCAGATCTCCATGATGCTTCAAAGACAACAGAGATCAGCCTTGCAAGGACATCAGCCAACTTTCTTAACACTCGTGGTTGAAGCCTACAGGGCCCCAAGGATGTATATGGATAAACCTCTTGCAGCAGTACATGTTCCCACCCCTGGAATGCGGACTTTCTGCACTGGAGCTCTCACGAGTTCCTAATTTAGCTGAGCCAACCTCCGGGTGTGTTTATCTATTTTTCTGAGTCTCATGACGAACTGCTTCCATGCTAGAAAGATCCTGCCCTTAAAAACCTGTTATCTTTCCCGACCTCCTTTGCCTTTGAGAGCTGTGTCCCATAGGATCCCACCAGTTTCTTGAATAAACCAAAGTCTGTTTGACTAAAGTCCAAATTTTGAATTCTGTTACTTTCCTTCCTTACTCCCTTCAGGATCCTGAACTCCACAATTTCACAGTGACTGCAGCCAAAGGTACTGCTGACTGCCGTATCCCTAGGAAGCTGTTACTGAATGTCACTTCCAGCTGTGAGTCATCCCCTACCTAGTCCATTTGGGACCTGTACAGAGAAGCTATCGCTGATGCTTTCTAGAATTCTTGCTTGCATTTTGCTCTGTTGCACTTGTAGGAGCTGGAAGGGAGCTTAAATCCTCCTATAACAGCCAGGGTCTGCGATACAGAGGCTTTATCTAGTCATTTAAAGAAGAATTTGTTGTCTTCTTGACACTGATTAGGTGATCTGGGATGATTTCCCATCACAGTGTCATGCCCACTGACCTCTCCCCTAATTCCAGGATATCACAAGCTCTCAACCGGACTGTTGTCTGCTGAGTACAAGAGCTACATACCTTCAAGCTGCTCCTTAACAGAAAGGGCAACCTCTCCTCCAGTTATTCCCTGCCTGCCCTTCTTAAAAAGACTGTATGAAGGCATAGCAGTACTCAAGTTATGCAAGCTATCCCACCACCACACAGTTATTGCACCATCACTAATATCACAATTCAACATCTGTATGTGGAGTTTTATTTCTTCCTGCTTGTGCATATATTCATCTGTATTTCGAGAGGGATTTCTTTTGCCCTGTTTTATTGTTCCTGGAGCATCTCTTGACGTTGTCACCTTGCATCCTTTGCTTTCCACCCCTGTGCACTGCTTTTTTTTAACTGGATTGTAATGTCCCTCCACCACTGGGCATAGTTTGAAGCCCTCCCCACTGTGTTTGTCAGCCCATTGGCAAAGATGTTTTTGCTTTGCCAGGTGGGTCCTGTCTTTACCCATCAGTTCTCAAATTTGGACCACTTTTACTGTGGCCTTGTTAAAAAAAAGAATGAAAACATGTTATACATATCAGAAAGAATTCCCATGAGATCATGAAGAAAACTCATGCTCAAAAGCAAAAAAATCCCATTCACATGACTAATGGTAATCCAGCTATTGAAGCAAATGAAACTGCAAAAAAAAAAAAAGGACAAGGTTGGAAATTACAAAACACTAAAAAATATACAGGGCCAACAAACAGGTTTTTACGAACTACAACAGGTTTTGATAAATCTCTAGCCTAAGTAAATGGGAACTTCTCTTTTGGTAATATATTGCATCTTAAAAATGAACTCAGTTTTTATTGATTTTTGGAAGTAACACTTGCAAGTATGAAGGTAATAGCTTTTTGATTGATTCAGTTGGGATGAGTTAGGCTTTGTGAATAAAGGAAGAATTAATCAGTAAGGGTTGATTTAGGACCTCTTTCATAATATGGATTTCCATTTTTTTAATGTCATTGTTCTGTTGTTAAAGACCTGATGGACTGTTTGCACTGAGAGGAATGATTAAATAAAATGACTGTAACTGGGACTGACTGAAAAGTGAGGCCATGTCACAAGAATTAAAGCCTTCCTGAAATTAAATGCAACAATCAAACTTAATTCAAGACAGTCTGCAGGAACCTATACAGTAAACAAGCAGAAACTGAAACATTTTTCCATTCCAGGCAATGCAGCCCAGAAAACAGATGGAACTCTTTCAGAAATCAACCTTCACAGAGTGAAGGTTCGTTCTAAACCAACCTAGTGATCTTGGCAGTCCTGGGGTAATGGTTGGATTTGACGATCTTAAAGTTCTTTTCCAACCTAGTTCATTCTATGATTTGATGAAAGAACTGTTTAGGAGGCAATACACAAAGACATGTGTTGAGCTATTTGTGAAAGGTATTCTAGCAAGCGACTAACTTACAGTGTACATAGTACTATTTTGACAAGAATCACCGTACAAAGTTATTCCTCACTGGCCTCTGAGCTTCTGCAAATATTATTAGGCTTGCTAAGTAAAGCTGTGGTTGAAACAGAGGTTATTAAATACTGAGCTGAACAAGTAGCCAAAAAGTTTTTGTCTTCTCTGATTAAAAATAATTAATCAGGAAAAGTTGAATTATAGGAAGTGGATGCCAGTTTTGTGCCACGATTCCCGAAAACAAATTTGCTTTAATTTCATTGGACTGGCACCATTACAGGGCAGAAGCATATATAAAACTCCAAATAATGCTGATAGTGAAAAGACAGAAGGGGCCCATTATCTGCTACCTCCAAGCAGAGGACAATTCCACCATAGCTATATATCTTTAGCCACAGAAACAGACAGATTATATAAGTATACGTGACTGTGTATCTCTAACGATTCTTATATGTATGCATGCATGTATATAAGCATATATATACATAATTTCATTAAAAAAAAGAAGATAACTTTTACAGAAACAGACATTAACTGTATTTTTATGTGTACATATACTATTATATATTTTCTCCCATGAGTATCTGTTTAAATGAAAGAGAATATAACAATCATCGAATAGTTTTGTATTATAAGACTTTGTCATAATAGTGCATACTGTAATAATTCATGAACTCATGGCTTTCAGATTGATATTTCATCTGTTTTCTGGAGCTGATTTAACTGCTGATGAACAACTAGTCTTTTTCAGAAATCAGTCCTTTTTAAGACAACATAGTTTAAGAAAAACAGTAAAATATGGCTTCAAGATGTTGAGCTGTGATACTGTGACATCAGAGCATCTGAAAAGAAAACTTGATCCTGGCAAACAGCCTACATCACACACACAAAACAACCAATATGTCTATATTTTAATGGAGATCTAACAGAGTAAAGTAAGAAAGATGGATGAGTATAATTATTCAGTTGTTGTGATGAATGCAGCAACGATGTCCTTGGGGAGGGTGTTTTGTTTTGCTTTTCCAGATTGCTCTATAGTTACTACAAGGTTTGTTTACTACATTCTATTAAAAAAGGTCATGGTTAGGCAACCATGGTTAGGAATGAAATCTACTTGTTTATGTTGGTTGCTGTCTTCCATGTCAGCTAGATATATAATAGTACCACCTAATGAAACAAGATAGTTATACAGTTAGATTCATAAACAAGCACAAAGAAATATTGGCATGAGACTTTTTTGGACAGCTGGTTGCTGCTTTCCCATGTTCCAAAGAGGGATGAGTCATGAATAGCACTCTCACCAATGTACCATGAGAAAACTATAGGAAGAGACAGGGAGAACCCTTTGTAGTTCTTTGCACCCTGAAAGAACATATTCCTGTAGGCAATTACATATGCAAAAATGGAAATGGTTCCTTTGTCCCTTGAATATGTCAGATAACTGCCAGATTTATCATCTCTCACACTTAGCACTGCAGCTGACCTATTTAGAAGAGGTTCTAGGTTAAACAAGAGAATCATTTGCAGGTGCTTATAAAAGAAATGGAAGAGATCTTTAGAGAGCTGTGGGGTTTTTTCTAAAAAAAAAAAAAAAAAAAAAAACCAACTTGAATACATTCAGGTTTTTACAAGGTATCATTAAAGACATTATTCATTATTACAAACAGTAAGCTAAATGGCAGAATATTCTCTGTTTCTAAATGAAATACAGATGTATACTCAACAATAAAATTATTGTACTTTCCCCCAAAAGATAAGAACTGTTTAAAGATCCTGGGAGGCTTTATTCTACTCTGTCAGTATATTTTATAAATTTTGTTCCAGTTACCTTAGCTAGTTAGAAAACATTATGTATAGGCTGTTTATGAATGACAATACTGAAGTTATAAAGAGCTGGTGGGTGAGGAAGAGGAATCAGTTAAGGATCCAACAGATTTCTTGCAACGTACCAGCGATCTCTACTGTTCTATCAAACTATGTCATTAGGACAGCAGAGAAATAGTTTTTCAAATTCTAGGAGATCTTCTAAACTCTAGATCAAAGAGCATTGCTGGTAAACCGTCAAGTATGCTGTTTGGACAGGCGTCATTTTTCCCACCTCTCAATATTCTGTCCCCTCTGTTCCCCATGACTTTAGCTGTGCAGCACTCTATAGAAAGCAGGCTGTGCTGGGAACATCATGGCCTTATGGTTGCACACTACTCTGCAAGCTGTCACTGGCCACTGATAACGAAAACCCGGCTAGCATGGATAGCACCTCAATATTCACTATATCTTGGTTTCCCATTAACAACGTATGCAAAATGAAATCGGTATTTTTGGGTGCTTTCAGATGTATTATCAAAAAAGCATAAGAAGTAGTGCTAAAAATAATAGAAAAATGGCAAGACAAGAATCAAATTCCCTTCTTTTGGCAAAAAGATGTACATCTTCTAAAAATCTGGGAGCATGGAGTATTGGATTAATGATTTTTCAGACAGAATACTTTTAAAGATCTTTTAATAGTAGCTTCATTATCTTATTTACCTTCCAGTGTTCATTTTATTCTAATTTTTTTCTTGTTAACAATACATCAATAGACTGTTCTCTGTTCTTCTTTTCATGTCAGACAGCATATTGCAACTGTTTACTAAACACTTCTTGGGGACAGTTCCTGTATTTTCTATTACTAATGCACTGGAAATCGGATATTTTTATTTTTTTTTTGTCAGAGAGACAGGATGCAATGGACTGAAGAGGCAGACCTGCAATTGTTACTAACAGTTATTAGGTTTAGAGTTTAAATATTGAAGACTGACCTAGATATTTTTGTCTATGAAGGTGCAATATGAATATTCACCAGTTCCAAATATTTTTATATTAATTTTAAATTAGTTACATTCAGTGTTCGAGTACATTATTTATTAAGTGGATGTTTTTCTAATATAGTGCAATTAAACATGCTGTCAAGACATGACTATATGAACCCATGAACTCACAGCAATGCCCTGCTCCAAAATATCTGTGAAAGTTACAGTCAATAAAAAAAGTAAGAAAAGCGATAGTAAAATGCAGTGATTTTTGGTGAGAACATTTTACACTTGAACAGCATGACTGCACTATAATAAGAGAAGAACCACACTGTCAGTGGACTGTATAATCAATGACAGTTGAGGAAGACTGAAAACTTCCTGAATAGGCAGGCACAAAGAGTAGGGATCGGCAGGCACAAAGAGTAGGGATCAGCAGCACAAAGCCAAGTTGGAGGCCAATAAATATTGGTGTGCCCCAGGGATCAATACCGGATCCAACCCTGCTTAACATCTTCAGTAATGATCTGGATGATGGGGCAGTGTATACCCTCAGCAAGTTCATTGATGACACAAACCTGGGAGGAGAACCTGATACACCAGAGGGTTGTGCTGTCATCTAGAGGGACCTCAACAGGCTGGAGAAATGGGCTGACAGGAACCTCATGAAGTTCAGCAAAACAAAATGAAAAGTCCTGCACCTGGGGAGGAACAACCAGGCTGGGGGCCACCTAGATGGAGAGCAGGTTGGCAGAAAAGGAGCTGGAGATCCTGCTGGACACCAAGTTGAACACGAGCCACCGATGTGGCCCTGTGGCAAAGAGGATTAATGGTGCCCTAGGCTGCATTAGGAGGAGTGCTGCCAGTAGGTCAGCAGAGTTGATCCTTCCCCTCCATTCAACACTGGTGAGGTGACATCATGAGTACTAGGTCCAGTTCTGGGGACCACAGTGCAAAAGAGAGAGGGGCTGCTGGAGAGAATCCAGCAAACGGCCATTAAGGTAATTAGGTGACTGAACGATCTTCCATACAAGGAAACAGTGAGAGAGCTGAGATTGTTTAGCCTAGAGAACACTCAGTGGATGTCATAAATGTGTACAAATAACTGAAGGGAGGGTATAAAGAAAGGAGGGTCTAAAGAATAGGGATTCAGGCTTCTTTTGATGATGCCCAGTGACAGGACCAAAGGCAATGGGTGAAACACAGGATGTTCCCTCTGAACACCAGGATTATTTATTTTTTTTACTCTGTGACTGACCATAAACTAGCACGGTTTGCCTGAAGCAGTTATGAAGTCTTCATCTTGGAGGTATTCCAAAGCTGTTCGAACACAATTCTGGACAACTTGCTCTGGAAGATTCTGCTTGACCAGGGGGGTTGGGCCATACAATCTCCAGAGATCCCTTCCAATCTCAGCCACTCTGATCCTGTGACAATTTGTCTTCAGGCTCCAATGTTTTTTGTCTGAGTTACACTGGGATTGTGCACATTGCTGTGCTGTTGCAATACAGTTTGAAGGACGGCTGTGGTATGCAACAGAGCATTTTTAGCTGTTGATACATAGCTTTCCTTTCTAGTAACTCTTATGAGTTTGGTCTGATGCTTGTCATTAGTGTGCACATGCTCACCTTAATATATATAGCAGAGGAGGGCAACCAAGGTTTATCTATTTTCTAGTCATCATTTGTCATCATTTCTTTTATTTTTATGTTACTTGTGTGTTTTCCAAATTGTAATACTGTCCCTACTAAAGGCCCCAACAGAAATTCAAACTGCAGAAAGACGTAATTCACAATTCGAAGAGATCTAATATGAAAAACAGTACTTCAGAAAAACAAACAAACCAAAGGAAAGGGAAAGAAGTGTAAATATAAATCATTATGGAGTAAACACCAAATACATTTAAGTTAAATGATGGTACTTAGAGAACAAAGCTTAAATGAAAATATATAACAAAAGAGATCAAAACTTGAGACAGACAATAAACCAAATTCTACACACAATTAGGAACCCATAATTCCCCATGTTCCAGCTCGTCTTAAGAGAACTGTCCTTTATTGCCTCTTTTCATCACATACACATGATGTTGTCTTACTGAATACATTTTAATTTAAACTCCCATTACAATCAGAAATTAAAGAGAAACACTGAATTTGTTCTTGACAGTAAACAACTAATTGTGATAAAGAAGTAAGAAACTTCACGCCTTTTCATAAGCATGGGTTCACATTTTTAAAAATAAACCCAATGATACTAATTGAATTTTCTATTATTTGGCTTGTGTTAAAGTGAAATATCAGAAGTGTCCCTGCCCACGGCAGAGGGGTTGGAACTAGATGATTTTAAGTTCCTTTCCAACCCTAACTATTCTGTTCTAAATCAAATATTATTTCTCAAGAAAAAAAAAATTGGGAAAGGGATTGTGATTATATAGCTCCATCTGATTAATTTTTATTCTAACACAGGTAACTGTGCTAAGTCAGCACTTACTGAAAGAAAAAGAAAAATATAAAAGAAACAGCTTTTCATTTGTCTTATTTCAGATTTAGAGGTCTTTTTGCTAATAGCCTGCAAAATCAGTCTTATAAAGTCAGGCTAAAAAAGTTTTGAAATCATTATTGCAAAGGGATTTCTGATTGGAGTTTGTACATTTTTTATAAGCAAAAATATTCACCAGTAGTTTGAAAAAAACATAAAAAAGATAAACACTGAAAAATATGATTGGTAAAAATAGCTAACATTCATAAGTGTTGATACCTGATGTTGTGTAAATCTATGCCTAAGGAATAATTGCTACTAAAAAAACCTCAAAGATAACTACTGAATATTTCTCATTATAATATTCATAATAATATTTGAATTAACTTCCAACAGTTGAGAAATTCATCATTCAAACAATTGCTTCAGTTTCAATTTTTTTTCTGCATTTTTTTCTGTAATTTTTCTGTAAATTTATAATTATTTGCAATTCTTTTCCATCTCAAAACTGCTCAACCAAACAGTTAAGTGGTGGAAAGTACCTTGCCAGTTTGACAGATTTTTTTTTTTTTTTTTACTAAGATGATCATTTTAATTCTACAAATTAAGAAGAAGATTTTAATTTTTAAGCCTTTAGACAGCATTCAGCTACAAAAACTTATATATTGGCTTACCAAGACATGGCACAAAACCAAGATAAATTTTCTTATTTTTCACTTTGAAAAGTCTCACATTACCTACAAGATTTTTACAAGACTCAAATTTCACCACGCCTACAGTTTAAAATGTTCGTGGACACCATCACAGCAAAAGAAATTAAATGTTCAAAAAAAGCTTTCATGAAATATTTCTGGTTGCAGCTGTTTCCTATGAAAAGTTCAGTGAAGGAAGAATTAATTCTTTATGGTTCTATTATACATTTTTTTTAACCTATGTAATCATGAAATTACTTGTAGGAATATCAACAGAGCAGAACATGGTTAAAACAAACCTACACACCTATTCAGCAGTCAGCAGATATTCAATTTTAATAAAAACTTTTTATATATTTTAGAGATGTGTGTGGTTTGGGGAATAATCTGAGACTTTTAGCTTTACTAAATTTACGAATAGTAGGATTATTGATTCTGTCAAGGCAATAAACTCGGAAATAAAATCAGATCATCAACAACATCTCAAATTCAATATAATGTGGAAGATACTATTACAGTTATTTTTAAAGTACTATTGATTTTTCTCTAAGTCCCAGCCATTTTAATCTTCTTGGTTTCATGAAAAACTCCTCAAAAATAACATAATCATCATTTCCTCAGTTTAAAAGAAAAAGAAAAAAAAGAACATGAACATGTTTTCAGAAAACAGGTAAAATAGTTGTAATGTCACTTTCAGGAAGCAGGATATTATAACCAACTTTAGAATAGATTAAAGCAGTTTAATATTTATGTATGAATTGGAAATATGTAAGTGAAGCAGAAATAACTGAAAATAAAAATATACACTGCTATCTCTACCTTGTAATAATATGTAATGCTAAAATTAAACACAGAATCTGAAAAAACAATTAGAAAATGTTGAAAGTAATTCTGTAGTGCAACCGGGTGCACAAAATAATAAGCTCAAAAATTCACCAATCACACTGAAATAGACTACTTTATTAATACTAATTCTAATACTGTTCAAGCTTTTATAAATTAAGGTATAAAAAGTTCTAAGGAATAGTTTATGAAAAATGCAGAAAAATATAGCAAATTTTATTTTTATGTGGTTTGTAATTCTAAAACATTACTTAAAGTTGATGTCAAAGAACCTCGCCTTCAGCTACTGTGCTTCAACCTCACACAATTTCTTAATTTTAACTCGAAAGCTGTCCCTTATGCACAAGTTCATTTTCCATTTTTATATTTCATCTTATTTCTGTTATTCTGACCCTTAATTGTTTCTGTGTGATCTGATTTTTTTTCTGATTGCCAAACTATGTAATTTACAAATAGTAAAACGCCATCTTTTTAAGCCACTAACATTTAATATTGGCTGCAATGCCACCCTCTGAGGAACTGTTTTAGTCACCTTCCTTCAGCCTAATAACTAGTCTTTAAACTACAGACTCTATAATGCTTATGACTCTAACTAGGGCAAATTTAATTCATATAACATTTTAGCTACTATCTTATTAACACCCAGAAATTATTCTATGATAGTATTTTAAGCAAAGATTCTACAAGATGCTGTTTGCGTGGAATACTGACAAGATATTGTATTGCTCTGTCACGATAGGCTCTCTGTGAACTCATGTTGTCTCTAAGCATGTTTTCTGTTTTCTCCCTCCCCCCCTATTTTTCCCTAAATTGATTTTTAGGTATATAGAAGCCTGAATCAAGGCTTAAAATCTTTTATATATCTTCATAATCTACATTTTATTTCCATTATGCCATTCTCATAATACGCTCCCCTTCAGGTTCCTTATTCAACACCACCTTTGCTGGTTCAAATGGATGTACTGAAGCTGAGTTCTCTGAAACTGGATTTTACTAATCTTGCTGAAGATTTTTGTTACTATTTGTTTTACTATTCTCCACAAATTTAAGTTGCCTTGACTTTTGATAATTCCATATAATCCCTGTACTTTCTAACAACATACTTCCATCAGGTCTCTTATTTCCAATAGGCTTTTGCATTTTTATTTATCCATTTTGATTTGTATCCCCACATTGCTATTTTTTAAGCTCTTGTCTTTTGACATTTAATTAAGAGACTAATTTGGATATGGTTTTTTTTTTATTCAAAACCATTAACTTATTGGCAGAGTTGCTCTCAAATCCTTATTTTCAGTTTGTCCTTTGAAAAAGAAAAATCTCACCTACAGAGCTTTTGCATATGAATAGATTCTTTCTTTTTCAGCAGTATGTTAATTTAAAATGTCAAAAAACCTTTTAAGGTGACTAAAACACTTCATTAACATGGGAAATGACCATCTGATATTCCTGCCAACAAAGCACACAGGACTACATTTAGATTCCTTCTAGTAAAGAAGAGCCTTCTTGTGTGCCATCTTTTTAGGTGAAAATAAATACAATAGATGTACAATAACTTTAGTGGAGTGATTCAACATCTCTTTGCTTAACTTTTGTCCATAATCATTCTTTCTTGAATAAAAGATGGCACACACCAATCTAAATAAATAAATACATTACTGGATTGCTATTGTAGATTTACAATAATAGTTATAAATACTATGATTTTTTTAATATAACTCAGTTGTTCTATCAATTCCATTTGGAACTTAAAACAACCCAAGCTTTTTATACAATGACTTTCAGGTTCATTCTTTCTCAGCTCTACAATAACCTAGAATTGAGGTTTTACATTGCCTGGGCAAGCATTGCAATGAGCAACTTATTAGCAAAAGTCATCTAATCTGATCTCAGTCCTGTTCTTTCTCTTCTTTGTAATTAATTCTCTGCAATCAAAGGATGTAGTATGCAACACTGTGGATTTAAAAAAATTGTTTTCTTAGCAGTCCTGAAACAACTGGGGTCCCGTACTACACAGCAGATCAAAGCCGGGTAAAAGTAATCACCTCCTGCCTATTCATCCCTCCAAATTACCCCAAACCACCTATATAAAAGGCTCTAAAACAAGAATGAGGAAAAGAGAACTGACATGTCTGACAGATGAGAACCCTTAACACTGGTATTTCTGCTAAGCTTTGTGTCATGAAAATATATCCTGAGCTAATTAAGTACACAAATTACTCCCAAGAAATCAGCTCATCAGGGGCTTTTAATTAAGTTTAGGTGTCTGGGGAGCTGCTAATTGATTTTAACAACCTATAGGATTTTTTTGGTGCTGAGAAGTGGTCAGTGTGTTCCTGAAAGACCGCTGCCCGATGTCCCCATGAACAGATGCAAGCAGAATGTGATGTTGTCCATAATGAAAGAGATTCTGTGTCTTTGACCAAACACATCTAAGAAAGATACCTCAGTTCGGACTGTGGTCATTCTAGGATGCCAAAATAGGAAAATGAGACATTCTAGAGTATGATTCAGACCATCTCTAGTCTGAACTGCTTCTAGAGGCGCCTTTTTCCCTTCATTACAGTGAAAGTCTCAGCTACCAATATAAATGATAGTGTGAGCCCAGACTATAGCTTTGCTTTCAATATCAAAGTGATTATAGCTATTAATGTAATTTTTTTTTTCTTCTAGAAATACACACAAAACCAATATACTATTTTCCTATCCTGAAGGAACTTGCAGAATTCATACCCTGAATAATGGAACTGTCCTACAAGTTAGAAAGCAATAAAGGTAAGATTCAGAAGTAGTAGTGCTTGAAACATTATTATTTTAAATGCATTGGCAAACAAAAAAGAGAGGGAGAGGAAGGGGAAGAAATAGGTGAAGAGAAAGGAGAAAGGGAAAGACAAAGGGAAAAGAAAAGTTGAGCAGCATTAAAAGAATTTTATAAAATTAAGCCTTTCACCTGAGCCACCTATTCCTGTACAATACAGAAGATCAAAACCTCAGGGTCTACAGATGACATTCCATGTTGAACTACAATACCAGAAAGTCTTAGAGACAATAGCCTCAAAAGTAATCAAATGAGGGTTTAGTTATAAATTCTAGAAATAATATATAGGCATGAAAATAATTTCCTGTAATTTGTGGTGCTGATCCCTGTAAACAGACTCATTTTTTTTATCTCTGAAAAAATGCCTAAAAATTTTTTTAAAGCATTACAAGTCAAAAACATTCAGATTAATCAAGAGCAGGAGACACTTCAGAAATCAAGGGAGCTGTTACAGGAGGGACTAACTGCAGCTGAACTGTAATGGAACCAGATGGCTAGCACTTCAAACAAGGCTTCAAAAATGTTGTAAAGGAGTTCTTAAACAGAAGAAGGGGGGAAAGCTCACAGCTACAATAAAATATGCACTAGATACAAAATGTTACACTGTGGCACAGAGGTGCAGAGGTTTAGAGAAGGATCTCTAGTCAATGATAAGAGACAACAGCAATAGTCAAGTGGAAAGTAGAGAACAACAGATGGAATGGATCAAATTATTGTAATAAATAAAAGCACTTCCTGAAGTGCTTCCATGATGCTATTGAATGTCATGGTCCAGGGTTATGACAATAATCAAAATCAGTACAAGACTTACTTGGAAAGCAGATTGTTACATCACTGCATATCACAAGGGTGCTGAATCAGGGGATCAAGAAGTAAAGAAAGTAATGATGGCTAGTGTCGTGGTTTAAGCCCAAGCTGTAAATCAGAACCACGCAGTCTACTGCCCCCCCCCGCCCCCCCCCCACCTTTCTTCCCTCCGCTTCTGGAGGGACGGGGAGGAGAATCAAAAGAATGCAGCTCCCACGGGTTGAGATAAGAACAGTTTAATAACTAAGGTATAACACAAATCACCACTGCCGCCACCAACAATAACAACGACAAGAGAAATAACAAGGGAAGAGAATACGATACCGCCCGCCGGAAAAGACAGCCCGCCCGACCAGGGGACGTGCCCTTCCGGGTAGCTCCCAGTTCCATCCCCTGGCATGACATGCTGTGGTATGGAACACCTCCTTGGCCAGTCTGGGTCAGGTGTCCTGTCCCCGCTTCCTCCCGGCCCCTCCTCCTCCCTGGCAGAGCATGAGACTCACAAAATCCTTGGTCAGTCTAAACATCGGTGTTATCAGTTTTTTTTGTTCCCAAGCCAAAAGTCAAAAACACAGTACTGCAACAGCTACTGAGAAGGAAAAAAAAAAACAAAAAACTGACTGCCACTGCTGAACCCAGGACAGTATCCACCCCTTGTTCCATACCATTCACGTCATGCTCAGATCCCACATTTTCCATATACCCTCACTCTCATCTCGGTGCACTGTTATCTTAGTGCACGGACCAATTCCTATAAAGCTACTGAGTCCATTCGGTTCATGATGTTGGGCTCCATCTCTTGGAACAGTCTTTCAGGGCAGAAGAAGCTGTATGCAGTGTTGGATCGTTGCCTGCTGATGCTGATCATTCCTTTACTGTAGAACTCATCCGGTTCTATCAAAGTTCATTCTCTGTTGGGATGATGGTCGGAGGGAAGTCAGAGCCAGTCGCTGGTGCCCTGCAGACTTCTAGTTGTTGGACTATAGCAGGCAACAGCGTACAATTGAGTTCATTGTCTGTTTTCCCCTAAAATCAAATCCCCTTGAGGTACGCATCGGACTTCCCCATCTTCCCGCATTACCCACCAAGTATATCCAGGTCCCTGAGCAAAAGCAATCCCACGAGTGGGTTTGCCTTTACCTGAAGCAGGAATAACCCAGACTGTCTTCCCCAGCAAATTCTTCATGTGCACCACAGGAACTTTGTCCCCCTCTACAATATGTAAAAGTTCTGACTGGGCTGGGCCAGCCCTGTTGGCAGATCCTCTGGTGTTGACCAACCAGGTGGCCTTTGGTAAGTGTGTATCCCAATGTTTGAAAGTTCCCCCACCCATTGCTCTCAGTGTAGTTTTTAACAGCCCATTATACCGTTCGATTTTCCCAGAGGCTGGTGCATGGTAGGGGATGTGATATACCCACTCAATGCCATGCTCTTTGGCCCAAGTGTCTATAAGGTTATTCCGGAAATGAGTCCCATTGTCTGATTCAATTCTTTCTGGGGTGCCATGTCACCACAAAATCTGGTTCTCAAGGCCCAGGATAGTGTTCCGGGCAGTGGCGTGGGGCACAGCGTATGTTTCCAGCCGTCCGGTGGTTGCTTCCACCATGGTAAGCACATGGCGCTTGCCTTGGCGGGTTGGTGGGAGTGTGATATAATCAATTTGCCAGGCCTCCCCATATTTATACTTCAGCCATCGTCCTCCATACCAAAGAGGCTTTAACCGTTTGGCTTGTTTAATTGCAGCACATGTTTCACACTCGTGAATAACCCGGGCAATAGTGTCCATTGTTAAGTCCACCCCTCGATCACAGGCCCATCTGTATGTTGCATCTCTGCCCTGATGACCTGAAGTGTCATGGGCCCACCGGGCCAAAAATAATTCACCTTTATGTTGCCAATCTAAGTCCATCTGAGCCACTTCAATCTTAGCAGCTTTGTCCACTTGTTGGTTGTTCTGGTGTTCCTCAGTGGCCCGACTCTTGGGTACATGGGCGTCTACATGACGTACCTTCACCACCAGGTTCTGCACCCGGGCAGCGATATCTTGCCACAGTGCAGCAGCCCAGATGGGTTTACCTCTGCGTTGCCAGTTGCTCTGCTTCCATTGCTGCAACCACCCCCACAGGGCATTTGCCACCATCCATGAGTCAGTATAGAGATAAAGTACTGGCCACTTTTCTCGTTCAGCAATGTCCAGGGCCAGCTGGATGGCTTTCACCTCGGCAAACTGACTCGATTCACCCTCTCCTTCAGCAGTTTCTGCAACTTGTCGTTGAGGATTCCATACAGCTGCCTTCCATCTCCGATGTTTTCCCACAATACGGCAGGACCCATCAGTAAACAAGGCATACTGCTTTTCACTTTCTGATAGTTTATTATATGGTGGGGCCTCTTCAGCACGCATCACCTCCTCCTCTGGTGACATTCCAAAATCTTTGCCCTCTGGCCAGTCCATGATGACTTCTAGAATGCCTGGACGACTGGGATTTCCTATTCGAGCTCGTTGTGTAATTAGTGCAGCCCATTTACTCCATGTCGCATCGGTTGCATGATGTGTAGAGGAGACCCTGCCTTTGAACATCCAGCCCAGAACGGGCAACCTGGGTGCCAGGAGGAGCTGTGCTTCAGTGCCAATCACCTCCGAAGCAGCTCGAACCCCTTCATAGGCTGCCAGTATCTCTTTCTCAGTTGGGGTATAGCTGGCCTCAGATCCTTTGTATCCCCGACTCCAAAAGCCGAGGGGTCGACCTCGAGTCTCCCCTGGAGCTTTCTGCCAGAGGCTCCAGGTAGGACCATTCTCCCCGGCTGCGGTGTACAGTACATTTTTTACATCTGGCCCATTCCGGACTGGTCCAAGGGCTACTGCATGAACTATCTCACGTTTAATTTGCTCAAAGGCTTGTTGTTGCTCAGGGCCCCATTTAAAATCGTTCTTCTTCCGGGTTACATGATAGAGAGGGCTTACAATCGAACTGTAATTCGGGATGTGCATTCTCCAGAACCCCACAGCACCCAAGAAAGCTTGTGTTTCTTTCTTATTAGTTGGTGGAGACATTGCTATTATTTTGTTGATCACATCTGTAGGGATCTGGCGACGTCCATCTTGCCATTTTATTCCCAAAAACTGAATCTCCTGTGCAGGTCCCTTGACCTTACTCCGTTTTATGGCAAAACCAGCTTTCAGCAGGATTTGGATTATTTTCCTCCCTTTCTCAAAGACTTCTTCCGCTGTATCACCCCACACAATAATGTCATCAATGTACTGCAGGTGTTCTGGAGCTTGCCCCTGTTCCAGTGCATTCTGGATCAGTCCATGGCAGATGGTAGGGCTGTGTTTCCACCCCTGGGGCAGTCGGTTCCAAGTGTACTGGACGCCCCTCCAAGTAAAAACAAACTGTGGCCTGCATTCTGCTGCCAAAGGAATTGAGAAGAATGCATTGGCAATATCAATCGTGGCATACCACTTGGCTGCCTTTGACTCCAGTTCATACTGAAGTTCTAGCATGTCCGGTACAGCAGCACTCAATGGTGGTGTGACTTCATTCAGGCCACGATAGTCTACTGTTAGTCTCCACTCTCCATTAGACTTTCGCACTGGCCATATGGGGCTATTAAAGGGTGAGCGGGTCCTGCTGATCACTCCCTGACTCTCCAGACTACGGATCAGTTTATGGATGGGAATCAGGGAGTCTCGGTTGGTGCGATACTGCCGCCGGTGCACTGTTGTGGTTGCGATTGGCACTTGTTGTTCTTCGACCTTCAGCAACCCCACAACAGAGGGATCCTCTGAGAGACCAGGCAAGGTGGACAGCTATTCATTTTCCTCAGTCTCCAAAGCAGCAATACCAAAAGCCCATCGGTACCCTTTTGGGTCTTTGAAGTACCCTCTCCTGAGGTAATCTATGCCGAGGATGCATGGAGCCTCTGGACCAGTCACAATGGGGTGCTTTTGCCATTTCCTTCCAGTCAGGCTGATCTCAGCCTCCAGTACAGTCAACTCTTGGGATCCTCCTGTCACTCCAGAGATATAGATGGGTTCCACCCCTTGACAGCTTGACGGCATCAGGGTACACTGTGCACCGGTATCTACGAGAGCTTTATACTTCTGCGGGACTGATGTGCCAGGCCATCTGACCCACACAGTCCAGTAAATCCGATTATCCCCTACCTCCACCTGGCTGGAGGCAGGGTCCCTCTAACAGTCATCACAACGTTGGGCACCTAAGTCGTGTTGAAAGGGATTATTCTTCGTTATCACAGGAGCTGGAGTAAAATCAGCTCTTCCGCTCCATCTGGGAACCTGCTCACCAGAGACTGAAGCCGCAGCTCTCATGGGATGATTAGTCTTGACCCTTGTTCCTATTTTCAATTCATGCACCCGTTCCTCCAAAGCTGAAGTAGGTTTTCCATCCCACTTCGTCATGTCTTCTCCATGATCCCGCAGGTAAAACCATAGGGTGGCCCGTGGTGTTTGCCTTCTATATCTTCTGTCTTGAACAATAGGACGTCTTTTGTTAACAGCTGAGACGTATGTTGGTACACGTGAGGAGCTGGATAAATCAGATAGATCGTCCCTCAATTGTTTGACATCCTGGGACAGTTTTTCCACAGCTGAGATGATGGAAGGGGTGAGATTGTCTTCGAACTCTCGGAGTTTGTGAATCATTTCATCCACTGTTGGCGTTACTATGTCACCCCAGGTTACCGTTGCCAATGAATGGGCATATGATGACGGTGCATTCCGTGTAAGTTTTCGCCACATGGGTCGTGTACATTCGACTTCATCTGGGTCTATGGGTATATCTCCGTTATTCAGTTTGGTGTGATAGATCATCTCTACGATGGCTGATTCCCTCAGAGACTGGATGCCTTTGTCTAAAGTAGTCCACTTGGCCGAACGACTCGTAACATCATCCTTGTATGGAAACCTTTCTTTCACAGCTGCCAAGAGCCGCCTCCAAAGACTGAGGGACTTTTTCTCTCTTGCAATTGCTTTGTCAATTCCCCCTTCTCTAGCAAGTGATCCCAGCTGCTTGGCTTCCGTACCTCCTAGTTTGTGACCATCGGCCCCATTGTCCCAGCATCGGAGCAACCAGGTGATGATGTGCTCCCCTGGTTGACGGGTAAAATCTTTTCGCATATTCCGTAGCTCGGTTGAGGTCCGAGGTCGAGAAGTCACCTCTTCTTCTTCTTCTTCATCATGGGATGATGACTCCTGATCAGGTGGTGGCCTGGGTGGTGAATACATTGTTTCTTCATCTTGCTTCACCCTTCTTGCCTCTTTTCTGCTTTTTCTCTTGCATATGGGGGCAATCGATATTGGTACGAATTGGTCCTCTGGTTTAGCTGCAGTCATTATCACTGTGCTTTGAGTAGCAACAGTACTTGTCGCGGGGGGTGGTGTAGCTGCTGTGGTTGGGGCTGGGGTAGCTTCGCTATCTGTTGCAGTTGAAGTTTGAGTAGTGGTTGTACTTGTCGCTGGGAGTGGTGTAGCTGCTGTGGTTGGAGCTGGGGTAGCTTCGCTGTCTGTTGCAGTTGAAGTTTGAGTAGTGGCTGTACTTGTCGCTGGGGTAGCTGCACTGTCTGTTGCAGTCGAAGTTTGAGTAGTGGCTGTACTTGTCGCTAGGGGTGGTGTAGCTGCTGTGCTCGGAGCTGGAGTAGCTGCGCTGTCTGTTGCTTCGCCCGCAGATCGAAGGACATTTCCTTCCTTTTGAAGGTGCTGGACAGTGTTGAACAAGGCCCGGTAAGCATAGGCCAAGCCCCAGCACGTTGACATGATTTGTCCCTCTCTGGTATGACCAGGATGACAGCACACCTCATTTAAGTGTTTTACTAATTCTTCTGGATTTTGCACTTGTTCGGTGGTGAAGTTCCAAAACACTGGAGGGGCCCACTGACCTAGATACTTGCCCATACTATCCCACACACCCTGCCACTCACGGCTGTCCAGCCTCGGGGAAAATCTCTCGGTCCCCCTATTTTGTCGTCTAACCCCAGACAAGGCCCAAACCCGACTCTGCTTAACTCTTGAGATCAGACGTAATGGTTGTGGACAAAACACACTCTGTATGCGTGCCAACATGGTGACCCCCATCACAATCAGCAAACAGGTCTCAACAATATTAAAAGGCCACTCAAAAACTTCAAAACTCTCAAACGATGCTGTAAACGGTCTGGAAGGGGCACTGGGAGGGTAAAAGAATGTCTCCTTCATAGGTTGACCACCCAGGAAGGAGAAAAAAGATGTATAGTTGCTAAGCATTTGTATTATATACCTCCCAAAGTATAAAGGTGGTGACCACACTGGGAACATAAGCCAGATCAGTTTCATGATCAATTTTTCTATTGTATTACAAGTCATTACCATAAAATATAATGAGACAATAACCTTAGCCCAAGCCCCACACTTGAAAAACACTAACACAGCAAATACCGGCTCTAAGTAACCTACGGCATATTGAGACTGTGAGATCAAAAACAACAACTTTGAGAGCCAATAAATCAGCATTGTGACAAGTGACTATCAATCCAAAACACTGAATGCTTATCACAAATACGATTAGACACACTCCGGTCAGATCTGTCGTTATCTCAACCCTTGGCGCCCCACGTTGGGCGCCAAAGAACTGTCGTGGTTTAAGCCCAAGCTGTAAATCAGAACCACGCAGTCTACTGCCCCCCCCCCCCCCACCCACCTTTCTTCCCTCCGCTTCTGGAGGGACGGGGAGGAGAATCAAAAGAATGCAGCTCCCACGGGTTGAGATAAGAACAGTTTAATAACTAAGGTATAACACAAATCACCACTGCCGCCACCAACAATAACAACGACAAGAGAAATAACAAGGGAAGAGAATACGATACCGCCCGCCGGAAAAGACAGCCCGCCCGACCAGGGGACGTGCCCTTCCGGGTAGCTCCCAGTTCCATCCCCTGGCATGACGTGCTGTGGTATGGAACACCTCCTTGGCCAGTCTGGGTCAGGTGTCCTGTCCCCGCTTCCTCCCGGCCCCTCCTCCTCCCTGGCAGAGCATGAGACTCACAAAATCCTTGGTCAGTCTAAACATCGGTGTTATCAGTTTTTTTTGTTCCCAAGCCAAAAGTCAAAAACACAGTGCTGCAACAGCTACTAAGAAGGAAAAAAAAACAAAAAACTGACTGCCACTGCTGAACCCAGGACAGCTAGTGTTATGATCAGTAACCTTACTGTGATACGGGTCTGATATAGAAGTTTGCCTATTCTCATTAAAAAGGTATGTTGTTATACTTCTTGACATATTGTGCCACAATTATGGTTTTGCACAGATCTCTATGCTTTGACATTAAAGCTCAAACAGAACAAATTTAGCAGAGACCTCAGGAAATACTTCTGCTGCAAGGCAGAGTCAGGGCAAAGCAGCTAAGAAGGAAATTACAGTTTAAGGTAACAGTTTGAACTTTGTAGCCTCTTTCGACCTTATCTCTGTGGTTTTATTGCAGTCATTTATTATTTGCACTTTAAAATGCCTCCCTATCTTTCACCACAATCTAGGCAAAAGTTTTCACAGACACTATCACACACTTTCTCTCCTATTTTCCTGCGTTAATAGTTACTAGCTAACATAAGGCCTTAACTCAGATGTTTAAAATTAGATCTTTGTCAGTGCCACAACTAATTGAGAAGCAACACTTCTGTGTTCAAGCTGGGCTGTCACTGTCCCAGACCTCCATATCAATGGTAAACAAAAAAGGCAAATATCCATTAAAAAAAAAGTTATGTATGACAATGAAATGTTTGATGGAATTAAGTGAAAACGATAAGATTTTTTAATAATACAGAAAAGGAACTGGAGAGGGTCAGGAAACAAAACCAAGAAGCTGATAAGGAGAGACTGGACCTGGGAAAAAGGTACTTTAAGGAATATGGAGGAAGGGTGGGATACTTCTCTCTTCACTGTAAATATAATCCCATCAACAGGCAGGAGAAAGGAAAAAGGAGGGACTTTAGTTTAAAATTAATTCATAGCATTTCTATGAGTAAAAGCCTTTAGTTCCCACAAAATTTGCCCAGCCTGGATTATGGACCAATGTACCTATTAGCAGATTTATACAGTAATCACATGTCAAGTGACACCAGATATGCATAGTGATTACTTTTAGCAATTTTGCTTAATTGAAGTGACAAGCAAGTTACAAAAAGAGAAGCTTCTAATCAAGTCATGATCACACATGAAAAACTGGGAGACAGCTACTGTTAAGAAATTATAGCTAACAGGACCATTTTAGGGTTCTCTTTACAGATCCAGTTCATTGTTTGTTGCTTGGTTTTTTTTTTCTCATACAGCTGTTTATGTCAGTGCCGTAACGCATTTTATAGATCAAGATGAACTACTCCCTGAGACAAAAAAAGCCCAGGGAAAAGATGAAGCAGAGGTGCCTCATCAATGTCCCACTTCCAGAACTGTACTTCCTACACTTATCAAATGTAGGAAAGAGAAGGCAGTATCTCCTTTTTCTCTAAAAAGTATTACCCACATGGATGGGGATAATGAACTTTGCAAACAACTTAGGGTGGGTTCTTGACAGCAGAATTCTAGATCTTTCCCAAAACTTTCATCTGTCTGATTTTAAAGATAAAGCCCATCAAAAACAGGTAAGGGTTAAGAAGGGCCAAAGACAGGCAGATTTATGAGCATTACAGAACTGGCAAGTATGCTGGTTTTAAGCCAGTGAATAAGATAATATGACTTTTAGGCTGTAAGGTTTTGGAAAGTCATTTAAATAAATGAATGCATTAAAGTAATTTTAAATGAGACTGCACCATATGTTTAGTAAAGTACATCAAGATTGGTTTGGTTACACATTTTAAAGACAAAATTTGAAAAGGATTTTTCGGAAGTAGTAACTAAGCTGCCTTGCAAAGCTATATATATAAATGTTTATTAAATCATACTACTACCAAAGTTATGGTTTTTTTATATATGCAATGAGTCTTGACAATTCTTCTTCTATGAAGAAGCACATTTTTATTATGTGCTTATTTTAGAAGGAATTTTGAATCAGCATATTTATTAGGCTTTTTTGTTGTTTTGTTTGTGGGAGGTTTTTTTTAAAGTAACAGTTAAATACAGAGCAGTGTAGTATTTCTCTTTCTGGACAGATCCTAACAAACCTAGCAAACCTAACCACAAGCCTAACAGATAACCATAATCTGCCAGGATATATGTATTTGCTTGCATTAGCTCTTGAAACAAAAACTAAATTAAAAAATGCATAGCACAGCTTGTTTCTAACACTTTTTAATCCATAGTGCAGAAAAGTTTTGCTGGGGCTTCATGCAAATTATACACTCACCCTTTGGTTCTGATTCTTCAGTCACTTGCTGGCTGACTCCCTCAAGACAATACCAGGGTTTTTGCTCAGCAAACTTTGTACCTTTAAAATATATGGTACAGGTTCAAATATGGATTGTGTTATCCACATAGATTTCACACGCACACTACAGGAGTGACAAGCAGTTAAATGCAACATACTATGCTGCTGCTTTCTAAAATTTCCTGCACCTACAGAAAGCGAAAAACAAGGCAGATGAGTTCTTCAGGCAGCAAACAGCCTTCACAGATAACATGCAATTCCTGTTCATAAGATTCCAGAACAATGGATTGTTTTCTAGGTTGATATTTATTGTGCCTCCAAAATGCACTGTTTATTGTGCAAACTGACAAGGAGGGCAAATTATGATGATGCCTGCAGCAAATGACTTACTCTGTATTGCTGTCTACAGGCAACTAACTCAAGGGGAATTCTCAGGACTGAGACTGAAAGGGAACAGTCTGTCTCAAATGGGAAACATTCAATATGCTTTAAAAGGTTGTATCACTTTTCAGGCCAGAAAATATGTGGACATCACCTTTTTTCTCTCAGCCGTTAATTGCATACCACTGAAATAATGCTGCACTTCCTTTTTGCAGTGTTCTGTGCTACTGTGGTACCTGTTTTGATCTAAGTGTCATAGTTTTGTACAGTGACTGTTGCACGTATTCTAATAAATGGTCATCTGATCACTGATGAAAAAGAAGCCTGTTTCCTTAATGCTTTCTGTTTTGTAGTTGATGTCAATCCATTTTCGTAATCATAGTTCTTAAGACAACTGCTCCCATGTGTATTACTTGGTATTAACAAAGTATGAATTCACACAGTATCATCATAGAATCATTTGGTTTGTAAGTGAACTTTAAAGGTCATCCAGTCCAACCCCAAGCCCCCAGTAGTGTTTTTCCTCAGCTGTGACATTTGGACTGACAAGAGGCAATGCATTTCCATTTTATCACCACTTACAGAAATGTGATTATCTTTGAACTGATCTCTGCTGTTATTCAGCATCCACACCCTGTAAACTAATGTGGGGAGTGCACTGACCAGCCAGCACTAATATACAAATGCACACACAGTAGTCATCTTCCTTATTCCCTTGATGTACCAGCTTAGAGGAGCTCACTAGTAAGTTCCATAGCATAGGTGAGACCAGTACTGAGACCTTCTAGATGCTATTTAGGGTAATTACTACTGTAATTCCAGTTAGTATTCCACTCTTTCTTTTACTCTTTAATGAGTTTTCTTGCATGCAAAGTATTTTGTTAATGCTGTTATGATATTGACAGGCTATATCTGTCAATAATTAGTACTAACAGGAACAGTAAGCTGCTTCTCAAATTTTTATTTGTACCTTTCACCCTGATGTGATATTTAGTTGGTAAGCCTCTACTCAGAAGAGGTTGTCAATGAAGCTAACTATGGGATGGTTTTGTGATATGTGTCCAATTTCATAAGTTAGAACAGCTAGTTTGATTTTCACTTCTGACTAGAGAGTTGATTTCCTGCTTTATTTAAATCTTTTATAGTGTCATTTGATATTAAAGCCTACATTTCTTTGTTTCATTTCCTTGATATCAGAGTCTCTTCCCTTTTTAACAAGTATGTTGTTACTCCAAGTGTGTAAGTTCGGGAACATTCCTCTATCTTTTATTAATATAATAAGCATATTGATTTCAGAAGTAGGTATTATAATGGTGCAAGGGTGCAGCTGCCTAGGTGCTGGTAGTGGGGGCTGCAGGGTGAGGAGTGAACAGGGCTGTCCTGTGCCAGACACAGCCAGCTCCATGGACTCACTGAGCACAGCTGAGCTCCTCAGCCAAGATAGTGACACCTCAGGAAAAGAGTATTTAAGAAAGGGACACTGGACAGCAGCTGTAAGAAACAGCAGTGAGAAAAATGCAAGGCAAACAGCCTTGCAGACACCAGGGCTGGAGAAAGAGTGGAAAGAGGGGCTCTACAAACCGGTGCAGAGATTCTCCTGCAGTCCATGGTAAAGACCATGGTGACTCAGGTTGTCCCTCTGCAGCCCACAGAGGACCAAACTAGAGCAGATCCTGTAGCCTGTGGAGGGACCCACACTGGAGCAGGTGCCCTGAAGGAAGCTGCAGCCCACGGAAAGCCCATGCCAGAGAAGGCTCCTGGCAGCCGTTGGAAGGGAGCCCACACAGAAGCAATCTGTTTCTGAAAGACACTGGAAGGACTCATGCTGGAGAAAAGTATGAGAAGGAAGGAATGTCAGAGATTAAGTGTTATGGACTGACCACAACCTCCATTCCACGTTCCCTTGCCATGCTCAGGGTTAGGAGATAGAAGAGTCAGGAGCAAAGGAGTGAAGTTGAGCCTGGGAAAAAGGGATGGGGAAGATGTGTCTAGTTTTTCCTTTGTTTCTCACCATCCTACTTTACTTTTAATTGGCAAAAAATTAAATTAATTTTCTCCAGTTTGAGTCAGTTTTTCCTGTGACAGTAATATGTAAGCAATCTCCCTGTCTTTATCTCAGCTGGTAAGCCTTTTCATCTTATTTTCTCCCCCTGTCCTGTTAAAAAGGGGAAGAAGAGAGCAGCTTGGTAGGCATCTGGTAGCCACCCAAGGTCAATCCACTACAAATGGTTTCTGCTTGGATGCAAATAACAACTTCAATTAATGAAGCTTCCTCCAGAATCACTTCCGTTAAAGTAAATTACAAATTCAAATCTGGAAAAACAGTTCGAATGTAAAGACTGACTGAATACTTAAACTGTCTTCATATGATTAAGACAACCTTTTTAATAGTAATCAAATTTATTGGAATCTGCATCTAAAATAATTACGAAACAAACTAACTTAGTATTTCAGAAGCCTGGATAAAAATATTTTATAGCAAGCTGAATCCCACTGCAAAATATATTTTGTAAAGAAACTAACTAAATAGTAGTTCTACTGCTGTACAAGAACAGCACAAACCAGTATGATTAAAATTTGATATTCAAACACATATTCACCTTTCCCAATACTGGACATGCATATTCCAGTATAGCTAGCAGACTGTAGCTAAATGAGCTAAAGCAGTCCCGACACTTGTTAGTTGAAATAAGGTTCACTGTACTGTATTCAAATCCAATCAGATTACTGGTATTCTTATAATTTCTAATGTGATAAATACCACTGAATGCTAATCTCACTAAAAGAATCTATTAATATATGTCCTTCCAGTTTTATTGTCTATTATAGACATATCACTTGCATTCATTGTCAACCTGACCTGTAAATTTAAAAGACAGAATGAATAATGTTGCTTGTACTGCAAGTAGCTGAGGCTTTTAAGCACCTCTGCAAAGTCAAATTATTGTTCCACATGAGTTAAAAAGGATATGCTCCTTCAATCATATGAAGAATAACTTTTTAGGCAAATCCAGATCCCATTAGGCAGAACTCTTGCAAGCTGAACCCCTAAACTCATTTCTAGTTGATTATACACTAAGTGGGATGGTTGTCATTGCACAGCAATTGATTCTTTAAATGGGAAGGAGAACAGCAAAAGTACTATGCAATACCACTCCCTAAAACAATCCTCTGCTGAAAGTATTCAGAGACAAGCCAACCGTTAAACTGGCATTCCCTCAAAATTAAGTGTAATTCCTATACCATTTGTCTTCTTCTTCCTTACAAGTCATCACAGAAATTAAATAAATGGCATTATCTAATTAAAATATGAAATTAGGTATTGACAGCATCCTCTCCCTTTAATACAATTGAAATAGACAATGCATTTAAGGCAGGTTTTGTCTTTTTCTTTTTCAATAACCACAAAGAAGTATGTATGCTCCTAAAAAATCCCAAGACAAATGGAATGATAGATTCTTCCAAACTGGGTAGCTAGTTAAAAATCTGGCAATGTATCCTGCTGTCAGATATTATGCAAAATGTTGCATCCATCTATAGTACAATTGGGTATTACCTCAGTGCAAAAATAAGAGATTTTCTATTCTGTGATGAAATTATAGAAGAAGCAAAAATATCCAGCCTTCACAGAGAGACTCCTACATTTCTGTGCAGCCCACCAAAGCTAGTAAGAAGTTGAGTGAATACCATTGTGACTACTTTATCGGAGCCCTGAAGCCCACCTTAGCGAACTTGAACCCCTTAGTGTGTGTAGTATGCAAAAATACATATGTTCCCTTCTTTTTCTAAATTGGGATTGGGAATTCAAGGCGTCAGAAGAAGCTCCTTTTCACTTTCTGAATTGGTACTACTTCGTGGGGCAGGCAGACAAACCCGCTTTCTTTGAGATCTACAGACGAACTTAAGGGGAGTTTGAAAGAAAGTATTAAAAAATAAACTAATAATACATTTTTGAGAGAGGCAAGGAGCATAAATGATAAATTCTAAATAGGAAAATAATTTTCCTTTCCACAGTTTTGCAAATAGTAAAGTAGATCAGATTTTCTCAAGTAAGAATCAAAAAATCTGTGCCCCAGATGATATTGTTTTTCATAGCTATAACTCTTCCAAAAGTCTCAAAACTCTCCTTCATTTAATATTGTACTTAAAAATGAGAGTATAGAACAATGCTCCTGTTTTGCAAAGAAACCTTAATACAAGCAGTTTTTACCAGCTATAGCAGCAAGCAATTTAGGTGCAAAACAGGCTTTTGTAGAGAGAATCTGCACCATAATGAATACTTCCATTAGTGTCACTATACACCTAAGTAGCTGGAAAACGCTGTTTTATTTCCTGTGCCACTGCTGTCTGCACTAAATGGATAAGAATTGACAGTATCTCCCTGTTGCATCAATGCATGTGTCTTCTCACTGTGTACCGTGCAGTGCAAGGGAAGAAGAGAAAATAGAAAAATACAAATTTTAGGGATTCTAATTTTTTTATTAGCTCATCATTTAGTGTTTTACACAAATGTGAAGTTTAAACTTAGTTTCAGAAAGCTCTGTACAATGTACACTCTTTTCCTTTTGTTATCCATGTTGAGGCATTGAAACATTTTCATTTAAGCACAAATCCTATCTAAAAAGCTACTACTACTTCAAAAAAAAATTATTTGTATTAAAGGAATTGGACTCTGATTAGTTTTTAATAACTTCGGTAAACTAGTTAGTGAAAAAGAAAACAAACCATGAAAAACATTATTGGGTTACTGAAATTACTGACAAATAAGGACTATGTGGCTGGTGACCTTCACAATTTACCTTGTAGGTATCCCAACACTAGGAGACGCATAAGCTCAAATTCATGTCCTCCTAATCACTTTTTCCTTCTCTGACTTCCACCTATAAACCATATGTAGGTTTGAGTTTACACATAATTTTGCAAGTTATAGTCATCTCAGAATGTTCATATAACTTGCAGTGTTTTGCCTTACAAATACATAAAGACCACCTTTATGAGCAACAAAAGGGCATACACCTTCATTATCATCACAGAACTGTGAAGAAAACCTTTTCACTCTCAAGAGATGCAAAAGCATCAGCAATCCTGCACTCTAATGTGTGCTTTTGAGATTGGAAATTGAAGTATATTTTAAAAGGAGGAGGATGAAACTCAGGAAACAATTCCCCATCTCGTTTCTAAGTGTTTAATATCTTTACAGAAATTATTCCAATATCTTACATGCAACAGTAATACTCAAATATTTAACATATTTTTGGCACCAGCTAGCCATCAGAGGGAACTCAGTGTGATAAACCATGTCTCTGTAGATGTGCCAAAAGACAGGGACAGCTCATGCAATAAATACGAAATAGGCTTCTCTGTCAAGTAGGACTATCCTAATACAACATGTCACTCTAGTACTCACCTATCTTGCCAAGTCAAAGATGGAATTTGTCCAAGGGTTTGATTTCAAAAAGACAATAACATTGTATTAATTCCAGAAATGAAACAAAAGAAGGAGCCAACACATCAAATATGAAAGGGACAGCCAACAAATCACTAGAGAAAAAAGTCAAAATACTGAGCTAATCTGTACCTGCCTGATTGTTCTAACTTTGGAAGAAACTAAAAACGAAAAAGGTAGTAAAACCAAAATTTACAGCAAAATTAACATTTAGATATGCATTTGTATTATGAAAACCAAAACAAAACTTGTGAGGCAGTCTTTCCTATTGTAACAAAAATAATAAACAGGTGGTTTAGGATTAAACACAGCTGAAAGCAATTCTAACACCAGAGAATGCTGAATGGCTCTTGCACCACCTGCACTGAAATTTAACTTCCCAATTACCTCTATGAGGTATCTATTACTGAACCACACAAAGTGCAGGATACAGCATATATATATATATATTTAAAAAAAAAAAAAAAAAAAAAGGAAGAAGATAAAGGAGGGAAAATATTTGGAAAGTAAGTCTCCAAGAGCATGTTACTGAAAAGTGAGAAAGAATTTTCATGAGAAAGAATTGTATTGCAGTCATCAACAGAGTCATCAGAATGTATAATTCCTTAAATTTATACAGGAGTTTGAGCTATTCTAAAAGGCAGAGGGATTTTAACTATTATTATCATAACACTAAAGAAGGCACAAACTTGATTTCAGTGATCAAAGGGAAACACAACTTCAAGTGCCACATCTTGCATATGAATAATTTAAAGCCATGGTTCTTTGTATGTGCAGATGAAGACTCAGGTAATGTATTCCATCACCATTTCCAATATGTACTAGAACAGCTCTTACAAAAACACTTACTACTTTGCCTGTGCCATGGTTCATTGATAAAAGCTTTTAAAAACAGCTAGAATGTTTAGTTATTAGTATGCCAAATCAGTGTCAAAATAGTATCTCATATCACCATTTTTGTAACTTTTTTGAGCTAAGTAAATGGACTAATGATGGCATGGTGATACACAGTGCTTACCATGCCAGAATAATGACCATTAGTAAAGGAAAAACTAGACTGTCACCTACAGTTAAAGTCTTATGAATCAGTGGCCTCTATTCACTTAAAGGATGTAGGCATCACTTCCACTAGTGACAGTTTCCAGCCCTTTGTGTAGAATGTAAATATTATTTCACATATATCAGCTAGAGTTTTGGTGGTACAGCAGTATAAGATGTGATCTCTTCCAAATAAATTCGGCCACATCTTCTGCTAGAAATAGAAAACTATTTATCCTAATATAAACATATCAATTTCTAGTATAGTCAATAGAGTGGCCGATGACTCTGAAGATCTCCAGAGGGAGATTTGGTCTACCTAATTTATACAGACAGACACCCAGATGTTTTCTACTATGGTATGACTTCCTAAAATTAGGAAGTTTTTATTTCATCTGTAAATACAAGCTCCAAGTAATGTCTGTTATTTTCAAAAGCTGTATCTTTTTGCGATTGTCTTCTGAAAGAAGAAATACACTGAAATGACCAAAGGTCCAATTGCCTGTAATCACAGCACTGAAATATCATATTTTACTTCATAACCTCAGTGTTTGTACTTGCAGAAAAGATAAATGAATCATGGTTTAAAATTACAGGGGAAGAAAGAAAAATAATTACCACTAATATTACTGCCATATGCAACTGACTGCTTATCATGATTGCCTACTACAGAGATAGCTGCAGATTGCAGTACATAAGAGGATATGCACTGAACCCATTATTTGCCTACCATGAAGACAAATGAATGAAGAAGAGCCCATCATTTAAAACTCTCCAAAACACCAGTCTGTACAAATACACATTTTTACAAAATAAGGTGACATTATCAAGCTATTTTCAGCTGTGACTGGTTCAGCAGAGTTCATGTAAGTTACTCTAATTGCACTTTGTTGCTGTGAATACAAACTTGTGGAGTCCAGAGCACAGATTATAGCAGTTAGGGTCCAATGGAATCCAAAAGTTCTATTGATTTTTGGTAAATCCACTATTTACAGAAAAAGGAGGAGGATTACTGTGAGCGTCTCACAATGGAGAAGTGCATGGATACCACAGCCTGCTAGGAAGATAGTATCACTTATGCAACTAGTTTTATTTCAGTGTTTTAAAGTTTTTAATAGAATAGAACCTAGAAAACAGAGTATGTTTAAGCGTTGTATGTTTACATATTTTAAGGCCGATTCTTTGCTTGGAATTTTTATGTGCTCATATATCTACCTTGCAAGAAAAGAGGAGATAACAGGACACATCTTTTCTGCATTCAGGGCAGAATGGTCTTTGTCCTGGGTTCAGCAGTAGCAGTCATTTTTTCTCCTTCTTAGTAGCTGTTGCAGCACTGTATTTTTGACTTTCGGCCTGGGAACAGAGCTGATAACACCGATGTTTAGACTGACCAAGGACTTTGTGAGTCTCATGCTCTGCCAGGGAAGAGGGGAAGCCAGGAGCAAGCAGAGACAGGACACCTGACCCAAAGTAGCCAAAGAGGTATTCCATTATCACAGCACGTCATGCCCAGGAGGTAACAGAGAGTTTCCCGGAAGGGCAGGCTCGCTGCTCTGTTGGGCTTGTTTTTCGGCAGGTGGTATCGTATTCTCTTCCCTTGTTATTTCTCTTATCATTATTATTATTGGTGGCAGCAGTAGTGATTTGTGTTACACCTTAGTTACTGGACTGTTTTTATCTCAACCCATGGGAGTTACGTTCTTTCAGTTCTCCTCCCCATCCCTCCGGAGAGGGGGCGGGGAGAGTAGAAACTGTGTGGCTGACTTGCCGACTGGCTTAAACCATGACAGTCTTCAATCTGTTTTCTTATGTACACATTAAAGATGAGCAGGAAGAGATTTTTAAGACATCTGTTCTTCTTTTGCTATTTGATAATATTTAGTAATTTTTACAATAAATATGCACAGTAATATTTTCGGAGGGCTTACTGGTCTCCCCCTTAAATGGTGTCTCCCTTTATATCTCAGAATATTCACTTCCTTCTTGCTGTTGTGCTGGGATTCTTGAAAGTAAAAATTTAGAGTAATTGGTGAGAAAATGGGTCATCTTCTTTGATGACAAAGAGTAAAAAAAAAAGGTTTCAGAAAGCAATGAAGCTTTCTAATAGAATTTTTCTACCCCAGATTTACTAGAGAGAATTACATTTTCTGGTCTAGAAGGACAGAATGTAACCAGGATATATTTTTCAATCTGACCTAAATTATGTATCCTGAATGCAAAGCTGGTCATCCTCTTCAAATTAGTCCTCCTATAGGACTAGACTAAAGTATGCCTGACTTAAGTATGACTTCGTCTATCTCTGAGGCAACACCATGATCCATTAAGCTCCGCTTATTTAATCTGTCCATCATAAGCTTAATGTGATTCATCCTTTTCATATCATAAAGGACAAAAAGGTGATCTTTTGTATTTGAATCTCTAATTTACACTCCCCATCCTCTTTTCTCAAGCAGTAAATGGTAGAGAAGAAAGCTTTTTCTCCAGTTTCTTCAGCCTTTTTATCTGAGGAATAGCAGTTATATGTCAGGTCTCTAAGGAATCTGATGTTCTCTTTATCCCCTGACCTTATTTCCATACTCAGAGCTGCAAGAAAGGAGACTATCCAATAGAAAGTTAAAAATACTTGGAGGATAGTAAGACTTCCAGTATGCAAATTATATGTCTTTCTCCCCAAGACCCACTTGAGTCTTCTGGGACATGGGCACATAAGCTCTGAAAATGAAATACCTTATAATGGAATTGCTCTATTCTACTCTTTCAGATACTCACTTGAAGAGGAAATAACACAACTCCTAGTCTCTAGAGGAAAACAACAAAACAAACTATACAGTGCAGATTTAATATCAAAGAAGGAGGGCACTCCTGATAGATGAAAGACCTTGAGATTTACCAATCTGAAATGTTTCTCTTTGCACAGTAAGTTCATACCTCTTAATTAAGTCATAGCATCTCTTTGGAGGGTAAAATGTATTCATTTTCTTACCATTGTAGTCACCATTTTAATAAAGAAAGAGACAAAGCTGGAGGGCTACAAAAGATATTTCTTTTAAGGAGAAAAGAAAAATGATTGCCTTTAAGCTTCAATCTGGATGTCACTTCTCCCAGAAAACAACACTACTGACAGAAAATAATTTTTTCTGGTTTTTTTTTTCTATTTCATCAATCTTTTCTTTGTTGTCAGAGAAGAGTTATTTTTCTCAAATAGAGAAATAAGAACCAAGAGAGTTTATCATGAACCTGTCATTAATATTTTAATTCCAGAATCCATTTGGAAAATTGTATTTAAAAGCTGCCAAGAATATAGGTAAACAAAGCAATTCCTTAAATGGAACTAGATGCACTAGGCAAGAAAGAGCTGTCTGATATTGCTAATTTTTGTGTTTAGGGAATGAGGTAGAGAAGGGGAGCGGAGATCATAAATGTGCCAAGCTTGCATGCCCTCCCTAACTAGCCTCTCCTTTTAGCAGTGCAGATGAGAGGATACTGGGTGTCCTGGGTTCAGCAGTAGCAGTCAGTTTTTCTCCTTCTTAGTAGCTGTTGCAGCACTGTGTTTTTGACTTTCGGCCTGGAAACAGAGCTGATAACACCGATGTTTAGACTGACCAAGGACTTTGTGAGTCTCATGCTCTGCCAGGGAGGAGGAGAAGCCGGGAGGAAGCAGGGACAGGACACCTGACCCAAACTAGCCAAAGAGGTATTCCATACCACAGCACGTCATGCCAGGGGATGTAACTGGGAGCTACCCGGAAGGGCACGTCCTCTTTTCTGTTGCGCTTGGTTTTTTGCAGGTGGTATCATATTCTCTTCCCTTGTTATTTCTCTTATCATTATTATTATTGGTGGCAGCAGTAGTGATTTGTGCTATACCTTAGTTACTGGACTGTTTTTATCTCAACCCGTGGGAGTTACATTCTTTCGATTCTCCTCCCCATCCCTCTGGGGGCATGGGGGGGGAAGTAGACTGCGTGGTTCTAATTTACAGCCGGGGCTTAAACCACGACACTGGGTTACATGAGTCACTGATAAGAAATGCCAGTAAAACATTTTTTTATCACTGAGTCTTCAAATCAGAGTGGAAACTTATATTTTAAAACTGAAACACAGAGTTGTCATCAAAATAACTGTTGGTTTCAACAGAATAAGGTTTTTGTCCTGTAGTTCTGGCTATCTGTGCACATAGATACCGCATGTAACAAAAGATACTTGTACTCCTTTAGATGTAATACAATACTATGGCTGTGCAGAACTGTATCGGAATTGACTGCCTTGTAAGCCTTAAATTTAGTAACTCACAATATGTGCATCAGGTAATGAACACTAACTCCTTTAGCAAGCATGCTATTCTTTTTCAAACTTCTTAGGTTTTCTGTCTTGACATCTAAACAAAAAACCTTGCAGCAAGATGACTTAAGAAAAATTGAAATTTAGTAAAGAGGGAAGAGGGAAATTATGTTTTATTGTGGTTTTGGTTTGTTTTTTTTTTTCAAACACATGCACCCAGTTAGTATCCCTAAATTGTGGTTCTGTACACTTACTGCAATGCTGAGCTGTGGTACTCAGGTACGGACAGCTCACCTGCCAGAGTCTGACTTCCTACATTTATCTACCATATGCAAATCTTTTAACTAAATAATTTTTAATAATTGAAGTGGGACAGAGAGCCAGTAGTGTTTTGCTGTTGAGATGCACTGAGCAATAACTTGAATTAATAATTAATCTTTAATGTACAGTAAGTTAATACTATTACCACCAGAGTCTTCAGTACTATACTACATCCATAGGTATAAACAGCTTACCTGAATAACATGTTTCAGCTTGTCAATAATTTGACTTATTACAGGATCTGTTCCCTTCACTTTTACTTCTGGATTTGCAGACTGAGCTTTGATTCCACTGCCAACCACACGATGAGTATAGCTAGTTTAATACACAAACACACATACACAAAAATGGTTTAGTAAGTTATTCTACTCTGAGTCACCTTCTAGTTCTTATTAAGTCTCATGACACCATCATTCCATTTTAATTGGGTACATTAATTTTGTGCACATATTTTCCACAGAAAAGAAATACTGCATAATATAATTACTACATTCCATAAAGTTGTATTATTTATTATAACTTTTATTTTACTAAAAACTTTAACAAGAAAAGAGTTATCTACATTTTGAAGCAAGAAGCATTCAGCCCTATGCATGATTTTTTTGTGTGCAAAAACTGTCCTCCATTTTGGTTTTGCTAAATACAAGACTATATGGTGACTGTCTAAATTCATGATATTTCAGGTTTTTAAAGCAAACTCCAGATTATACACACATGTTCAGAACTACACCTGAAGTTTCCTAGTGTTCTTGTGAATGCACATGCAGATAGAATATTTATTGCAAGACAACAGCCAAATTATGCACAAATTTTTTAGCATACATAATTATGTCAATACACAGTAGGCCCAACTTTACTTAATAGATATGTAAAAAAGAAGCAATAGAAACCTAGGATATGCTCACTCAAGAAAGAACTGCTGTAGTTGGTAGAACATTGTTCCTAATACATCAGAACTCAAAATACAGAAACTAATATTAACCACCTAGCAACTTCCCTTGTTATATGTAATGCCCAAGTTATGCAAGAAAATCTGAATATCTACCTTATCACAGATATTGTACATTATGCAAACACTCTCCATATGTTAGGTTTTGTCTGCATACTCTACAAGAGGATAGCTTTATATATCTCTGTCTCAAAAATATTTTGCCAGCTGCTATGCTGTAAGAAAAAGGAAAAAAACCTATCAAGAATGGAGTAGAGAAATGCCTAATTCCTGACTCTTAGATCTGCATATGAGCATAGAGAATACAGCATATTCATATTTTGCAGAATCTGCTTTATGAAAAACTTTTCAGGTCTTCCTAGTTCTGCAGAAAACCTTCCATGTATGCTACACAATGAATGTCATTCATTAGAACAAGGTGGCCACATAACAATAATATCTGGTCTTTGATCTTTGCTTAAATGTCACCTTAAGTGAGTTTAAGGATATCCCTAAAAAGTGCTCATGGACCCAGATATCATTCCTAAAATGACAGTGGCCAAGCTCATAGATATAAATTAACCCTATCACATAATGAACTCTAAGTTTTCCATAGGTCCTGGAGAGCACAATTTGCTTTCTACGTGTATGACAAAAGTTAATAGCTTCTTTAGGCATTACAAGAAGACACTTTTTGGACTACATGTTCTGCAAAATGCATCAAAAGAGAACTAATTTTAAGGATTAGCAAAATTTCCCCAGACTTTTAAGGCATCAAGATCCAGCAGTCTTTCATTGTTTAAGTCCTTTAAAGCATTTGGTTTCATACAGTAAACAGCAAAATTCTAGACTTTCTACATACAGCTCTGCATGTGCTATTTAGGGAAAGTGTACTTTTTATTTCTTCTGCAAGCAGTCAAGTTCACTGGAAGCAGATATAATACCAAATTTAAATTCAATTATGTATCAAAATATCACAGTAATGATTAGCTAGGAGTAGTCACAAGTTAAGGATTCCAGCTTTATTAGTTCTTCATTTGAGAAAATAGTCAGCTATATCCAATATTCAGGACACACTGTATCTGCTAAAGGTAAATACTAAAAATAATAAGCTTATTACTAAAAGCCATTATGGAACCCTTTACTGATTCACTAGGCATACTATTACTTGGAATGGATGTTAATGCCCCTCAATCAGGACAGAAAGGCTTAATGTACTTAATGTAGTTCACTGGAACATGGTAGTTGAGTTTAAAAAAAATCTTTATTGCACTGTTGAATACATTGAATATATGAATAGCTCATAATCTTCAGAAAGTGGTATTTTGTTTTATAACCAGGCAGCTGTAGTGGTGGGGCAATTTGCCAGCTTGTACTGATGGGATACAGCTTTTTATAGGGGTGTGTACAAAATCTGCATCCTGCCTGCTAGACTTGGGGGAACACTTAATGCAGCAATTTGAGTAGTCAACAAATTTCTGGTAACTTCTAAGGATAAAAAAAAATCAAAACCACAAACAAACAAACAAAAACCAAAACAACCAAAAAAACTTGTCTTCAAGGCTTTCCTCAAAAATCCTTCTTTCACAGTCATTTGTCTAAATCAAAACAGGAAATTCAAGATGGAATTCCTTCCTTCCTTCCTCTTTCCAGCGAATACTGCACTCACCAGATGGACAGCTGTTTTAAGTCAACATCAGATCAACGCAACACAGCAATTTCTCTTCATACTATTTCACTATAAAAGAAATCTTAAAGGTTATAGCTATCCATTCTTTATAGTGCTCTCATTTTCTGTCTCACAGCATGGAAAACCTATGTTCTCACGTTCTGTCAGTTGGAATTCTTCAATTAACACCTTTTTTTGAATGCTGCAAGCTCAACTATTACACATTTGCTTGTGAACTGCATAACTGCAAAAAAGAATGCCCTGTCTCTTTTTATTATTTCCATTAACAGCACTTACTTTTCTAACTATGCAGGAAGAAATAAACCATAGAGAAGTTGAGACTTGCCTAGGCTACAATTTTATTAATTTAACTGGGAATTAATTTTATTAATTCAGCATCTAAGAATTATCTGGCAATTACTTGCTCAAGGCTGACCATCATTTTTTTTCAGCTATTTCCACAATGAAATCACCCTTGCACAACTGTTGTTTACCATAAGACTAACTCCCTTTTTTCACATGAGGGAAAGTAGCTGGGGAAGTATCACCGTCTTGCGAGCGGACCAGATATTTGGAGTTTCAGTCACGTTTGCCAACCTCTTTATAGCTGTCATCCTCTAAATTCCTCTTCAGCTGTGGTTCATAAGGAATAATCAGATTTATTTACCAGTAAAAAGTGTTAGCAATTAATTTGGTTTTCTCTCCCTCTCCTAGTTGTTCTGTTACAGTCATTCTTTTCATATTGTCTTAAAGGCAAAATACATATCTGTTTCCAAGGTAGAGGAGCTCTATTACACAATATTAACATTTCTTTCTAGGCAACAACTGAGTCTCCTTTCTCACATAAAAACATACCCTTTTTCTCGTTTACACATTTTCAACCTTGTCAAGCCTGTGTGACCCAATGGCTCTTTGCCATTTTGGGTAAGAAGGTTCAAGTTATCCCAAAAACATATTCAAAATCCATCTGAATGTTCTCTCAGTTCTCATGACTAAGGCAATTCCAATACAAAGTCCAGATATTCTTACCCAGTAATACTGCCTGTAGCAAATCTCACTTAAACTTCACCTCTTTTGCTCACTTCAGTGAGAAAAAGCATCTCTGTACAGAAAGCAGTTGTACAGTGCAAGTGAGCATGCTCTGGGGATATCCCTATCCATTCTTCTGCCTGTCTTCACAATTTTGTAAAGAGACTAAATAGTTTGGTAAGCATTTTCTTCTTTTACAGTCATTACCAGGCTACTTTTTCTTCTTTTCAGGAAGGACATCCACCCAGTCACTTAACTGTCAAAGAACCTACTCCCATTAGGTACCCAAATTACATCTTTGCTGGCTGCTCCGGGGGGGGGTTTGCTTTTTCCAGCTGAGAGTAGGGAGGGCTAAGAACCCAAAGCAGACGCAACATGTGCATCAAAGCTATTACAAGCAGTGCACTAGCGCTTGATAACACCACAATTTTAAGACTATAAGCATCAAACAACTATTAGATCATTAGGTACTGTTAGTAACAACCTCCATATTACTTATCCTTACTTGCTTTAAACAGTTTAGCTCCTTTCTTTCTGCCTTTTACCTTACTCCTGACCTTCCTCTCACCAACACTCGGTATAATCCTTTCCAAGGCTGACAGGCGAATTGAATTTGTGATTCCCTCTTCTTCCCACTACCTGCAGCCGTCCTCACCCTCCACCACAAGCCCCTGTGCACCTGAAACCTTCACAAATGCACTGGCTGTCCCCAAAAGAATTCAAACTCTGTTCTGTGACAACCAACACATTTCAGCCTATCCTCCTGACAGGCCCCTGCAGACCTCAAACAACACAGAAGATTACATCCATAGAGAAGACTTTGGGTCCAGGGCTGGCATAATCACTACTCAGTTCAAAGGCTTGTGGTTTATCTTCAAGTCTACTACATGTTTACTACATTTGCCATCTTGACTTTTAAAGGAATTGCTACTTTTCTCTCTCTTCTCCTCTCATTCTCCTCCCTTTTGAAGTGCTTGGTTATTCAAGCTTTGTAAAGTTTTTACTCCTTTAAGAGTTTTTAATTTTATATTTAGGGAGAATCCAATCTTGAAATTAATCCTCCAGGTTCTGGATGACAATTTTCACCCAGGAACATCCCTTATAAAGCACCAAACATGGGAAATAAAGTGGTAAAAGACAAAAATTAAGATTCATTTGCATGAAAATGCAGTCCCATTTGGAAGAGTGTTTTTCCCCAAATGTATTTGGTTTGTGTGGCAAGGTAGCAGGGGAGGTACAGGAGTGGTTTCTGTAAGAAGCTGCCAGTAGCTTCCCCTGTCTCCAAGAGAGCCAATGCCAGCTGGCTTTAAGATGGACCCAATGCTGGCCAAGGTTGAGCCCAGCAACAATGGTAGCACTTCTAGGTGCTACCTATAGTTAAAAGGGAATAAAAACTACTGCATGGCAACAGCCAGGGAGAGGAGTGAGAACATAGGAGAGAAAGAGTTCTGCAGACACCAAGGTCAGTGAAGGAGGGTAGGAGGTGTTCCAGGTGCCAGAGCAGAGATTCCCCTGCAGCCCATGGTGCAGCCCATGGTGAGGCAGGCTGTGCTGCTGCAGTCCATGGAGGTCCATGTTGGAGCAGATACCCACCTGCAGCCCAAGGAAGACCCCACAGTGGAGTAGGAGGATGCCTAAAGGGGGCTGTGATCCTGTGAGAAACCCACAGACTCCTGCTAGGACCTGTGGGCCTGTGAAGAGAGGAGCCCACGCTAGAGCAGGGGAACAATGTGAGGAGTCCTCCCCCTGAGGATGAAGGAGCAGCAAAAACGACGTATGATGAACTGATTGCAATCCCCATTCCTCATCCCCCTGCACTGCCAGGGGGGAGGAGGTAGACAAAATTCGAAGTGAAGTTGAGCCCAGGAAGAAGGAAGGGGTGAGGGGAAGCTGTTTTTTAAGATTTGGTTTTATTTCTCGTCACCTTACTCTGATTTGATTGGTAATAAATTAAACTGATTTCCCCAAATTGTGTCTGTTTTGCCCATGACAATAATTGGTGAGCAATCTCTCTCTGTCCTTATCTCAACCTACAAGCCTTTGTTGTATTTTTTCTTCCCCTGTCCAGCTGAAGAGGGGAGTGATAGAGCAGCTTTGGAGGGCACCTGGTGTCCAGTTTGGGTCAACCCCATCACACCAGATTGGTCAATACTCTGTATACCAGTTCATAGAATAAATGTGGAATAACATTTTTCACGTGATGCTGCATATTGAATGATGTTGGTCTCAGTACAGAACCCCCAAATGTGAATACACTCAATATGCTGAAGAAATACATGCATCTGCATTTTTTCCTCTTATTGGAAATCCTAATCCATATTAAATTTGCTTTCACTGTAAGGTGATTTGTCTTTGATCAGTTGACATCAAAAACTATTATTTAACTTCAAGTGTCTTGTAATTACAGGCTCTGACAAGTCATGAGGCAGGTTTAAAGACTTTTCTTTCTTCAGGTGTATAATAATGCATTGACAAAGCTGTAACAGTATTGTTTCATTGATTTTTAACAGAAAAGTAGGATTATAGAAACCAACCACTTTTTTGTTTAATCTTTTGCTGCTTGAAATTATATCTTTTGCATACAAAAAATATGAACTTACTTACATGCTGTTGTTTTATTTTCCACTTATCATTGTGTTTAATTAATAGACGCCCATAAATCTAACATCTTCAAACATTCTGACATAAACTAAATGATCTGTCAGAACTATATGTGCTATTGGAAATCTAAGCATGCTACACAGAACTTCATCCCTGTGGACTTACATTTACATGCAAAATATGTTTCCTTTTGTTGGGGGAAAATTTAAAAATCTGACTCTCAGAGACTTCATTCATTACAAAGTTTTAGTACAGCATTAATAACTTTCTGTTTCTTTTACTCCTAATGTACAAGTAATGGAAAAAACATTTTAAGGATCCCCACAGAGGTAGTCTGACTTGAGCAAGTGTTGCTCAGATTTGAATCCTGAGGAAAAAAAAAAAGACAAATTTCTTGCTAGAGAAGTAATAGACCCGCCATCTGTGCTCATTTCTGTACAAGTGTGGCAATGTAGCACATCACTTTAATAGGCAGACTTGGTCCCCAAGTACTATTAATTTTCATCAACACTAGGGGAAAAAAAAAAACAAGCACCAATATATTTGTATTCTGAAAACATGTTTTAAAGTGATGAATAACAAAGTGCCAATTTTTCTGAGCTCAATATATGAATATACATATAAATTTCATATTACTCTATTGTATCTATGTCCTGGGTTCAGCAGTAGCAGCCATTTTTCTCAGTCTTAGTAGCTGGTGCAGTGCTGTGGTTTTGACTTTGAGCCTGGGAACAATGCTGATAACACCAATGTTTTTAGTTGCTGCTCAGTAATGTTTACACTGACCAAGGACTTTGTGAGTCCCATGCTCTGCCAGGGAGGAGGGGAAGCCGGGAGCAAGCAGAGACAGGACACCTGACCCAAAGTAGCCAAAGAGGTATTCCATGCCACAGCACGTTATGCCCAGTATATAAACTGGAGGCAGTTACCTGGAAGGGCAAGATCACTGCTGGGGTCGGGCTGGGTATCAGTCAGCGGGTGGTGAGCAGTTGTATTCTCTTCCCTTGTTATTTCCCTTATCATTATTATTATTGGTGGTAGCTGCAGCGGTTTGTGTTATACCTTAGTTACTAGACTGTTCTTATCTCAACCCGTGTGAGTTATATTCTTTTGATGCTCCTTCCCATCCCTCCGGGAGCGGATGGAGGAAGTGGGGGAGTGAGTTAACAGCTGCGTGGTACTGAGTTACTGGTTGAGCTTAAACCACGACAATCTATGAATGCAGTTGGTGGGTTTACATTTGACTGTATTGATGTCTCTGTTCAAAGAGAAGATCATACTCTATTGGCTATCACAACTTCTTGGTATCTGATGTTGGAAAAGCTATTAGAAGTAATGCATATATTAAGTCTCATGGGACTCAACCATTTTGGATATGGTACGTAAGGCAGATCTGTACATCTATATCCCTCCAATTCAAATGATCTATTTTATATTGTGATGACAACAAACACTGACACATCATATTTATTGTCAACAATTGGTCATGATTTTCCATTCCTTCACACTAGCTTTGTAGAGTAACATAAGCATAAATAGTTAAAATAGACTAAGAAATCAATTCTAAAAATGGGTCTCAGCCATAAAGTTTTGACCTAGATTTAAACTTCTCCACAGTTTAACTCCCAGCTCTAGAAGTGTTTTGCTTCGGACTCTTTTAATTTTTTTCTTCTAATCTATGCTATTACTTCAATATGAAGACAACACATACTCTTGGTTAGTAGCAGTTTAGCTAAAGCCAACCTTATTTAGGGCAGCCTTTCATACAGCCAATAAAGAGGTTTCAAGAAACATATTATCTACCTACAAAAAAACAGAAACATGAATTATGGAAATAAATGGGGAAAATTTTCTGTATTTGAAACTGATTTGGTGAAAATGAAGCAATGCTGGTTTTCATCAGCTGACTGAAGTAAGCACTGAAATCCTAGGGAAATAGTAATGTCCATTATGTTCCAATCCTATAATCACTTTTCTAAAGCTTAAAAAAAAAAACCCAAACAAACAATAAAGCCAACAATCCTTCATGATTTTAATTTGAACACAAAATTTTTGAGAGGATTTTATATATAGTGATTGGAAGCCAGTTCATCTTAGTGTTAGTGCTAGCTGTGTCTTACAAAAATAAGTTCTTAATAAGCAGTAAGAAGTGCTAGTGGAATAACTAGATGCCCTGAAGGCTTCATCAGGCAGACAGTTCTCCCTTTGGAAACTTACAAAAGCACTGACTTCTCTCCAGTTGCTATGTATAGAACATGTATTTAGAAGGATTGTTTTACTAAGCATCTGAAATTTGGTAGAGGATGTGTGTCTGTTAAGTAAGAATATCCTTTTTGTAAAGAAGGCAACTTCTACTGAAGTGGAAAATACTAAGGCTAAATTTTCATTTTCAGAAAAAAAGCTATAATCTACACACAGAATGTTCATGTTTTGAAGCTTTCTTCTAGCACTGACCACACTTAAAAAATTATCAGTGGCACAGGTGGGACAGTATGAAAATATACCTAATTTGCCTGGATCTGCATTAACTCATTAAGGTAATTTATTTCAAACTAAAGTTACGTAAAATGTTTTTATACGACTGGCTTTTCCTGATGATTTTCCTTCTTCCTTTTCTTGGGCATCAAGTGAATGAAGTAGTGCACATTAGCTCAAGGAATTCTAAAACAATTCTGCCCAAATGTTACAAAAGCTTAAATGCATTTCCCTGTAACTTCTGCTATTTACTACTGTGAAGAAAATTTCTGTCATGTTATCAAGATCAGATAATTTTGTTTTGTTTTGCTTCAAAATTTAATCTTTATATTGTTTTAAAAGTTCTTGAACTTTTGCAGAACTCTCACTTGAAAGGTATCATGGAAACTGGTCTTCTTGCCAGATAATGGTAACCACTGCAATAGCTATCTATGTGCACATATCTCAGCAGTATCTTGCTAAATTCCAGGCAGAGACACTATTCTTATATGTGATGCAAGGTGAATGCCACAAAGAGCAAGACGAAACACTCCAGACAACAGCTCTGCTCTGCCAAAATGAAACTCTGCTGAGCATCACACACTAATGGGAGGAATTTCTCACTCCAACAATGTCCAAATAATCCACAGAGGCAAAAGGTAAAGCATCTGAGAGGGAATTACTATCAATCTGTAACGCACCTTAACAAATAAATGTGTTCTAGTAATTGCAAACTCCGTCAAAGAGAAAAGAACTGAAGAGGAGCTTTGAGACAGATATTTCATTTAAACTAGGTGCCCTGGGTAAGTCACATGTTAAAATTGAGAAAATAAATTCTTATTACACTAGAAAATAACTAAACAGCAGACATATGCAAGCACACTAAATCTAGATAAATGAGGACAACAGTATCTCCTTCTTGTATTACTGAAATCTTCTTACAACCTTAACAATACTACTGTACCTTCATTTAATGGAGCAAGCAAATGAGAGATATTAATTATCACAAACAAGCACATAAATGTTTATAGCAAATAGCTGGAAAAAACAAAAGGGGTTATCTTGGAAAAAGAATTCAAACAACTTGGAAACACAAAGCTGTCAAGCCTAATTAGCCTAAAATTGAGAAACCTGCTTCCCCTGTCTAAATATCTAAAATGTCTCTGCTTGGAAATGGCAAAAGGGTCACGTAAGTATGGCATTATTGTAGGACATCACAACTTGGAGACAGAAGTCTGACATTTCGCATTTTGTCCAATATAATGCTTCAGTGCACAAACTAAAGTATCCTCTGGGGACTTGGAACACACCTGATAATTTTGGGACTGATCTGACACGGTGCTGGCAGAGTCAATATTTATCTCACAGCCACATGGGGACTACACCACTATGAATCATGTCAAAGGTGCACTCTCATAATCCACTCTGTTATCAGTGGTTTGTTTTTTCTGAGGTAATTTATGGAAAATTAGCACAAAATGACAGCTAAACTATGGTAAGGGACTAGGAAGCAGATAATAAACTTGAATATGATTATTGACAAAAGAAAAGAAGGTCATTCAGCAAATAAAGGTCAAATGAAGGAATCAACCTAAGTTGCTGTGTGATGCCAGGAAAGAAATGCTATTTCAGCAAAGTCACTGACATGAGCCTCTCAACAGATCTTTCCCTGTTTATTCTAAGCAGTGAAAGTCCTGTGGCAGTGGAGCTGCTTTTTACTGGCCCTCTCTATTGTCAAAGTACACTCAGAGTTAGCTCAAGATTGGTGGATTAATATTAAATCAATATAAAAGTGGCTAATTCCATCTCTCTGGTTTTGGATTCATTGTATCATCTTAATATATCTAAATGTGCATGAAGGCCGATGCTACAAATTAGGAATTGATGACATGAATCCAATACATGATGCTTTTGTCTTTAATGTTTCATGACACCTATGTGGCTAATAGTAATTGTGTGGGGTTGTGGGGGTTTTGGTTGTTCGTTGATTGGAGGGTTTTGGTTGTGTCCTGGGTTCAGCACTAGCAGTTATTTTTGTGTTTTTGAGTTTCACCCTGGGAACAATGCCGGTAACACCGATGTTTTTAGTTGCTGCTCAGTAATGTTTACTCTGACCAAGGACTTTCTGAGTCTCATGCTCTGCCAGGAAGGAGGGGAAGCTGGGAGGAAACAGACAGGACACCTGACCCAAACTAGCCAAAGAAGTATTCCATACCACAGCACGTCATGCCCAGTATATAAACTGGGGGCAAGATCACTGCTCGGCCAGGCTGGGTATTGGTCGGTGGGTGGTGAGCGGTTGTATTCTCTTCCCTTGTTATTTCCTTTATCATTATTATTACTGGTGGCAGCAGTAGTGGTTTGTGTTATACCTTAGTTACTGGACTGTTCTTATCTCAACCCGTGGGAGTTACATTCTTTGAATTCTCCTCCCCATCCCTCCAGGAGCAGGGGGAAGGAAGAGGGGGAGTGAGTGAGGGGGAGTGAGTGAGCGGCTGCATGGTTCTGGGTTGCCAGCTGGGCTTAAACCATGACAGTTCTTTGTGGTTCCCAACGTGGGGTTTGAAGGGTTGACATAATGACAGATGTGACCGGAATGTGGTTAATCATATTTTGTGATAAGCATTCATTGTTTTGGATTAATAGTCACTCATCACAATGCTGATTTATTGGCTCTCAAAGTTGTTGCTCTTGATCTCGGAGTTTCAGCATGTCGTACCCTACTTACAGCCAGTATTTGCTGGTTTAGTGTTTATTGGCTGGGGGGCCTGGGCTAAGGTTCTTGTTTTACTGTACTTCATGGTAATGACTTTAATACAATAGACTCATTGATCATGAAACTGGGCTGCCTTGCATTCCTAGTGTGGTCCTCACCTCTATACTTTGGGAGGTCTACAATGGAAGTGTTTAGCAATTACACATCTTTGTTTTCCTCCTTGGGTGGTCAACCTATGAAGGAGATATTCTCTCACACCCTCTGCTCCCCCACCAGACTATTTACAGTGGGAGTAGATTCTGGAAGAGTTAAAGATCCTGAATATCCTTTCAATGCCCTTGAAAGCACCCTGCTCCTCTTGCTGGAAACCAGCTTGCTGCTGCATATGCTGTCTATGTATTGCCTATGCCTTGACCACCCTGAGAACACCCGATCTTGTCCGATTGTGGAAGCTAAGCAGGGTCCGGCTCAAGTCTTGTCTAGGATTAGACGACAATATAGGATGACCACAAAGAGATTCTCCCCAAGGACGGACAGTCATGAGTGGCAGGGTGTGTGGGACACTATGGGCAAGTATCTAGTCCAGTAGGTCCCTCCAGTGCTTTAGAAGCGTTGGAGATGGAAGGCAGTTGTATGGAGTCCCAAACAACAAGTTGCAGAAACTGCTGAAGGAGAGGGTGAATCGAGTCAGTTTGCTGAGGTGAAAGCCATCCAGCTGGCCTTGGACATTGCTGAATGAGAAAGGTGGCCAGTACTTTATCTCTATACTGACTCATGGATGGTGGCAAATGCCCCGTGGGGGTGGTTGCAGCAATGGAAGCAGAGCAACTGGCAACGCAGAGGTAAACCCATCTGGGCTGCTGCACTGTGGCAAGATATCACTGCCTGGGCGCAGAACCTGGCGGTGAAGGTACGCCATGTAGATGTTCATGTACCCAAGAGTCGGGCCACTGAGGAACACCAGAACAACCAACAAGTGGATAAAGCTGCTAAGAGTGAAGTGGCTCAGATGGACTTAGATTGGCAACATAAAGGTGAATTATTTTTGGCCTGATGGGCCCATGACACTTCAGGTCATCAGGGCAGAGATGCAACATATAGATGGGCTCATGACAGAGGGGTGGACTTAACAATGGGCACTATTGCCCAGGTTATTCATGAGTGTGAAACATGTGCTGCAATTAAGCAAGCTAAATGGTTAAAGCCTCTTTGGTATGGAGGACAATGGCTGAAGTACAAATATGGGGAGGCCTGGCAGATTGATGATATCACACTCCCACCAACCCGCCAAGGCAAGCGCCATGTGCTTACCATGGTGGAAGCAACCACCGGACGGCTGGAAACATACGCTGTGCCCCATGCCACTGCCCGGAACACTATCCTGGGCCTTGAGAACCAGATTTTGTGGCGACATGGCACCCCAGAGAGAATTGAATCAGACAATGGGACTCATTTCCGGAATAACCTTATAGACACTTGGGCCAAAGAGCATGGCATTGAGTGGGTATATCACATCCCCCACCATGCACCAGCCTCTGGGAAAACTGAACGGTACAACAGGCTGTTAAAAACTAAACTGAGAGCAATGGGTGGTGGGACTTTCAAACATTGGAATACACACTTACCAAAGGCCACCTGGTTGGTCAACACCAGAGGATCTGCCAACAGGGCTGGCCCAGCCCAGTCAGAACTTTTACACACTGCAGAAGGGGATAAAGTTCCTGAGGTGCACACGAAGAATTTGCTAGGGAAGACAGTCTGGGTTATTCCTGCTTCAGGCAAAGGCAAACCCACTCACGAGATTGCTTTTGCTCAGGGACCCGGATATACTTGGTGGGTAATGAGGAAAGATAGGGAAGTCCAATGTGTACCTCAAGGGGATTTGATTTTAGGGGAAAACAGCCAATGAACTCAACTGTATGCTGTTGCCTGCTATGGAGCACTTTTACAGCCCACCAACCAGATGTCTTCAGGTCATCAGTGGCTGGCCCTGACTTCCCTCTGACCATCATCCCAACAAAGAATGAACTTTGATGAAAATAGACGAGCTCAGCAGTAACCAAATGAGTTCTGTGTTGTCATCAGCAGGCAACAATCCAAAACTGCACACAGCCCCTCCTGCTCTGAAAGACTGTCACAAGAGATGGAGCCTCACATCATGGACTGAATGAACTCAGTAGTTTTATAGGGATTGGTCCGTGCACTAAGGAATGATATCTCTCTCTTTGTGTGTGTGTGGATGTATATATATATATGAGATAAGAGTGATGGTATATTGAAAAATGTGGGATCTGAGCATGACATGAATGGTAAGGAAGAAGGTGTGGATACTCTCCTGGGTTCAGCAGTAGCAGTCATTTTTCTCAGTCTTAGTAGCTGGTGCAGTGCGGTGGTTTTGACTTTCAGCCTGGGAACAATGCTGATAACACTGATGTTTTTAGTTGCTGCTCAGTAATGTTTACTCTGACCAAGGACTTTCTGAATCTCATAATCTGCCAGGAAGAAGGGGAAGCCGGGAGCAAGCAGAGACAGGACACCTGACCCAAACTAGCCACAGGGGTATTCCATACCACAGCACATCATGCCCAGTATATAAACTGGGGGCAGTTACCCAGAAGGGTTAGATCACTGCTAGGGTCAGGCTGGGTATCAGTCAGTGGGTAGTGAGCGGTTGTATTCTCTTTCTTTGTTATTTCCCTTATCATTATTATTATTCTTGGTGGTAGCAGTAGTGATTTGTGTTATACCTTAGTTACTGGACTGTTCTTATCTCAACCCGTGCGAGTTACATTCTTTCAATTTTCCTCCCCATCCCTCCGGGAGAGGAGGGGGGAAGGACGGGAGCGAGCAAGCGGCTGAATGGTTCTGGTTTGCCAGCTGGGCTTAAACCATGACAGGTTGGTTGGTTGGGTTTTGTTTTTCACAGATAGATCACTTTCTTCTAATGTGTTCCCTTTTTCAATACTGTTAAATCCTAGAGAATATATCATTATATACAGGAGATATGGGGTGTCATTCTCTTCATTCAAACCAGTTTTACACTTATGCAAACATGCTTCATGTACATTTACACATTCATTTTTATAAAAAAGATATCAGGTGTTTTACTGAAAAAAGTTTTCTTAGCAACTAGAAGCTTGTTCAGCTACTAACCCATAGCTATTATTTTATTTCAAAGTTTTACTATACATAGCACCTTGCTGGATGCATGTGTATTACCTGATTTGCAAAATACCTGCATTCCCTCTTCTCAGTGAGTGGTGAATAGCTCGTGAAGAATAAATGTAGAGTTCTGTATCAGAATCTCTACAGCATGCTGCATGCTATTAAATACAAGAAACAAACACTAAAGTACAATGCCAGTTATGTGCTAGTGTTACTTAATCTTTATGGGAAATTAAGCACTTTCTAGAATGACATATTTTATTAATTACAGTTGAATAATGGTTTCATTCTGTAGTGGTCCTTAACTAGATTTATACTAAAGATAAATATGGCTGCCTTAACCTTGGACACTTTACACCATCTATGAGAGACACAGTGGGCAATTTTTAAAGTATTTCAAGACAAGTTCTGAAATACAAGTATTTCAGGACAAGTTACAAAAATATTGGCTTTAAATGAAGTCATATTCAAAGATTGTGGCATATGCATGAAGAGCTCCAATGTCACATTCCTCTCAGAAACCAAGTAATCAACTGAAGTGTCTGGAGAAGGCTGAAATGTTGTCTGTGAAGCCATTAGCAAGGTATCTGAACCGGCCTGTTAAGACACGTATGCTTCATTTCAAATTCTGTTAGACAAAATTGTATTAGTATCACAAAAGCATATTTTAGATGTACATTCTTAATAACAGACAGGATAGAAATAATGTAAATACCATATTCAAAGCGTATCATGGTGCAGGGGATATAAGAAGGGATAAAAACACATTTGAAAGTGCTTCAGTGTTTTCCTTAATGTTTCAGCCCAATGGTTCTTCCATTCATGTATGCTGTAGCCCCATCTTTTAATGTTTCTTTAAAAAGACTAACACATTCTTTACCCTTTGTGGATACAAACAATAAATATATGGGCCAAGAAAGCCTTCATAGCTAATGTTAAATTCTTTAAAGATAGGGGTTGTACTGGAGGCTTAAGAGCATTACAAACTTCTGGTTTTTGCTTTCTTCCCAACCACCCCTTTTTGTGTCTTCTTTTTATTGTGTCTTATTTTAAATTTCACTTACCACATTGAATTGTCATTTTCTTTTAGATAGAAATGAGTGGCTGTAAATGTATTTATTTTCAGTGAATGAGTTCATGAGACAAGAGTAGCAAAAATATTTTTTTATAGAAGGATGAAGAAGATCATATTTCCAAGTCCTAATTAAAAAGTTTTTTTAAAAGTTCAGTTTCATTGTTACACGTATCTCTTTATTTGCTCTGTAGTTTGCCCTGTTATGACAAAATTACAATGAAAATGTGGCAGTGACCCAGTTTCACCTTCTTCTTCCATTCACCCAAATCTTAATAAAATAGAGACTTTAGACATTTATGGCGTAGTTTTCTCCTGAGAATGCCCCCATAAGAGGAAGGAAGATGACAAAATCATTATCTGTCGTATTCCACTTACCTATCTTTAGTATTTAATAATTAGGCATCTATTGTCTAAGCTTCCCTGACAGAGCACGGGTAAAGAAAGGAGATGGGCCTCTTGAGGGAAATACGGCACCTATTGTTGGATGAAATGATGACTTGTCATCTCCGTTGGACATATCTCCTAGACAACTAGTCTACATATTACTGAATTTTTAAATATCTAAACTGAAATGAGATTTCATTAGCCTTGGGGTACTCACTGCTGAAGTCATAAGCTTCCTGCAGCAAACCCATTATTCCCTCCCTTCGGTTTTGTATCTGTAAAGTCATTGTAATTCTTACGTATCTGTATCATGGAAGATACTATGAAAAGACACGAGTTGAATATTTTGATGCGTCTAGCTATTACAGTAGTGGGCACTGTATACCTGAGTATCAATAGGATGTCAAAGAACTTTGCATTTTTTTTCCGGCACGTGCAATTCAGTGCATTCTAGAAAACAGTGCAGCCAGTGACAATCTTTTATCTTCTTCATTGTTCCTAAAGAAGCTCTAAATATTTCATTTACTGAAATATTCAGTAGAACCTGACATATTGAAGGACAAAACTTATGAAAAAATTATACAGATTATAATGGACTGTTGGAAGCTAGAGGTTTTCCTAAGAAAAGGAGGGTTCTACTTTCTTCCTTTGGGATAAGAAGGAGAGGAAGTCTATTGTCTATAGTAAGCTTGGAAGCACTGTGTGACTGCTTACTATGCAGTCTGAAGGGAGAATCAATCTAGACAATGCTATTCTCAGAGATTTGATTTTTAACTTCACTTGTGATATTGCCTTGGTTACAGGAATTAATGTCAAGTAAGTAACAAGAGGTTCAAGGGTAATATAAGTCAAACAGGCTATCTTCCTTATGGGAAAAGCTGTCAAAGGAAGAGAAGAAAATGGGGTCAAAGTGTTGCCAAAAACATTCTTCAGGGAAACAGCACCCTGCTGAAAATATTAAATGAATCTTGTGTTGCAAAAATATATATAATTCCTGTGTATAGTTATATTTCTATGTGTATGTATATGCTACATACATATGTACAGATGTACACCTTTCTGTTATGATCTACATACTGAGCCAAACTTAATTATCTTTATTATAATAGACCCTAATGAAATTATCAGAATATTTATGCATGATGGCTGGATTTTAAAAACGTTGTAACCATGAGGACCTTCGCTGAGAGAAAAAGACATGCCTCACTGTGTCCCAAGTATGGGACTTGTAAAAGAAGGGTTTTATTTGTGTCTCTACATATTCCTGATTTAATATTGAACAAGTAACTGGAAACTAGGTCTTCAGCACTACAAGAGTGTTGCAGTGACATTTTAGTCATAAAGTTTAGGTCACTGGCTGATGTCAGGAAATCCACAGCCTAATTTCATATGCAAGCTCTCTGAAGAAAGAGCAGTTTAAGAAAGGGATCTGTGACAGCCAGCACAGTCAGTTTTGATAAACAGGAATTAATAAGCTAAACATAATTTTATCTTTATCAATACACACAAATTTCAAGCTACCTAAAAATTACTTCTCTTTACTTGGCTATTTTATATAAATTCTATTGTTTCTGTGGAGTTTACTTCATTGTCAACTGAGATGATTAAACATAATGGTTTAGGTGACTGATGGGCCTCAGATTTATTCCATGCTGTAACACAAGAAAGAGCTGGATACAGGTAACTCTGCTCTCTGTTGACAGTGTTAGTCAGTCACATCAGTGGGTCATTTATTTATAGAATAATTTGGCCAGAGAGGAAAAGAACTGTACTTCGCTGTTAATAGCTGGGAAGGAAATAAAGAAAAGTTCCAATACCTTTGTACAAAGGTACATATTCATTGTTTCACAATTACTGGATAAAATGATGAAATATTCATGACAGCAGAACTGTGACTTTGACATCTAGTTCTTAGCAAGCCATCCTAATCACGACGCTAGAGGCCCGTGGTCATTCCTGGATGTTTTTTCAACTCATGAATCTCAAATTACTTTACACTAACTGAAGAAATACCCGTGGGACGGACTGAGAACTGCCTTTTCTGGTGCCTGCAATGGCCTGTATCCCTGTGGATTTTGACACAGCAGTGGCCCTAGAGCCCCAGGTATTCGAAACGACCTGTACTCCCTACCCTGGTGGCATGTTTCTAACTAACTGCTGAATTTAAGTATGCAGGAAACTACCTTTTTAAGAGCACCAAATCCTTCGCCAGTTTTTGTTAGGGTTTTTTCATTTGTCTGTTTTGGTGGGATTTTTTTCTTAAATACATGCTAATCAGTTACACATGCACTGATAACACTTAAGAGATTGTATATGGCATATAAGCCAGTTAAATCTTTTAAACTGCGAAGCCCGAAAAAGGTTAATGCTGGAGCTGGAATTAAGCTGTCCCACACTCTTATACCTAAAATAGGGTTTTAATAGACAAAGATGAAACAGATCTTGTCAAACAGTTTAAAGAGGAAGTGCCATATAAAGGCAAGCAATAAATAGATGGAGCAGCGTCAAAAGCCATGCAACCTTCTGATGTATGGAGTGTTGGACTATAAACTAAGGGAGAAAACAGAGTAGCTCTGAATAATCAGGCTGCATCAAAGAAGGAAGACAAAATTAAGTTAATGGAGATTTTTGAAAACTCAGTACATTTCATCATTACAGATTTGGATCTAAAGAGTAAAAATGGAAGGAAACAGAGTAGAATTTTGGGTCCTTCATAAGGTATTCAAGTTATCAGAGCATAAATATAGTCATATTTAGTTTGTGTTCCTTGGAAGTACTCTTTACATGCCTTCAAGTCTCTAGCTTATACATGAGATAAATAGTTCTACAAATGTCTTGTTTCTGACATATCATCTTTCTCCTATAGAAAACTATTTAATCAGACAGCTTTTGCTCATACTTACTTATTACTAATTAAAAACACATATTAGCATATCAGCTAGTTTTCCATTCTGTGATTATGAATAGTAATTGGGATGCATGAAGATCTTGGTGAAAAGGTTACACCGAGCAGAAAATTACAGTGCCAGCTGTACAATACACTTTCAATGTTGGCCATTAAGTGGGCCAGACTCTATGGATGAATTAAGAATAAGTTCTTTGGCTGCAGTTCAACCACATATTAAAATACTTGAAGCTTAGTGTTAAGCATAACTCTTAAATTCTCCTTAAATTATCTTAAACTCTCCTATATGCTGTCTAACAGCCCTCCAGCAAAGCAGATTTGGGGTTTGATTCAATCCATCCATCCTGAAAGAAATTTTCCTTGTGGTAGTAAACACTGAGAGCAAGTTCTATATACAAAAGATGAAAAAACTTCTGAACACAAAAGTATCACTGATATGCAATTCTCAGTTTCCTTTGTGAATATACTGAGGATCTAACCAGAAAGCAACTACACAGAAGGAATTAAAATAAATTCACTTAAAAAAATAATATTAAAATCGTATTTCTATTCAGAATCCCTGGAATCCCTTAATCTCAGGCTTATTCTCAGAACTACAGTATGCATACTTTTGGGAAAATACATGTATTTGTGTGTTATAATATGGTCCCTGTCTCAAGATCCTAAATACTTTAAGAATTTAAGTTAACAGCACACAATTTCTGCTTCCATTTAAGGTTCTTATGGTGAATAAATCTACCAAGTCAATAGTAGATCTTTAGAAAATTTCATAATATTGATGTGGTAATTTTCAGAGTGCAAATATGAGATAAGGAAAACATTTGTCCCTCTGTATATTCTTCATGGAGATCTAAATTATAACTTCTAGTTGTGTTCAGTCGTTATTTATCCCATATGGCCAATTCTGTTTTGCTAAAAACATGCTCTCCTCATTCCTGCTCATGAGTTTGTCTGCATTTCATACCTGAAAATAAATATCTCTTGTTCATTTCAGGCCAACTGGTCTTCTTTCAGTATACGTGTGTTGATTGCACAGCCTCATTGGCATAGCCTTGAAATTTTTCAGTGAGATACATTCTCATTTTGTCTGAATAGGATGGTAATGCTTGCCACTTTAAAGACAAAATTCAGAATAGCTATCTTGTCTTATTTTAGTTCTTACTAGTACCTGAAGACAAACTCCATCTTTGGGATCCCAAAAATCCCATCCCAAAATTCCTATTTGTAGCCCTGTGTCGTGGTAAGAACTGTCGTGGTTTAAGCCCAGCCGGCACACCAGAACCATGCAGCCACTCGCTCACTCTCCTCCTTCCTCCCCCCACTCCCAGAGGGATGGGGAGGAGAATCGAAAGAATGCAACTCCCACGGGTTGCGATAAGAACAGTCCGGTAACTAAGGTATAACACAAACCACTACTGCTATCAGTATATATACCAATAATAATAATGATAAGGGAAATAACAAGGGAAGAGAATACAACTGCTTACCACCCGCTGACCAATACCCAGCCCGACCCCAGCACTGATCTAACCCTTCTGGGTAACTGCCCCCAGTTTATATACTGGGCATGATGTGCTGTGGTATGGAATACCCCTGTGGCTAGTTTGGGTCAGGTGTCCTGTCTCTGCTTGCTCCTGGCTTCCCCTTCTTCCTGGCAGATTATGAGATTCAGAAAGTCCTTGGTCAGAGTAAACACTACTGAGCAGCAACTAAAAACATCGGTGTTATCAGCATTGTTCCCAGGCTGAAAGCCAAAACCACAGCACTGCACCAGCTACTAAGACTGAGAAAAATGACTGCTACTGCTGAACCCAGGACACCCTGAAAGCTCATGGGAAAGGCTTTCACTTTCCAAATCAGATTTTACTCTTCATTAAAAGTCATAGTGGCACTGCTCTTTAGAAGACTGCTGGTACAATCTTTCTGGACATTGTCTGAAAAATATTTAAGAACTTAAGATTTTTCACCTTTTCACATACCCAAAGAGCATTTCTTCTCATTCCTTGAGTTGACTTCATTCTCCTATCTTGTTAAATAATAGTGGTTTGTAAGCAATTGCTGGGCATATGCCAAATGGCACTTATGTTTTTTCTAGCCACAAATCTAACAAAGTATTAGAGCAGGCTAGCTATGTCTGCATTACACAGAACTTGTTCCTAGAGCCTCTTTTTGGTCTGTTGAGATTCTGTGGTCTGTTATAATTTTGTGTGATTTTTAAAAGAAGACTGACAGAAATGTTGTGAGTACTAGGTGACAACCTGACAGAGAGGTATTTCTACTGCAGAGAAACTGAGGGTATGCAATGGATGTACTTGGAGGCATTTAAGCATGTAACACTTCATGAGGTCCTCAAGGGTGTGTACAGTGGACACAGCCAGACTTGCTGCATTACTATCTTTTAGGAATGGTTCCTGGAGTGAACTTTGTCATATGCTGTGCATAGATAGCACTGAGTGGTTCAAAATAAAGTCAGATAATGGAGTAACAAATTAGCCATGAGGATGAACGGTGGTAGTACTAAAGCTTGCTGCCTAGGCATCTTTTTCTTAATTATGTGAATGTATTCCAGTTATTTTTCTGCTAATTTCTTACTATTTGATGGCCTTTGTAGAATGATAACTCCATGCAATTTTTTTTCCTGTTTCTGTCTGTTGTGGTTTAAGCCCAGGCCGTAAATCAGAACCACGCAGTCTACTTCCCCCCCCACACACCTTTCTTCCCTCCGCTTCTGGAGGGACGGGGAGGAGAATCCAAAGAATGCAACTCCCATGGGTTGAGATAAGAACAGTTTAATAACTAAGGTATAACACAAATCACTACTGCTACCACTAATAGTAATAATGATAAAGGAAATAACAAGGAAGAGAATACAACCGCTCACCAACCAGTACCTCACCCCCACCCCGCAGTGATCCAGCCCTTCCGGGCACTCTCTATTCTACCTCCTGGGCATGACGTGCTGTGGTATGGCATACCTCTTTGGCTAGTTTGGGTCAGGTGTCCTGTCCCCGCTTCATCCTGGCTTCTCCTCCTCCCTGGCAGAGCATGAGACTCACAAAGTCCTTGGTCAGTCTAAACATCGCTGTTATCAGCTCCATTCCCAGGCCGAAAGTCAAAAACACAGTGCTGCAAAAGCTACTAAGAAGGAGAAAAACTGACTACTGCTACTGAACCCAGGACACTGTCCCACTACCTACTTCTGTAACACCATCAATACAGGCCTTTCAGACAAGGGTAACACATATTGTCATGGTGTGTTAAATAAATTATTACATTTTACACTTAGTTGCTGTTTCACGCTTATTATCCTGCTTCGTAGCCTCTGTCTGAGTACATTTATCTACTGCTGTGCTTTCCTCTTTAAATGCAGCGCTACCAACAATTTTCTCATCTTTTTGGGGGCTACAGCTGTTGTATAAGTGGGCCTTAGTCCCACCATCTTAAGGCCATTCTTCAGACTGTGGAGTTTCCTCCACTGAATTTATATTTTCCTTACAAGACTGTAATCTGCCAATAAAATACCCATTGAAACAACAGTATTCAGAACATTTTAAAATACTTGTATGCAAATTAAGGAATACTTTTTCCCGCCTTGAACATCCTCTTTATAACATAAGGCCTGATTCAACTAACTATACGAAAGACATATTATTATGAAGCAGGTATATGCCTAAAACACCATATGAGTTGTTAGGGAAACTTTATAACAAGTACTGTGAAGCACTGGAATAGTTTCTGGAAAGGTTGGGGAGTTTCTATCTGTGATTTGGTGCTGGCAATCCTGTACTGCCGTAAGTCTGTTGTAAACACTCTAAGAAGGCTTAGAAGCAGCAATTTCATCAGAACTCCTGAGCATTACACACAAGACAATAAGGTAAAATTTTAGTACTCTCATTATTCTAAGTATTATAGAACATGATCTATTATTTCAACCTTTTCGACTAATTCCTACTTAATTCTGAGTGAGCACTGGGATGTATTTTTCATTAGGATGTATCATTTCAACCAATGTTGAATACAATGAATAAGTCACAGAAAGAACACGTGGGTCAGAATATTCATGACACATCTCAGAAATACTCATTATTCAGGTCACTGATTTTGCTACTTTGTTTTCAGAATAGAAGTGACTTACCAGATAGCACTGAATAATTTTTTTCAGCTTGTAGCTTTCACAGAGAGCAGTAGTAATGCAATCTATATTTTCTGATGTAATCAAGACACAATCTTATGCTCTTCATTCAACAGAATTTTCAATTTAAGGTCCTGGTCTTTTAATAGGTCTGTTCAAAGAGTCCTCTCTTCAGGCAGAGAGTGGAAAATGCAGACCTCTATCGCAAATAGGATTATTTTTTGTAATATTATTGGTTTGGACATCTTAGACAAATACTGAAATAAAGAGGTGCTGATATATCGTGATTTTTAAATTATTTTTGGAGTGGGTTTGCTTTTTTTTTTAATATAGCATCAATATCATAAAGCAGAAGATATAACAGGGACTTCCTAAACAGCCTCTGATGTTATTAAATGAATGTGTTGCCCACCAAGACATGTGAATGCACGTCCTGCCCTGGGGCCCCAACTTTCTTTTGTCTTAGGTGAATTTTGACAGGCATCATCCAAATTTCTGAAATCAAAACTATTGCTCAGATGGGGGGAAGTAGTTTCAGGGGCTGGATGGATGCCAGCCAGCCCTGATCTGAGGGTTGTGTACTAAAGGTATTCCTAATGAGAGTACAGTGCCGTGCTAAAAAGATGCACAGCTTTCAAATTGAAGATTGTTGGCTTTTAGCCACCTCTGAACACAAGTAAAATGTGTGTAGGTTTCTCTCCAAAAGGCCAGGAAAATATGCTGTGACTTGCAACAATCCAGATTCCCAGAACTTCATAAAATGACCACAATTGGCACAGCCAGGTGCCGAAGGGCAAAATCTCTGAAAACATCTGTGGCTGATGTTGGAATAAATACGGCATATAGCAAGAGATTTTTGTTGACACAAGACTTTATAGAAAGAAAAATTAAGTCCCAGTGAGATTTAGGAACCTGGAAAGTGTGTACGTGGTATAAGAATTATACATACAGGGGTTTTTTTTACCCAGAGAGACTAAGTTAACTGGGGATGAAGTACAAATATAAAAATGCTTATTCATTAGAAAGCATGGACCTGATATCTGGACTTTTTCACAAGCAGGAATTTTAGAAACCACTTAAGTTAAAATAAAAATGCACTTGGATTAGACAATATTTTATAAAGATTTGACAAAAAAAAAAAAAATCGAATGACCTGTTAACTAAAGAGAACATAATTCACTAATTTCATACTTAGATTGTTTACAAACGTTTCAAAAATGAAAAATTTGCAGGAGATAAAATATGACATAGGTAGTTATTAGAAATTATATTCATAACATCATGACAACCCATTTTATCAAGCTACATTAATGAAGAAAACAAGATTTTGTATATACAAATAAATAACAGGACTTGAGAAGGTTTTGTCTGCTTCTGTGCATTGTTTTTTGATAGAAGATAACAGCGTGACACTCAAACTAATATCAACTCTTGACTTTTGATTTCTGCAGTAAGAAACCTTTGACGTTTTACAGTAACTTTAGTAACTGATGAAAGATGAATGCATCAAAAAATTTATAGTTCTATTTAATCTAATCAGGATCAGATAAGAACTTCATCAATATTAATTCTATTGATGCTGCAGTTTCTGTTACATATTGTCCTGAGTTCAGCAGTTCTGCTATTCTCTGTTGGTTTGCCTCTATATATGTTTGGGTAGTGGGAATAAATGGCAGAAGATTTTTTTTCCTTATGTAAGCATGAAGTCAAAAAGTAAAAATACAAAAGTTGGGGTTTTTTTAAATGTGATGTGCAGGAACATAATAAACAATCAACTGTGTTCTTTTCCCACTGATTACACTGGCAGATTTTATATTATTAACGTCCAGCTGATTAGCGCTTCTTAAGTTTAGAGCAACATTATGTAAGTTTATGCCAGTCATCAACTTTGCAGTTAGTGAGGAAAAAAAAATGACAGCAGATTTTGAGTACTATTTAAGAGAACAATCCCATGAAATGTACCAAATAAAATATGAATCTATTTAAATGCAGAGAGAGATTAAAATTCTTTTTGTTTCCACAAACTTACAGTGAATGAGGCTCGTGGTATCCTGTGACGTAATCTTATGCTATTTTCACCATCTAGCATATATCCAAATTGTCCAACTCTCACACATACAGTGAACATGTACATGCCCAGGAATACATATATATATATTCAAGAACAGACACATATGCCAAAAAAGGATGGCAGTTGATCAAATCCCCAAAGTGGGATTTTACGCACAATTTCTTGGGTTAGTCTGCTATATGTACTGTTATCAGAATGAAGTGTAGAATAAAGCAGACAAACAGTGATTGTAACACAGTAAAAAAAAAGATTTTTGATCTGCTTGAAAAACTTCGGATTATCAGCTATTAGAAAGTTTTGCAGTGGGAATTCATTATCTGGAGGTACATAGACCTGTGTGAATTCCACCTTACCAAGAATCTGGTTAAAAGTGCTAATGCTATATGCCCAGTTGCCCAAGAGTCCCTTGAAGAGTGAAGAGACAGAGGCAACTATGAAAAGAAAATTATCCCATGCAAGTCTGATTCAGCTTTTGTAAGTGCCTCTGTCTCTCCACTTGTGACGATCAACAAACCCTTGCAATGAAAGAAGTCTCAGTGTAGACGAGCAAGAAAGATAAGCATGGGAAAGAAGGTAAGGACTGACCACCAACCACTGTAGAGAAAGCTGAACTTAACACACAGGGGACTGGAGGGTAACCTTTGTTGCAGATAGACAGCAGTACCAGTGAGTCTGCAGGGTGTATAAACAGCCTTCCCTTAGATAAGTGGTAGAGAGTAATGTCTTCCTGAGCTAGCAGACCAGCATGGGGGGAGGAAGAAATGTCTACATGGATCAACCCAACATAAAGGATAAAAACTGGACATTTAATGAAAGGAACTCTGAACAGAGAAAAGGGCTTGAGTTGGCTTTTACCCACATACTTCTTCCTGGCTACTGGGGATTGTGGATGATTTTCTGGCAAAGAACGGCTATGTGCCCAGATCAGCAGGTGCCTACGTGAAGGTCGACATGAACTAAGGAACAACAAAAGATGAAGGAGGATGGGAGCGAGGCACTGGGAGTGAGAATCCCAGCAAGATAAGAAGGAGCTGGAATTTACTGAGTTGTTAAATTGAGGACTGTTGGAAAACTTTGAAGGTCAGGTTCTCACACCTGTGCTTAACCAATTATATGTTAGTTGTTAAGGGCCTCACAGATATGTATCCAATCACAATGTGCCAAGTTAGTGAAAACAACTTTAAGAAATAGTATAAAAAGAGTTAGTTTTCTAGAATAAATGGCTTTGTCTGATCACATTGATCTCCGACTGAGTCCTTTCCGCAACAGGGGATACCTGGTGTCATGATGGTGAGCACATAGGGGCCAGCAATGGGAATCATGTTTTTATGGTGATTCAACTGTATACTGCAATCACTGTATTATGTTTATGCTGTGATTTCAGTATCTTGCTATCTCATGTCGTTAAATCAAAACACCATGTAATGCCAAATATCTTCAAATAAGCAAATATTTAACACTCCTTATTTAGAATATCTAAAAGAACCCGGTTTGACAGTATTGGACTCTGACACCACTGAATACAAGAGGCAGGAGGCTCTCTGTTTAGGAGACATGAAAGGCTTCTAAGTAAGATTTGATGAATGAGGGCCAAATGAGATGTTCAGGATTCAGCTCACTGAATTTCAAGTAGCTCACTGAATTTCAGTTGTCTAATAGGATTTCAGGGACTACACATAGCTGGGTTTGATCAATACGTTACAGTCATTTAGGAAAGAATATGGCATAATCTCATTTTGAGCCATGTTTTTCCAAGGGGGTATCTCCCTATATACCAGGTACATTAGCATTTTGGGGGATCTTATGATGTTATGTGGGTGATTACCTTTCAGCAAAGAATTAAAAAAATAGAAGAATAAGGAAAAAGGCCACTTTAAGGACTTACCCTTACCAAGTAATAGACATTATTCTGAAGTTCTGTGAGCTGGGAGTGAATGCTGGACAATATATACACTCTAGAATATATAACTATATTAATCATATTAAAGAAAATACAACTGTTCGCATGTTACGATAAAAAAGACAAACATTACTATCAGTACAGGAGCTGCATTTCAGCAATCACTTCAGGCTGTCAAAATAACTTATTCTAATAGGAAGATTCAAGGGACGAAAGTGCTACCATATATTATGCAGGGAAAATATTCATCACAGTATCTTGCAATTTACAGATCAATGAATTGATTGTCCCAGGTTCCTGAATTTTTAATTTTATCTACTGTCAGTACAATCACTGTATTTCATGCAAACACCATACGTTACCTCACATATATGCCACTCCACTTCTACACACTTTCATATTATGAAGATATAGCAGAACTCTTTACTCGCTTGGCTGAATCAGTTGTAAAGTTTAAAGGAACTTGGTTCCATGCATTTATGTTTCTAAAGACTGCACTAGGTCTATGAGCAGGCTGTGACTATTAGGTAGGAAAACTGACATATAAACAAAACACTCTTGTTTCAATAAACCCTTGAAAAAAGGTTGAAAGAGGAAGAAATAGACATAAAAACTTTTCTAGGTAGATTTGTGCTTTCAATTTAAAAAATCTTAAAAGCCATTTGAAATGAGAAGCAAATAATTTAGCTAAAATAGTAATGAGAATAAAGATGCAATAATACCTTTTTCTTCTATGGTATGAGAACTTTAAAATTCATATAGGATTTATCAATACAAGCTTACCAAACAGGTAAAAATAAAAGACAAATTTATATTTTAAATATTTATTTTAAAATAAAATCTAAAATATTAACTTTAATAGTAATAGAAGCAAAGCTGGTGTCTATTAGAATGCAAAACCCAAAGACAGACATGAAAATAGGAAAAGCTACAATATGTACCAGAAAATGGCATTAAAAGATTTGAAAATACATGAAAAATGAAGAAAATTAAAATTTCTCACCTCAAAACGCTACAGAAATATATATTTTTATGTGATATTATTTGAAATCTACAGTTATATATAACTGAAAAATTGTTATATTTTTATTGCATTCCCTTCAGGTTTGCTAATGTTCGGCCACTATCAGAAACTATCCACCTGTTGATATGTTTATCTATATAGGCTTATGTATACATGCTTCCTTATACTTCTAACAGCAAGTAATTTTCAGACTGACCATTACTGTCATAATGTGTTTCAGCAAACAATTTAGAGCACCCTAAATAATTCAGCGTAAACTGTGTCTTTATTCTCTTATAACAGCATAAAGCAAACACACGGAAGATCGAACTTTGCTTAAGGAAGGTGTAAGCTACAAAAGTAAATTGTGAAAATAGCGTTAAGTTTTATTTCCAAGCTAGAAATAGAATTTCATTACAGTGTTGAGCTATGGAACAGTTGCTTAAGAGAATTAACAGAGTCAGTGGCTGTGACTACCGTTTTAAAAATAAAACTGGGTATCACTATTATGTTAAGTGTGGATCTCATCCAGAACGTGTTTGATAGGTGTGCTGAGAACATGCATTGAGATAGGGCCCACAGGGATTTTGTGAGAAGAAAACCTAACTTAATGATCATTGTTTGGATTTTACCTGAGATAATCATGTAGCTGCTCAGCTTGAAATTGCCTAAGATAATTTTGCCTATGCGCAGAAGCAGAATTTCTGGTTCCTAGTTAAATTTTCTGATGGCTGTTGGTGCCAAGGTAGGTAATTTGATGATCACAGTTTCTTACATGCGTGCATAAATCCTTCTGTGGATCAGAGCCAAATTATTAACTGACTTGTAACACAGTAAATCTCTGGCAGAGGCAGGGAATGACTGGACACCTGGAAGCAAAGGCATTTCATGATTATAGACCTGATCTGGAATTAAGGGAATGGCTAGTTTAATTCTCTGCTCTGACACAAACTTTCTGTGACCTTCACCAAGTCCTGCTGGACACATCTATTTATATGTGTAGCTATCTCCAGTTTTATTTTAAACGAATCAGTCAATCTCTGAAGCAGAACACTTCCATACACACAGACAGACCTGTGAAGCACAGAGCACTCTGGAAGTTAATTCACTCCATTTCTCTTCCAGTAATTCCTTATCAACCATAACCCAAGGCTGAAAATAAATATCTAAAGTATTTTCTTATTAGCTGTTAGTTCTTTGTGAATTAAAAAAAAAATAATAAAAAAAAAAGAGCAATTTAATTAGCTTCTTTTCTGTTCAACATGAACCAAATATTTATTTGAAGAGACTTTCATCATTCTGATTCAGACACAGTCCAGATGGTATTTCTGGTTAAATTTTACTCCTTGTAGAGCTGCTGCTTCAGGATTGTGAGTATGTCTAGCAAATGGGATATTGGAAGGTAGCTTCACCAAGTCCTGTACATCAGAACAATTCAGTTGTTCATTCCCATAGTAGATATCCATTGGTCTTTGGCATTATTGACTAGGATTGAGCTGTGAAGCTGCAATTTGCTATTCAAATAGCTTTAATTAAAATAATGCAGGAGGATGACTAGAATTTGTTTTGTCACTTCTTCAGTGTCAAGTAAAAAAAAAATAATCTTGAAATTTAAAGAATAAAAAAATAAACATTTAAAAAAATGCTGAATGGGTTTAATGTGCTATAATATCCAGGTATTACAGTAATGTGGTATATATCTCCCCTATGAAGACAGAGCTGAGAGAGTTGGGCTTGTCCAGCCTGAAGAAGAGAAGGCTTTGGGAAGACCTTATAGCGGCCTTCTAGTACTTAAAGGAGGCCTACAAGAAAACTGGATAAGGACTTTTTCAAGGGCATGTGTGATAGGACAAGGAAGAATAGCTTTAAACTAGAGGAGGAGAGATTTAGATTAGACATTAGGAAGAAGTTCTTTACTGTGAGGGTGGTGAGGCACTGGCACAGGTTGCTCAGAGAAGCTGTGGCTGTCCCATCCCTGGCAGTGTTCAAGGCCAGGTTGGACAGGGCTTTGAGCAGCCTGGTCTAGCGGAAGGTGTTCCTGCCCATGGCAGGGGGGTTGGAGCTGGATGATCTTTAACGTCCTTTCCAACCCAAACCACTCTATAATTTGATGATTCCAAATTTCCAGAAGGCAGACTTTATTGCATAGGTGTCCTAATCAATGGTCTCGAAATCAAAGGTATGGTTACCATTGCATTTCTACTGCTATTGTAGCACTTTCAGTTTGTGTTTTGGAAGAGCTGGACAACAAAGTAACTGTATAAACAAATCTGTCATTCCTCTCAGTTGTGTTTTCATAAAAAAAAATTGTGATAGTGAAATTGGAAGATTTAAGGAAAGCCATTCATGTTACCCAGGATAATACAAATCAATGAAAGCTCATGGCTCAGAGGTTCTCATTGATTGGAACATACTGGCAGCACAGTAATTTCAAAAACCAATGCAGGATTTGCCAACTACACCACACTCTGTGATTGCACACCGTAAAACATTATGACCTAGAAACAGCTTTCTACAATACAGGCCTTTGAATGTCTTAATGTGCTTGACTTGAACATGGATCAGCTAAATACTGACCATTTGAAATGTGTTTCAGAAAATGATAAAACTCATATAACAATATGTTCAATATAAAAAGTCTATAAAGTAGTGTAGGCTGAAGAGCAAAGACATTTTAAAGGCAAAAGAGAAAAGCATTTCAAGGAAAATTGTATTTTGCAAAAAGGCAATTAAATGCTATGTAAGACCCTTTAAAAACATCCCCATCTAAACTCTCTCGTTCATTCATTAGCTGTTGAAAACATTATTGACTGTCACAGTCAACTCACGCATGTTGCTACGTCAGTAATTAACTTCAAGTCAGCAAGGGAGTAAAAAAAACATTCACTCCTATTGCTCAGAGGCATATCTCAGTTAAATTCTCAAGCAAAAATAGCCTTCATTATCAGTTGTTGCTGTGAAAATAGCAGATTATGTCTGAGCTGTATTGCAGCTTATTCTGGCTCGTGGGACACAACATGACATCCACAGTTCCAAACCATGGAACAATGTTCTACATGGTGCATTCACTCCTGCTGAGTTAAAACAATACTTAATGGAAGTATAAGCAAATAATATATAATTTTCTCCATTTCGATTTAATATAAGTTTCATTATTTTTGAATTCTAACAAAATGTACTGCATGGCAAAGAAAAAAGTTATAAGCTAGAAACATTACAGTATCTTAAATATCATTAAATATCACTTAAGTATCTTAAGTATTATTTCAAATTCAAACTAAATGAGAAGATCACTGATTTTTCAAGCACATGCTTTGGTCCTTGATCTCAGCTACAAATAATGGGTTCAATGCAACTCCCTTGCGAGCACTGCAGCAAGGTGGAACACCAAGACTGGTCTGGTAAATCCAAGAATGTGATTTATCTCATTTTCTCTTTCAGGTACTCTCTTGCCACTGAAGAAAAAATAAAACATACTGAAGCAACAAGTGTCTTTTGATTGGTTTAAACTTGTTTTAAAAATGTTACATGCAAGGTAACATATAATAAAGAATAAAACTGATTATGAAGTACAAACATCATTAGAAAGGATACAATGAAATGGAATGTTTCACTTGGGCCCAGAAAAATCACCCCTAAGTGAGTCAGTCAGTGGTCTGCAAATTACCCTTCTCCATTTTCTTTTCACATTTATTCTAGACAGGCCCCTTTGTATGCAAGGAGGTTCACATAACACTCAGGACAAGGAAGACATGCATAGGATATTTGCATGGAGCAGTTAAACAGGGAAAGAAGCAATCCTAGATCTCACATAGCTTATCTTTTTGATGAAGTGCTGTACGGCAGTCAGGTGTTCAGGACTCCTTGCTTCCTGAGTCATAAAAGCTCAACAACTGAAGGGCAACAATGCCACAACTGCTACTTCTTTTATACGTGTTTTGGTTTCAAACACAAAAGCAAACTCTGCATGGATGGAATACATCCATGATCCATCAGAACTGTTATTCATTTTGCCCATATTCCTGTCTAATTTTCACAGTCAAAACCTGCATGTTCCTTCACTTTCCTCCATCACTTGGGCCATGCCCACAATCTGCATCCACAGGAATTGTTCTGTTCTGCAGCTTGTGCAGAATGATTCCTCACTCAGCCCACTCTAGATAAAAGACTTTGTAAGCTCCTACTTCAGTGTGTAATGGACTTGACACTGACAGTTTCTTGTTTCTTTTTTTCTTTTTTTAAGTATGTCTATCAGTCTGCTCCAGATAGTTCATATCCACCTCTGCCTCTAAAGCCATATAGTAGGTGAAAGAAATGGCTAGTGTCCAAGCACGGATCTACTGCTGAGTGAACCTGGTTCATTTCTCACCTGCTGTCTCTGCATCCCTTGGTAGAAGCACTGGCTGCCAAAAGAAGGCAGATACTTCTACACCTTTTAGCCTAATTTGATTTTCTTTGTTATTACTTTCATATAAATATTTCAGGCTAGAAAACCCCTGTTTGCATATTTTTGCTTTTCACTCTCTTTCCTTAACGTTTGCAATTATCAAATCATATTTTCATGTTATCTAAAGGCCCATTAAATCTTATCCTTTAGCAGTGTGCCAGAAAATTATTTGACTTCAGGCCATGTAAACAAGTATTTGGCCAGAGTTTTTGGATTAGCTGTACTTACTGCTTGCTCTAAGATTTTTATCTCAAACAGCTGACATGCTTTCTTCACCATAAGTGAGGTCCTGACCTTGCACCATAGATAGAGTCCAAACAGTGTTCCCATCTTTCATCTTCCCACCAATTTTTTTTTGCCTGTACCTCCTAGAATCCCCCTGCTTAGCTCCTCACATACTCCAGAATTTGAAAGCTGTGATACAGCCTAATCCATAAGCATAGCTGACTTTTTCTTAGTCATACTGCAGAGCGCTCAAGGACCAGCAAACTTTAAGAAGCTCAAACATCTGTATTATTATGGAGTGCCCCTGTGGCTGCTCTGAGTGGTGTGGGTTTGGGCAGACATTCAGGTGTCTAAAGTAGTTTAGAATGGACAGACAGTGTCTTTCATAAAGAAATAAAGGCAAAACCAAGAAGAAATTCTTCTGTGAGAGTACAGAAGATAGGATATACAATAATGCACCAGATTTCTTTAGAGCAGGAGTGAGGATTAACGAAAAAGAAGTTATTAGGGATATTTTAGGCTGAAATACAGTAAATTGGTTATTTACAGTACAGGTGTCCCATAGGGTGATGAGATGGTAGCATTATGGGAAACTTTTTAAAACCTTCATATGCCTTGTCAACTATACAGCCTGCAAATTTTACCTCTTCAACAAAATTGTCACATTGTCCAGTTCAGCCTTATATGAATATTTGTTATCAAGTATCTATTTAAAATTACCTCACGTATTATTATCTATTATAAAATTACTATTATCTATTATTATCATAATAATTGTTAAAATCCCCAAGTAGGCACAGACTTTCACTACATATTTTTACAAGATCCTGGACACTGCAGTTAGACTGACTGTGGTCTGAGCAGTAAAATCTTGATGTAAACTTCAGAGACAAGGTCCTTAGAAGTGTTACACATGCTGAGACCAAGCTCAGATAAAGCCTGTATATACTGGATGACCTTGAAGCTAAACCAATACTTTTTCTTGCAGGTTCTTCTATAAGGATGACAAACCCAAGCAGAAGTGACTCACTAGAGCCAACTGGACACATCCTTACAGTCCTCCCAGTTGTCAGTGTCCGTAAAAGCAAACACCGTCTGGGAAAACTTGTCTTCATTACATTTCAGGATACTCCATCAAGGTAGAAAGGTCTTAGTACAACCTCCATATTGTAATGAATTATATGTTTAAATACAACCAAAGTAAAACAGAGGTTAGGTCAGAAAAAGTACCTTCACACGCACAAGCAATCCCAGCATGCTGCAAATCAATTGCTTTTAGTTTTTAAGGCAAAAGACCAGCACATCCTATTGCAAGATAAACTAAATGTCCAGACTTAATAGGCTACAAAGTAAATACAGATTCCCCATATTCCAAAATTAATCATGAATTGTTGAGATTTCCTTTCCCCAAATAATTATGACTCCTAATTACAGCAAGGTTTCATTTGCATGTATCCCAATCTTACCATTCAATCTAAGAACAGTTAAGGTATGTGTCCTGGGTTCAGCAGTGGCAGTCAGTTTTTTGGTTTTTTTTCCTTCTTAGTAGCTGTTGCAGTACTGTGTTTTTGACTTTTGGCTTGGGAACAAAAAAAACTGATAACACCGATGTTTAGACTGACCAAGGATTTTGTGAGTCTCATGCTCTGCCAGGGAGGAGAAGGGGCCGGGAGGAAGCGGGGACAGGACACCTGACCCAGACTGGCCAAGGAGGTGTTCCATACCACAGCACGTCATGCCAGGGGATGGAACTGGGAGCTACCCGGAAGGGCACGTCCCCTGGTCGGGCGGGCTGTCTTTTCCGGCGGGCGGTATCGTATTCTCTTCCCTTGTTATTTCTCTTGTCGTTGTTATTGTTGGTGGCGGCAGTGGTGATTTGTGTTATACCTGAGTTATTAAACTGTTCTTATCTCAACCCGTGGGAGCTGCATTCTTTTGATTCTCCTCCCCGTCCCTCCAGAAGCGGAGGGAAGAAAGGTGTGGGGGGGGGGGGGGGCAGTAGACTGCGTGGTTCTGATTTACAGCTTGGGCTTAAACCACGACAGTTCTTTTGGCGCCCAACGTGGGGCACGAAGGGTTGAGATAACGACAGATCTGACCGGAGTGTGTCTAATCGTATTTGTGATAAGCATTCAGTGTTTTGGATTGATAGTCACTTGTCACAATGCTGATTTATTGGCTCTCAAAGTTATTGTTTTTGATCTCACAGTCTCAATATGCCGTAGGTTACTTAGAGCCGGTATTTGCTGTGTTAGTGTTTTTCAAGTGTGGGGCTTGGGCTAAGGTTATTGTCTCATTATATTTTATGGTAATGACTTGTAATACAATAGAAAAATTGATCATGAAACTGATCTGGCTTATGTTCCCAGTGTGGTCACCACAGCCGCTACTCAAACTTCAACTGCAACAGACAGTGCAGCTACCCCAGCGACAAGTACAGCTACTACTCAAACTTCAACTGCAACAGACAGCGAAGCTACCCCAGCTCCAACCACAGCAGCTACACCACTCCCAGCGACAAGTACAGCCACTACTCAAACTTCAACTGCAACAGATAGCGAAGCTACCCCAGCCCCAACCACAGCAGCTACACCACCCCCAGCGACAAGTACTGTTGCTACTCAAAGCACAGTGATAATGACTGCAGCTAAACCAGAGGACCAATTCGTACCAATATCGATTGCCCCCATATGCAAGAGAAAAAGCAGAAAAGAGGCAAGAAGGGTGAAGCAAGATGGAGAAACAATGTATTCACCACCCAGGCCACCACCTGATCAGGAGTCATCATCCCATGATGAAGAAGAAGAAGAAGAGGTGACTTCTCGACCTCGGACCTCAACCGAGCTACGGAATATGCGAAAAGATTTTACCCGTCAACCAGGGGAGCACATCATCACCTGGTTGCTCCGATGCTGGGACAATGGGGCCGATGGTCACAAACTAGGAGGTACGGAAGCCAAGCAGCTGGGATCACTTGCTAGAGAAGGGGGAATTGACAAAGCAATTGCAAGAGAGAAAAAGTCCCTCAGTCTTTGGAGGCGGCTCTTGGCAGCTGTGAAAGAAAGGTTTCCATACAAGGATGATGTTACGAGTCGTTCGGCCAAGTGGACTACTTTAGACAAAGGCATCCAGTCTCTGAGGGAATCAGCCATCGTAGAGATGATCTATCACACCAAACTGAATAACGGAGATATACCCATAGACCCAGATGAAGTCGAATGTACACGACCCATGTGGCGAAAACTTACACGGAATGCACCGTCATCATATGCCCATTCATTGGCAACGGTAACCTGGGGTGACATAGTAACGCCAACAGTGGATGAAATGATTCACAAACTCCGAGAGTTCGAAGACAATCTCACCCCTTCCATCATCTCAGCTGTGGAAAAACTGTCCCAGGATGTCAAACAATTGAGGGACGATCTATCTGATTTATCCAGCTCCTCACGTGTACCAACATACGTCTCAGCTGTTAACAAAAGACGTCCTATTGTTCAAGACAGAAGATATAGAAGGCAAACACCACGGGCCACCCTATGGTTTTACCTGCGGGATCATGGAGAAGACATGACGAAGTGGGATGGAAAACCTACTTCAGCTTTGGAGGAACGGGTGCATGAATTGAAAATAGGAACAAGGGTCAAGACTAATCATCCCATGAGAGCTGCGGCTTCAGTCTCTGGTGAGCAGGTTCCCAGATGGAGCGGAAGAGCTGATTTTACTCCAGCTCCTGTGATAACGAAGAATAATCCCTTTCAACACGACTTAGGTGTCCAACGTTGTGATGACTGTTAGAGGGACCCTGCCTCCAGCCAGGTGGAGGTAGGGGATAATCGGATTTACTGGACTGTGTGGGTCAGATGGCCTGGCACATCAGTCCCGCAGAAGTATAAAGCTCTCGTAGATACCGGTGCACAGTGTACCCTGATGCCGTCAAGCTGTCAAGGGGTGGAACCCATCTATATCTCTGGAGTGACAGGAGGATCCCAAGAGTTGACTGTACTGGAGGCTGAGATCAGCCTGACTGGAAGGAAATGGCAAAAGCACCCCATTGTGACTGGTCCAGAGGCTCCATGCATCCTCGGCATAGATTACCTCAGGAGAGGGTACTTCAAAGACCCAAAAGGGTACCGATGGGCTTTTGGTATTGCTGCTTTGGAGACTGAGGAAAATGAATAGCTGTCCACCTTGCCTGGTCTCTCAGAGGATCCCTCTGTTGTGGGGTTGCTGAAGGTCGAAGAACAACAAGTGCCAATCGCAACCACAACAGTGCACCGGCGGCAGTATCGCACCAACCGAGACTCCCTGATTCCCATCCATAAACTGATCCGTAGTCTGGAGAGTCAGGGAGTGATCAGCAGGACCCGCTCACCCTTTAATAGCCCCATATGGCCAGTGCGAAAGTCTAATGGAGAGTGGAGACTAACAGTAGACTATCGTGGCCTGAATGAAGTCACACCACCATTGAGTGCTGCTGTACCGGACATGCTAGAACTTCAGTATGAACTGGAGTCAAAGGCAGCCAAGTGGTATGCCACGATTGATATTGCCAATGCATTCTTCTCAATTCCTTTGGCAGCAGAATGCAGGCCACAGTTTGTTTTTACTTGGAGGGGCGTCCAGTACACTTGGAACCGACTGCCCCAGGGGTGGAAACACAGCCCTACCATCTGCCATGGACTGATCCAGAATGCACTGGAACAGGGGCAAGCTCCAGAACACCTGCAGTACATTGATGACATTATTGTGTGGGGTGATACAGCGGAAGAAGTCTTTGAGAAAGGGAGGAAAATAATCCAAATCCTGCTGAAAGCTGGTTTTGCCATAAAACGGAGTAAGGTCAAGGGACCTGCACAGGAGATTCAGTTTTTGGGAATAAAATGGCAAGATGGACGTCGCCAGATCCCTACAGATGTGATCAACAAAATAATAGCAATGTCTCCACCAACTAATAAGAAAGAAACACAAGCTTTCTTGGGTGCTGTGGGGTTCTGGAGAATGCACATCCCGAATTACAGTTCGATTGTAAGCCCTCTCTATCATGTAACCCGGAAGAAGAACGATTTTAAATGGGGCCCTGAGCAACAACAAGCCTTTGAGCAAATTAAACGTGCGATAGTTCATGCAGTAGCCCTTGGACCAGTCCGGAATGGGCCAGATGTAAAAAATGTACTGTACACCGCAGCTGGGGAGAATGGTCCTACCTGGAGCCTCTGGCAGAAAGCTCCAGGGGAGACTCGAGGTCGACCCCTCGGCTTTTGGAGTCGGGGATACAAAGGATCTGAGGCCAGCTATACCCCAACTGAGAAAGAGATACTGGCAGCCTATGAAGGGGTTCGAGCTGCTTCGGAGGTGATTGGCACTGAAGCACAGCTCCTCCTGGCACCCAGGTTGCCCGTTCTGGGCTGGATGTTCAAAGGCAGGGTCTCCTCTACACATCATGCAACCGATGCGACATGGAGTAAATGGGCTGCACTAATTACACAACGAGCTCGAATAGGAAATCCCAGTCGTCCAGGCATTCTAGAAGTCATCATGGACTGGCCAGAGGGCAAAGATTTTGGAATGTCACCAGAGGAGGAGGTGATGCGTGCTGAAGAGGCCCCACCATATAATAAACTATCAGAAAGTGAAAAGCAGTATGCCTTGTTTACTGATGGGTCCTGCCGTATTGTGGGAAAACATCGGAGATGGAAGGCAGCTGTATGGAATCCTCAACGACAAGTTGCAGAAACTGCTGAAGGAGAGGGTGAATCGAGTCAGTTTGCCGAGGTGAAAGCCATCCAGCTGGCCCTGGACATTGCTGAACGAGAAAAGTGGCCAGTACTTTATCTCTATACTGACTCATGGATGGTGGCAAATGCCCTGTGGGGGTGGTTGCAGCAATGGAAGCAGAGCAACTGGCAACGCAGAGGTAAACCCATCTGGGCTGCTGCACTGTGGCAAGATATCGCTGCCCGGGTGCAGAACCTGGTGGTGAAGGTACGTCATGTAGACGCCCATGTACCCAAGAGTCGGGCCACTGAGGAACACCAGAACAACCAACAAGTGGACAAAGCTGCTAAGATTGAAGTGGCTCAGATGGACTTAGATTGGCAACATAAAGGTGAATTATTTTTGGCCCGGTGGGCCCATGACACTTCAGGTCATCAGGGCAGAGATGCAACATACAGATGGGCCCGTGATCGAGGGGTGGACTTAACAATGGACACTATTGCCCGGGTTATTCACGAGTGTGAAACATGTGCTGCAATTAAACAAGCCAAACGGTTAAAGCCTCTTTGGTATGGAGGACGATGGCTGAAGTATAAATATGGGGAGGCCTGGCAAATTGATTATATCACACTCCCACCAACCCGCCAAGGCAAGCGCCATGTGCTTACCATGGTGGAAGCAACCACCGGATGGCTGGAAACATACGCTGTGCCCCACGCCACTGCCCGGAACACTATCCTGGGCCTTGAGAACCAGATTTTGTGGCGACATGGCACCCCAGAAAGAATTGAATCAGACAATGGGACTCATTTCCGGAATAACCTTATAGACACTTGGGCCAAAGAGCATGGCATTGAGTGGGTATATCACATCCCCTACCATGCACCAGCCTCTGGGAAAATCGAACGGTATAATGGGCTGTTAAAAACTACACTGAGAGCAATGGGTGGGGGAACTTTCAAGCATTGGGATACACACTTACCAAAGGCCACCTGGTTGGTCAACACCAGAGGATCTGCCAACAGGGCTGGCCCAGCCCAGTCAGAACTTTTACATATTGTAGAGGGGGACAAAGTTCCTGTGGTGCACATGAAGAATTTGCTGGGGAAGACAGTCTGGGTTATTCCTGCTTCAGGTAAAGGCAAACCCACTCGTGGGATTGCTTTTGCTCAGGGACCTGGATATACTTGGTGGGTAATGCGGGAAGATGGGGAAGTCCGATGCGTACCTCAAGGGGATTTGATTTTAGGGGAAAACAGACAATGAACTCAATTGTACGCTGTTGCCTGCTATAGTCCAACAACTAGAAGTCTTCAGGGCACCAGCGACTGGCTCTGACTTCCCTCCGACCATCATCCCAACAGAGAATGAACTTTGATAGAACCGGATGAGTTCTACAGTAAAGGAATGATCAGCATCAGCAGGCAACGATCCAACACTGCATACAGCTTCTTCTGCCCTGAAAGACTGTTCCAAGAGATGGAGCCCAACATCATGAACCGAATGGACTCAGTAGCTTTATAGGAATTGGTCCGTGCACTAAGATAACAGTGCACCGAGATGAGAGTGAGGGTATATGGAAAATGTGGGATCTGAGCATGACGTGAATGGTATGGAACAAGGGGTGGATACTGTCCTGGGTTCAGCAGTGGCAGTCAGTTTTTTGGTTTTTTTTCCTTCTCAGTAGCTGTTGCAGCACTGTGTTTTTGACTTTTGGCTTGGGAACAAAAAAAACTGATAACACCGATGTTTAGACTGACCAAGGACTTTGTGAGTCTCATGCTCTGCCAGGGAGGAGAAGGGGCCGGGAGGAAGCGGGGACAGGACACCTGACCCAGACTGGCCAAGGAGGTGTTCCATACCACAGCACGTCATGCCAGGGGATGGAACTGGGAGCTACCCGGAAGGGCACGTCCCCTGGTCGGGCGGGCTGTCTTTTCCGGCGGGCGGTATCGTATTCTCTTCCCTTGTTATTTCTCTTGTCGTTGTTATTGTTGGTGGCGGCAGTGGTGATTTGTGTTATACCTTAGTTATTAAACTGTTCTTATCTCAACCCGTGGGAGCTGCATTCTTTTGATTCTCCTCCCCGTCCCTCCAGAAGCGGAGGGAAGAAAGGGGGGGGGGGGGGGGGGGGGGGCAGTAGACTGCGTGGTTCTGATTTACAGCTTGGGCTTAAACCACGACAGTATGTTGCAAAAAAATATATCTACGAATAGGCACCCAGGAGGATCATTATAAAAATCATAGATGTTGCTGTATGACCTGTCAGTTCAAAACACTTCCACATATGGTCATGGCTTAATGCCTCCCATTGCTCTTCCCATGCTCATGCTCTCCTTTGAAGTTCCCTTAGCAATTACTAGTATGCTGAAGCCAGTAAGCAGGGTGTAAATCACCCCCAAACTGGTGCTTTTATGATCCCTCATGCTGTTGTTCCTCCTCTTCCAGCTGCTTCTTCTTCTGTTATTTTGCCATTTTACAGAATTAGGGTGATAATCTGAATTTTGCAGGCTCATCAGTTGACAAATATTTTTGAAAAAGAGTGCCAGTCTTTAAGAATTTAAGTTTCCATGCTGCTTGTTTGAGAATTTCCATAAAAATTTCCAATCTGGTAGCCAATTCAGTACTGAACACTATATGGAGGGCTAATCTGGGATTCATTTTTTGCCACTGTAAAGTCATGCAAGTTGCCGACAAGAGCATGGCAACATTATCTGTAGTTGATTTTCACATGGGAAACATGGCAGAATGGACTTCAATGAATGATATAGATGTTTCAAGATTTTATCTGAATATTTTTTTTTTTTTGTCCAGTTACCATAGTGTCATCCAGTATAATTCAAAAAGCCCATGTTACCCTCTTCGCTATGCAAAAGCCATAGCAACTGAATACTCTTCTAGCCCCACATTAAAGTTTGGGAGACTCATTTGAAAAAGCCAAGTTGTCCTGGTGTGTCATCCTTTCCTCATAAAGCAACAGCTTCAACAGAACAGCCATCAAGTATTTTTGCTATTATTTCAACTAATAGAGCTATTTAAGGCAGTAGATAATTGAGCACATCATGGATTCATCTGCTTTTCATTTCCAGTACTTGAAAGATTAACAAAATTAATCCAACTGGCAATAAAATCTTTAAGAGCTGAAACAGCTATTTGGCATATTGCCAAAACTAAAGGTAGTATGTTTCTTAAAATGCCTCATTTGCAAAGCAACTCTTCAGCATATCTTTACCATAATGACATTTATCATGTGCTTTCCCTTTAGATATGCAGAAAAAACTGTGTGCTAAAAGAGACCATACTCTATTGGCTATGAAGGTATTTGGTTTTGTCTCATCTTTTATTCTGCATTCAGTGCTCCAGCAAACATCTGAATGGCCACCAGTTTTACAGCCAAGATCATAATGAATTATATCAGGTCTGTACTGATGAATGTAATTTGAAAGAATTTTTGGATTTACCTAAAATAAAATATGTTATAATGACAAAACAAAAAATTATGTTTAAAAACAGAATGAAAGAAAAAGTATCAGGACAGGCCTATCACGTGATATAGTATATTTCCCACTTAATGCAAGAACACTCTTTTTATATAGATTCTTCTACAATTTTTGACCTAGTTAACCCTTATTTGATGAAATTAGTCCATTTCATTATAAATTCTAACAGGACATCTCTCTTTTAATAGGAATATATTTCATTTCTTACTTGCATTGCCTTTACAGTCCTTGCAATACATTGAAAAAAATAAATCTCTTTTATCTTTCAATACAAAAGTTTGCAATCAGATCCAATTAGTCAAAACTAAATTGAATCCTCTGCACACTGGTCATATCTTTTTGATGTCTTGGTATTAAAAAAGGGTACACAGTATCACTACATTATATAGAATCATAGAATCATAGAATAGTTAGGGTTGGAAAGGACCTTGAGATCATCTAGTTCCAAGGATACAGCCTCCTTGCTTCATGTTCATATTCTCTTCATATGAATTTTAGAAAATCACAATAGATTTTTCCTTCTCCCATGTCAAACTGCAAGGCAATACATAATTAGTTAGGTAGGAAATGTAACAGAAAAGAGAATATTCATATCCTGCAGGCTGAAATAATATTTTGAACTATGCTTTAGCTTTGAGCTTGCAATCTTGTCTTTAGCAGATTTATAATTTTCCCCAATTCTATTCATTTCAAATGCCTGCAGAGACATTTTCCACTCTTTAGAGAACAATCGAAACTTTCCATCTTTCGTCAGGAGTCTCTGATGGTGCATTGACTACAATGAGGTGCAGAACTGTAAAGGTTTTTTCTGTCCTCTGACTTATTCATTACATGAGATATCACACGAGCAGCCTTTGGAACTCCTTCTGAATTTCTGACCACATGGGAAAGAAATCTGGTCACAGAGCACAATAGTTGTTTATTGCCTAGACGATCCATTTTCAATGCACACCCCTCAGGTTTTCTTTACATTCCTATTGTAGTTGAACAATCTCCCTTGCTTTTTCTCAGTTATTTTCCTAAACATTAGGGCTCCACATTCTGCTACCAACCTATGTCTACAAACCTTTTGCATTATTCTGCTTATATAAAAATATTTTTTTTTCAAGAATATTCAGTGATAGTTCTATCATCACAATTTTTGTATGCATAAAAATACCATCTGCCTAAAATACAACCCTTATCATCCTCGGGGGAAAAAAAAAAAAAAAAAAAAGTCAAAACTGAATAAACACACACAGAAATGCACCTTTCTAATTATTATCTTTTCTCACTTCAGATTCTACCTGGAGTTTAAAAAGGGTGCTCATTACATAGCATATGACTTTTTAAACGTAAGTTTGTGGAACAGTCATTCTGGTTTTGGTTTTTCTGCACATAGTAGAACATGACTGTAAATCCCGCACAATGCCATGCATAAAAAAAAATAGGCATGATTTACATTCTATAGACATATTAAGTACAGTAATGTTTACCATACTCTGGCTGCAAATAACATCATCACAATGTTTGAACAGCCAACTGAATATCAGGATGCTATAGATAATGAAATGAAAGTAAGGCTATTATATACTTTGTTTCATTTTGCTCCATTTAATTTGTAAGAATTAATGTGAAATTAATTTTCCCATTCTAAATACAAAGTTAAAAGATGAAAACTCTTTCCATAAATAACAATGGGGTTTTTTGATGTTAATAAAAACATCTTTAGCACTTTTAATTGAATTTTGGAGAAAAAATCATGGTTTCTTCAACAAGGTTGCAATTTTCAATAAATGGATTGTATTTTTAAAAGAAAAAATCTTACAATAAATATTTGACTTCGTAATCATCTACTGCACAGTACTTTCCATAAGCCATGATACATATATTTATAGACATAAAATATACATGAATTAATTGTAACTCCTTACAATGCAAACTCATTACAAATGACGTGTTCATCATTTTATATTTTAAAAAGAAAGCTTATCTGTGAATACATATCACAGTATCATAGTATGCTAGAGATTGGAAGGGACCTCAAAAGATCATCTAGTCCAATCCCCCTGCCAGAGCACAAACACCTAGATAAGGTTACACAGGAATGTGTCCAGGTGGGTTTTGAATGTCTCCAGAGAAGGAGACTCCACAACCCCCCTGGGCAGCCTGTTCCAATGTTCAGTCACCCTCACTGAGAAGAAGTTTCTTCTCAAGTTTAAGTGGAACCTCTCGTGTTCCAGTTTCTACCCATTACCCCTTGTCCTATCATTGTTTGCCACTGAGAAGAGCCTGGCTCCATCCTCGTGACACTCCCCCTTTATATATTTATATACACTAAGAAGGTCACCTCTCAGTCTCCTCCAAACTATAGAGACCCAGCTCCCTCAGCCTTTCCTCATAAGGGAGATGCTCCACTCCCTTAATCACCTTAGTTGCCCTGCGCTGGACTCTCTCCAGCAGGTCCCTGTCCTTCTTGAACTGAGGGGCCCAGAACTAGACACAATATTCCAGATGCGGTCTCACCAGGGCAGAGTAGAGGGGAAGGAGGACCTCTCTTGACCTACTAACCACCCCCCTTCTAATATACCCCAGGATGCCATTGGCCTTCTTGGCCACAAGGGCACAGTGTTGGCTCATGGTCATCCTGCCGTCCACTAGGACCCCCAGGTCCCTCTCCCCTACACTGCTCTCTAACAGGTCGTTCCCCAACCTATACTGGAACCTGGGGTTGTTCCTGCCCAGATGTAACACTCTACACTTCCCCTTGTTATATTTCATCAAGTTATTCCCTGCCCAACTCTCCAGCCTGTCCAGGTCCCGCTGGATGGCAGCACAGCCTTCTGGCGTGTCAGCCACTCCTCCCAGCTTAGTGTCATCAGCAAACTTGCTGACAGTACACTCAATTCCCTCATCTAAATCATTGATGAATATATTAAATAATACTGGTCCCAATACTGACCCCTGAGGCACCCCACTAGATACCAGCCTCCAACTAGACTCCGCCCTATAGGCTACAACTCTCTGGCTTCTCTCCTTCAGCCAGTTCGCAGACCACCTCACTACCTGATCATCCAGACCACACTTCCTCAATTTAGCTATGAGGATGCTGTGGGAGACTGTGTCAAATGCTTTGCTGAAGTCAAGGTAGACCACATCCACCGCTCTGCCATCATCCATCCACAATGTTATTTCCTCATAGAAGGCTATGAGGTTGGTCAAGCATGACTTCCCCTTGGTAAAGCCATGTTGACTGCCCCTCATAACCCTCTTATCCTTGACATGCCTTAAGATGGCATCAAGGATAAGGTGTTCCATCACTTTCCCAGGGATGGAGGTGAGGCTGACCGGTCTATAGTTACCCGGGTCCTCCTTCTTGCCCTTTTTGAAGACTGGAGTGACATTTGCTTTCCTCCAGTCCTCAGGCACCTCTCCCGTTTCCCAAGACTTGGTAAAGATGATGGAGAGTGGTCCAGCAATGACTTCCGCCAGCTCCCTCAGCACCCGTGGGTGCATCCCATCTGGACCCATGGATTTATGGATGTCCAGATTGCTCAACTGGTCTCTAACCCATTCCTCATTGACTAAGGCAAACTGCTCCACTGACCTGACTTCATCTGAGGTCTCAGCGGTACAGGGCTCTTCAGGACTGCCTCTGGCGGAGTAGACAGAGACAAAGAAGGCATTTAATAACTCTGCCATCTCTGTATCTTCTGTCACCAGGGCACCCACCCCATTCACCAGTGGGCCTACCTTGCCTCTGGTGTTAGTTTTATCAGCTATGTATTTAAAAAAGCTCTTTCTGCTGTCCTTGACCCCTCTGGCCAGATTTAATTCTAAGGAGGCCTTAGACATCCTAGCTGCCTTCCTACATCCTCTAGCAGCAGCCTTATATTCCTCCCAAGTGGCCAGCCCCTCCTTCCATGACCTGTAAACTCTCCTCTTCCACTTGAGCATACCCAGCAGTTCCTTATTTAGCCACACAGGTCTCTTGGTCCTCTTCCTTGACTTCCTACGTGTCGGGATGCTCTGCTCTTGAGCTTGGAATAAGCAATCCTTGAATGCCAACCAACTATCTTGGGCCCCTTTACCTTCAAGCAGCCTTGCCCATGGGATTTCCTCTAGCAATTGCTTGAAAAGGCCAAAGTTTGCCCTGCTGAAGTCCAGGGTTGCAATTCTACTTGCTATTGTACTGGTCCTACCACACAAGATCCTGAATTCTACCATCTCGTGGTCGCTGCAACCAAGGCAGCCCTCAACCTTTACTGCTTCGACCAGACCCTCCTTGTTAGTGAGGATGAGATCCAGCAGCACTCCTCTCCTGGTTGGCTCATCCACCATTTGCATGAGGAAGTTATCATCCATACACTGGAGGAACCTCCTGGACTGTGGCTGGGTTGCTGAGTAGTCCTTCCAGCAAACATCAGGGAAGTTAAAATCCCCCACGATGACCAGGGCCTGTGACTGTGAGGCCGCTCTCAGCTGCCTGTAGAAGGCCTCATCAACTTCCTCACCCTGATATATACAGTGGTACAGTAAACCATTCTGTTGGTACAGGCTACATAGTCATATTGGTCTTGGCATATTTTCTCACATGCAAAACCAAATTTTTGTTGATCACAAATATAATTCTAGTAATCAAATGTAATATGGTGTTCATCTCTTCACTTTAACATAAAAACTGTGGTCATAAAGAAACCCAGCACAGTTGTTCTGCGTTATGGAAAAAAAACCGTACAGGAATTTGAATTCCAGCTGTATATTTACTACATGGATTAAAACAAATTTATTAAAATAAATACACTAGCATCTTTGAAAAATAGATATAGCTCTTGATGCTTACATTTATATTACATTCAGTTCAAAGTAAAGGCAAGATAGTCATACTTAAGAGCAACATGTCCCCTTAAAGAAAGCAAAAATCCAAAAATCATGCCCTCAGTAGAAACAGAAATGAGGCATTAAACAACATTGTTTGAAATCAATACAAATAAATGATTTTTACTGTTTAGCTAAATGAAGCTTTTCTGAGAAGTTCTATTTTCACTACATTCTCATAAAATTTCCCATAGTTAGAACCTGAAGTCTTACTTGACTACCAGTGTTCCAATTTTATTTTATTTTTTTTTTAATGAAAAATATCTTTAGGGTATTTTTATAGTTTGTTTCTGATGAAGAAATGAAATTTAATTACCGTATGATAACTATTTCTCTGAGTGAGCTATTGATTGCTTTTAATAATACTATTTGTTGACTTGATAATAAAACCTAAAATACAAGGTACAGATTTTTTTCCAGCTGTGCACAGGCTGCAAGAAACAATTAGCATTACAGACTTGACAACCAGTCCTGTATTTGCACTCCAGGATATGCCTGTTTTATCCATTGTCAGTACTGTCTGCTTCACTGTACAGGTGTCGTCCCACCACTTTTAGGGATTAGACTCTGCTCAAAACATAACTTGTTTGTCACAGGCCTGGGATTCAGCCTAGGATCAGGATACCTAACTTTAGTTGCTTATATGTAGACTATTTTACAGACAATGGGAACTTTATTCACTTATGCCAATTGAAACATTGAGCATTACCTGAGACCTAGTGTATCCAACACACCTACATGGAACTGGCAAATGTGACCCAGAACCTAACCTGCGCCTATAAGGGTACACCCTTATCAAATGCAGCTAGACCTTGAGGAAACCCCACAGTAACTCAAATGGTGTTAAACACCTCAATAGAGTCTCAGGTATCTGACCAGCTGTATCACTCTGCAGGTACTACTGACCAAGCTGATGGTTCACTGGCTACAACAGAAGTTAAGACTGAGACAGCTGGATGAGAATCAGTCATGTTTGTTCCCTGGAGGAGATCACAACTTCTACTCACACAAATATTTCAGAACTGTGCCCTCCAGAAAAGTCTATTTTTTTAGGTATGTAATTTTATTTAATAGAAAATATCACTTCTATCCACAAACTTTGTATTTATCAATATTTTGAATGATTTTTACTTGTTCATCTGAGATAGCACTGATTTGTAAATGTAGTACACAGCATGGTGAATATCCAATTTCAAGTCTTTGGAGTCATATTAAATAGAAGAGTTGGCCAAACTAGAGTTTCCTAGAAAAGACATTTAAAATTCTTATCAGTACCGAACATTCTCCTTGACATATATCTCTGATAAGTATTTCTTGAAACATTTGGCCTTGTCCTAAATTAATACATTTACTCTGTTATGATATGCTGACTGAAATTTTTAAGATTAATTCTCTGATTCTTTCTACTTGGTAGGCCAAAAGACACACTCTTTCTCTTGGATTTATGTAACAAATAGATACACTTTATAGCAAACTCTTTCCTAAACTGAAAGTGTTTCATAATACACTATTCCATTTAACAATCTATAAGGTCTTACCATAAAAAAAAAAAGAAGAAACAAAACAGTATGGTACTTAAGGCACAGGTCTGGGAAAAGCCATACTTTAAATCGCTCTAATCTTTGCAAAAACAAAAAGATGCCTTCTTTTCCATTAAAATTGCATTAGAAAAACAACTCCTGATGGATTTCAGTAATCACTTGGTGGTCTACACATGAAGTTGCAACTCCATCATTACATCAATGCTGTACTATATTACTCAGTTTGGCCTTCTCAGTTTCAAAATAAACACCTTCAGAGCGCTGTATGGTATATAATGAGGCTCTTAAAAGAGAAAATTTTAAAATACTCTTTCATAAATTTTAGAGCGGGAAAGGGAATGCAAAAAGACTTAGTTATCAGTGCAAGACATTTAAAGGCTATATTTTAAACACCTTTAGTATGTGTAAGTAAAACACTCCCAGAACAAGTAACAGTGTTTGTACACTTAGTTCCACATTTGAAATAGTCTTGACTTTCTTATGACGAAATTCTATAGTGAGCCTGTTTCTCATTTATATTGAAGGCCATTTACAAAATTCTGGCAGCGTTAAGAGGACTTTCAGTGAGTGTAAATGTAATTTATGTTCAGACAAAATTGAAGAGTTGATCTCTCCTTGTTCTGCAGTTACATTCTGATGCATAATTTACATATAGCTGAAACATTAATGTCAGCTGAAATAATTAGTTTTCAGAATTCTATATAAACTTAGTACCAAACTTCATTCTTAAACAAGTTGTTAGATGGCCTTTAATTTATATGATGTACAGTAACCTTTTCCACCGGTAAACGTGCACTTTGATCTGCCAATTTAATTAAAAAGCTCTTCATGCCAGGGAAGACATTCAAAGGATGAGTGTATTCCTGACAGGAAACCTGCAAACCTTCTTTTCTTTTCAAACTGTAACAAGGTAACTTATCATCAGTAGCCAGCATTAACATACATTTTATTTCACTTGATCCGGTCCTTTAGCAAATATAAAAAAAAAAAAAAAACAAACCAAAAACCAACCCCCCAAAAAACCAAACCAAAATAGATCATACAAATCACAGGATTATCTAAAACTGTCCACTGCACATGAGAAATTTCTTTGGATTATTGCTACCTCATCATATTTTGTTAGATCAGTTGAGTTCAATGTCTGAAGACTGAGAGAAAAAAATGAACTCATTTCTGAAAGATGATGCTGGACTTCAAGAAAAATCACACGAGCTACAGAAGTTATACATAAAAATATAAACATAAATAAATATGAATTATGAAGTATTTTCTTATTGTTGCTGATAGGTCTCAGTTTTGGTCTCCTTTCTAAATCACAGCACCAATCAACTTATATGCACACATTTGTGCATATTCCTCATTCCCTAGAGACATGATCATTGAATGAAGAGAGCAAAAGCTAGAACAGCAAGTTTTGTAAAAACAAAATTAGAAGACGCAAATTCAAAAACAATTTTCAGACATGTCTAAGTGACACACAGCCCCAAGTCCTAGTTTGGAAAATGCTTAAAAGAAGCTGCCTGGAGACTTTTATAAATTTATACTGTAGTAGACTCAGTCACTTTTCAATAGAAATTTTGCTCATTTAATCCACTTGGATACTTTTACATTTTACTACAGGTCTCCAGTGGCTCAATTTTCAAAACTGTGGAAAAGCATGAAACACGTGCAGGAAGATTGATCCAGATCTTTTGGGTTATTTCTGTCCCAAAGTCTTTTTTAATGGCAACTTGAAGCAGAGGGCGGGGGGAAGAGTCCATTATATAGTACACATATTGCTGTGTAAACCATGAACATGCAAATCTTTTCTTTTTGCTAAATCATTGTGACACCATCTGCTCAGCACTATTTTCATACCTTTTGACCTATTTCCAGATATCAAAGTAAAACTGGTCAAAAAAATAGAGAAAATATTCACTTTATAGTAATAAATGAAAATATAGAATTTCTCCTGCCATTAAAACTTTAACTCATCACAAAGCCTTATTGAAACAACACACCTAAATACAGAAGCTATTTCTACATTGCCAAGACAGTCCATTAACTGTTAATAAGAAACACTCAAATAGTCATCCTATTCACTTTTCACATCCACTCATACTTTCATAAGCCACACATACTCATGTCAGCAACACTGGAAGATGATGGAGACAGAGCTAAATAAAACACTCAGAATACATACAAGTCTACATAAATATGAATCTTAAAGCATGAGCAATGAAAAAGATAGTGGATAGCAGCAGAACCGCTAAGATTTTAAATGGTTAATGAGATGTCCCCTCAATCCTTATCCACATTTTCTAATCTAATAGTCAAACTTTCTTAGAGTCAACAGTATTACAGGAGGATGTGCCTGCATCTGCCTCCTATAATGTATCCAGGGCCCTGGCTACTCAGATCGCTCAGTCAGTTGAGTGTGGTGTTTGGCCTCTCTCAGTAACCTCCCCATTGGTTTCTTTCACAAGACTTTATCAGGATGCAGCACAGATGTGCCATATGCAAGCTATCGGTACGGCCACGAAAAAAACCAACTATGGATGATGGTCTCAAGCTGTGCCAGGGGAGGTTTAGCCTCGCTATTAGGGACAATTTCTTCCCCTAAAAGATGCTCAGGCATTGGAACAGGCTGCCCTGTGGGAAGTGGAGCAGTCACTGTCCCTGAAAGTGTTCACAAACCATGCAGATCGAGGCCCCTACTGACATGGTTTAGCAGTGGCATTGGCAGTGCTGGAGTAACAGTTGGACTTGATCTTAAAGGTCTTTTTCAACCTGGTTGATTCTATGATTCTATGTACAAAAGAAGGCAGACCTTGGCAGTTTTGGTTTTTGTCGTGGTTTAAGCCCAGGCCGTAAATCAGAACCACGCAGTCTACTTCCCCCCCACCTTTCTTCCCCCGTGCTCCTGGAGGGACGGGGAGGAGAATCGAAAGAATGCAACTCCCACAGGTTGAGATAAGAACAGTCCAGTAACTAAGGTATAACACAAACCACTACTGCTACCACCAATAATAATAATGATAAAGGAAATAACAAGGGAAGAGAATACAACCGCTCACCAACCGGTACCTCACCCCCACCCCACAGTGATCCAGCCCTTCCGGGCACTCTCAATTCTACATCCTGGGCATGACGTGCTGTGGTATGGAATACCTCTTTGGTTAGTTTGGGTCAGGTGTCCTGTCCCTGCTTCCTCCCGGCTTCTCCTCCTCCCTGGCAGAGCATGAGACTCACAAAGTCCTTGGTCAGGGTAAACATTCTGACCAGCAACTGAAAACATCGGCTTTATCAGTATTATTCCCAGGCCGAACGTCAAAACCACAGCACTACACCAGCTACTAAGAAGGAGAAAAACTGACTGCTACTGCTGAACCCAGGACAGTTTTTCAAGTGGCTTGCCAGATATGCTGTACTTAAATATTTTGGTATTCTGCTGTAATCAGCATATTCAGTTTTGCTGTAAGTTCTACATCAGCACCAATGAATGCATGTACCGCTTGAGATCTGACAGAGTAAGAGGACTCGACATGAAGGCAGAAGACCAATAAAAAGTGACCAAGACAAAGAATTATCTAAGAAAATGATCTTTGCAGAACGAATGACTTGGGGAAAATTAGGTATGTCAGTCCAGTGATCCTAGTTAGTGTAGATATTTTATAAACTTTCTGTGTCATAAACAATCTGGAACTACATTTGAAACTTTTTCAGTATTTGGGCCATTTGCTGTGCTGCTGTAAACCCTCACTGGCAGTTTACAGTGAAAATCTAGTCCACTTGTTACAGCAAATTCTTTCTACTTAGGCAACCTAGTTTGTTGTGTAGAGTGTATTCCATTTCCTTTATTGGCAAGGAAAATAAGATCTATGACCTTGGCTACTTTCCTATGAAAACAGTCCTTTATCTCAGGATACAGAGAAGTGTGTGATGTAAATAAAGCTGCTAAATAGAAACCTGAGCAAGGGAGAGCTCTATGTAGAATGTGGAAGCAATATATTGGGAAATCCTCTATGAGCTTCACAGGCTGGCAGGTGTAACTGAAGGCCCTCTTTCTCTGTAACGGTGACATTCTTAAAATCCTGAGTGTATTGCATAAAGCAGACACCTTCCAGAACAATAGTATTTTGATTGCTGCAATCAGCTTAAGGCTCTGACAAAATTTAATAGCAAAATTTAAAAGAAATTGACACACCTTTTTTTTTTTTTTTTTTTTTTTCCACTTCTAATGTTCTGAATCTTGTAACTGGAATACTTGTGTTTTCATTACTCTGGGGTGTGCACAGTGATCATATGGAAGTTCTTTGGGATTTCTTCTGCAAAGACTGCAGCAATCTCTGTCCCCAAATTACTTATTACAAATTTATGTAGCACAGCTGGTGTTTCGTATAAGCTACTGGGCATTTGTTGACACTACACTGAGCAGGTATATTTACAGTACTCAAGAGAAAGCAGTATGGCATTTGTTTTCAAAAACTACCAGAACATCTGCAAGGTACAATGAAAAAAAATAACTGCACCACCTCACTTCAACCAGCAAATGCTGACTGTTGGGAATTAATTTACCTCCTACTATACTCTTGATAGATTGTAGTAATTTATGTTAACTGCCAGGTAAGGGAAAAGCAAGAGCAGATTACCCCAGCAATTCCAACATTTCAGGATGGTAAAAACTATATGAAAGTATAAATGGAAAATTCTGGCACTAGACAATATTGTTCAGCCCTACTACAGGAAAATGAACAGACACAATCCAGTTCACTCAGAACAGGTAAACCTAGTAAAGGTTATGGGTTTACTACTTGAGGGAGCTATTTTAAAAATCACCATCTGAAACAGTGAAAACGTCACCTTAACCTACTCAGAATGACTGATGCCATATAAACTAAGGTCTTGTTTATGATTTAAATCATGTTACAACACTGAGTATTTATTATTGAAACAACATAGCAAAGTCCATGTCTGCAAAGGAAATTAATCAAAATACTAGGTAACTACAAACATTAAAGTCACAGGAGGCAGGAAAAACTGTAAATGTCAGTTTCTGAACATTAAAACAGTGATGCTACGTTTTAGTATACTTTGATTTGCTGAGGAAAAATTCTGGGAAATACCTTGAATGAGAAGATGAAAAAAATACCTTTGAGAAAGTGAAGAGATTAATAGGCTAACCACTCACAGCAGAGAGCTTGATAAACATGCAGCAGTGATTAGGTGATTTTGGTTTTTGTGGCGGGGCACAGCTGAAGTTCAGCAGACCTTTACTAGGTCTATGTTCACATGTCTGGCAAGTTGGGTTTGATTAAGTTTCTTAAACATATGAATTTAGCATTGAGATACCTACTTACTTGCCTCTTAGACTTCATCCTAATTATGGCAGCTAGATTTACTGAATGTTTTGGAAAGATTTAAGAGACATGTATATGCTCCTTGATGCAATTGAGGAATACAGGATACAGGAATCCCACTCATTATGACTATCCTTCTAGTGGCAAATTAAATGGACCGAGATCTATCTATCCCTGATCCCAGAAAAAAAAGTAGCATTACACAGATACTTACGACTATCTGCTCCTGCTTCACAAGCTGAAGTAGCAGCCTGCAGTGCAGGCATGGGACATAGGGTATCTCTCCAGTGCCTCTTGCCTCCTTACTGTTACCATACTGGGTGGACATCCTTGCTTACTAGTCTGCAAAGCGCTTTGATCTTAACTACTGACTATTTTGTGCTTTAACTGTGTTCAGTCTAATACAGAATAATGATGACATTGTGGACCTGCTTTGAAAGTCTTGCAGGATTGTTTAAGAAGACTCTTTAAACAATCCAATTAATTCAAAAAGGCAGATTATTTCTTCCAGTATTTTACAGTTATCTGCTCTCAGAAAAATTGATTTGTACATCTCACAGCACAGCTTCCATACTGTGAGAATTATTTGAGATGAGCTGCACATTTGTGTATACTTTTTTACAGTCACAATTTTAGGGGTCATATATTCAATACCCTTGAGATGTTAAGCATCATGTTTCAGCCTATTTTGAAGCTTGCAAATCTTTTTGTTGTTGCACTGCAGGTCAAAAGTGCACATCCTGAGAGGCCACTAGTTCCCACTTGGTGGTAAACTCTGCTATGTGCTCTACAGGAGATTTCACAGCTGCCATTGAAAAAGACTAATGCCTGGAGCCCACTTAGGGGGCTAATATAGGCTCTACCTCGACATAATCTCTACTGTTAAAAGCTTCATTTGAAAATATTCTTCACTGATAATATACTCATTGTAAAAAATAATCATTTTGGGGAGGGTAGGAAGAGCATAAGCAGAATTTCTTCTTTCTTTTGATCTCTAAACGTATTTGTATAGATTCTAGTTTAGAACAAGTCCACTTTCTGCTTTTGTAAACCAGAGTCCAGGAAGAATTTGCTATTATAACCCAGCAGGAGAAAAAATCAATAAACGTTAAACTTGTCTCTCTCAGTGCCTACTAGACAATGTTTATGAAAAATGCTGACACCAACAATATGGAGGGAGCCCATGCTTATCTGTAACAAAAAAAAAAAAAAAAAAAAAAAGAATGCATTGCTTTTCCTGTTCCCATGCATTCTGTTTCAGAAAATTGGTATCCTGGATGTTAGAGCACTTGTTCAACTCTCCCGGTTGATTACTTGGCAACAGAAGTCAGGAAAGATTTATCAGCATAATTAATTATTTTTGCCTTGCATACAGTACACTGATGCCATCTACAGACGTGTAAAAGCATCCCTAAATGCATCCAATTCAATGTATGAAACTTCTCTTCTGGATATTAATTAATATGTTCATTTCATTGACTATGACTGGAATACTAATAGCTTAGCCACTGGAGATCATATCCCCCTTGACTGAAATAAAATAAAAGGCTCTCACCAGTTCGGCAGAAACTGAATCATGCCCTGGAACAGATTTTCAGTCTTATAAAACCCCTCTCTGCCCTTCCTCTGCAAACCAGATTATTTCTTCTAATTTTGCTGCACAAAAGAAGCCGTTCCCTTTGTGCGCAGATAACTCGTTTTATTTGATTCAGACAGACTAACCAAACCCTTCTGAGGGGTAAACTGTTCTGCTACATCATATATATCATTTCAACACACTGTCTCTTACTTGAGATTATCCCAACAAAAGAGTTTTCCTGACGAAGGCCAAGACAGCCCTGCATTACATTTACAATCTTAGATCACTCAAACCTTCGAAAGATTCCTCTTCCACTTATTTATTTTAAGATTAAACAAATGCAGTCTGATCTGGTTTGACTTTTGGTTTGTATCTTTTCTAATTTTATCTTAGACTTTATTGTGTTCCCTAGGTAATTCCGTTATCTCACCTGTCACTAACATTTTGTTTAAGATATACATTGCAAAAACTATGACTGTTTATTTCTGGAAAGAGCATCCTAAATCCAGTCATTGTCACTAGTTCATTTCCAATGATACTCTTTATTTGCATTTTTAGTGAAATTAGCATTGGAAATATACTGTCTGCTGTACAATGTTTGATGACATGAGGAGGCTCTATCAGACATTTCGGAAACATGACTGCATGAATGTAACCGCAGTGTTCTCCTTGCTCTGAGGTTGTACTTCAATAAAATTATGTAAATAAATTTACTATTCTTTACTACTAACCATGATATGAGCTTCTTATAAAGTCAAACCTTTCACAGTCATTATATTCACAACCTCTTTTTCTGTATGGGTAGAAATATGAGAAAGGGACAGCAGCACTGCAAACAAGCAGCACAGGCATATGAAAGGCAAATTGTGCCTGACCCTTCTGGTAGTCATCTGTGATGATGGCTCTGTGGATCAGGGGAGAAAAATGAATATTGTAGAACTTGACTTTAGCAAAGACTTTGAAATGGCCTTATAGTATCCTTATAGCCAGGCTGGTGAAATATGGTTTGGGTAAATGCACTGTGACGTAGGTGTAAAATTGGCTGCATCACTTGGCTTAATGAGTTGTGATTAGTAGAAGAAAGTTTAATTGGAAACCACTTCAGTGGAGTCAATGGTGGGGTTGATAATGTTTAATGGCTTTACTAATGACCTTAACAATTAAAGGAAATGCATGTTCAGCAAGTTTGTGGATGATGTCAAATTGTGGAAGAGCAGTCAACCTGCTGGAAAGCAGGGCTGTAATTCAGAGGCATCCTCAGAGTAGACAAATGGGCCTTTGATGTTCAAGAAAGGCAAATGCAAAGACCTGCTCCTGGAAGAAATAACCCACCTCTCAGTACAGGCTAGAGAGCTGATGGGCTGGAAAACAACTCTGCAGAAAAGCATGTGGGAGTTCTGATGGACAACAAGATCAATAAGTCAGCAGCATGTCCTTGCAGTGAGAAAAGCCAACAGCATCCTGGGCTGTATCAGCAAGACTGGAGTCAGCAGAGCAAGGGAAGTGATTGATTCTACTCAGCACTTGTGAGACCACATGTGGAGTGCTGTGTCCAGCACAACAAATACACACACATACTGGCTCTCCAAGATGGTCAGGAGCTGGGACACAAGATGTATAAGTACGGTCTGAGGGGGGGTGTAGAGGAGACAGAGCCAGATTCTTCTGAGAATTGCATAGTGAAAGGATAAGAGGCAACAGACACAAGATGAAATGAAGGAAATTCCACCAGAAAAGGTTCAAAAGGAATTTCAGCAGCTACAGAAACAGGTTGCTTAAGGAGGCTGTGGACTTTCTGCCCTCAGAGATGGTCAGAATTCAAACAAACGTGACCCTGAAAAACCTGCCATAAGCTGTCCCTGATCAGAGCTAGGTGTTGGATCTCTGGATGACCCTTCCAACCTAAATTACTCTGTGAGTCTTAGGAGGGATTTCTGATGAAACTTTATTTTTTCTGTATAATAAAGTTGTTTGTGTATCCAATCTGCACAAGCTGTACATTCATTTATATACTTTATACATGCATAATTATTTCACAATTTACTTAACATGACTTATTCTACTGCTTAACAGTGTAGTTGGAAGATAAAATCATCAGAATTCAAGTGTCAACTAAAAAGTTAAAGTATTCAGAAAACACAACCTAATTTGACTACTATTTCCTAGGTCATGTAATGACTATGGCTTACAAACACCTCAGGCTAGTCTTAATACATCACACTGCCCGTGCATCTTGTATATAAAACAGAACCAAATCGCCCTTTTTGTATTTAGTGAAAACATAATTTTTCAGTGTTATGTGCCTCATTCACATTTTATCTGTTACAGATATGCTTTCATTTCTGCTGAGACTTTTAGCTAGGCAGCTCTATAGAATAGTTGGTTTGTTGGTATGCATTCTGAACATACAGACATTACTGCAGGAAAGTGTACCATAATAGCCTATATGTTAGTGCAGAATTCCTGATTCTTAAATCCTATGTTAATATTGGCAGATTGAAAACAAACAAACAAAAAAAATCCTAATCACCTAAACTAAACTAAAATCATCAAACAGTTTATCCCATTCTGGGTGACTCTAGGTTGGGTTTAACAGTAAACTGCTGGATTTAAGAGGTATAAGAAAACAAGCAGCTCATATAAGCTCAGAACTCATTGGTTGGAAACAAAAGAAAGCCCTGAATGCATTAGTTGAGCACAAGAAAATTAGACACAGGGACCACAAAGAAAGGCAAGCAAAACTGAGATATCAGACAGGAGAAAAAAAAAAGTCACAATGAAAATCCCTTCTCTGGAAAAACGTGAACAGTGTTGAACATCATCCCCATGCTGGAGAGACGAATTCAGTCAGAGGTGTGAAAGAGTATGGCTGCCAGGATGATAAACTGAGGATTAATGCCACCACATCAAAACATACACCAAAAGGATTTTTTTTTTAATCTGAGCAACATCTAAAACGGAAGGAGTAAACATCCTATAGGTTGTTACAGTTCTCTCTTAGAAAGACAGAATTATTTAAATAGAAGGAAAATGTTGGCAAAGGAAAAAATATTATAAACTGATAGTGAAAGAAATTTAATGGAAATTAAGATGCTATTAACCATTAGAAAAACACAGTTAAGAGCCTTTGAAGCATGAAATGCAGGAAAAAGGACTAATTAAGTTTAAACTAGAACTGCTTTTACAGGCAGCAGGGCTACCTAGGGCTGGGTAAGGGGTTAAGACCTCACTCAGAGATTGGCTTCGCAAGAATGTGCATTTTTAGAAATCATTAGAGACTTTTAAAATTACAGTCAAAATGGAGGGAGCTGTAAGGATGGAATCTGAGAGGCAGATCAAGAATATTCTTAAATGAAAAGGATTTGAAAAGAGAGTACAGAAAAATATAGACTGAAATGTCCAAAAGTAATAAGTAGGTGAGGCCAACATTTTTCTTTAAATATACTTTATGTAACACAAAGCACTAAAGCCGACATCTTCAGAGTAAATTAGAAGCTATCTGGGCCTTTGCACTGCTAGTGGCACTAGCAGTTATACCCTTGTCCTACACTTTTCATAGTGTATTGATCATGACAACTAATTCTGCACCCTTCATCTTTAAGTGCATCCACATGGAAAAGACAATATTCAGACAGTTATTAACCAAACAGTCCCATTTCTTTATACCATACTATTATGAAGTGTGTGCTTTCTTAATACATCCCTTTTTTTATAATTGCTCTAAAATTGCATTTTATAATGACCGAGCTATGAAAGAGGACGTTTTGTTTCTTATGGCAAAGTAAAGAAGAAAACAGTTCGTTTTTCCCAGTTTGGATAGGTTTTGGTGAGTAAATATATATATATATATGTAATTATGTCGTGGTTTAAGCCCAGGCCGTAAATTAGAACCACACAGTCTACTTCCCCCCCCACCTTTCTTCCCCCGTGCTCCTGGAGGGACGGGGAAGAGAATCAGAAGAATGCAACTCCCACGGGTTGAGATAAGAACAGTTTAATAACTAAGGTATAACACAAATCACTACTGCTACCACTAATAGTAATAATGATAAAGGAAATAACAAGGGAAGTGAATATAACACCTCACCAACTGATACCTCGACCCCACCCCAGCAGAGTTCCAGCCCTTCCGGGTAACTCTCAGTTACATCCTGGGCATGACGTGCTGTGGTATGGAATACCTCTTTGGCTAGTTTGAGTCAGGTGTCCTGTCCCTGCTTCCTCCCGGCTTCTCCTCCTCCCTGGCAGAGCATGAGACTCACAAAGTCCTTGGTCAGGGTAAACATTCTGACCAGCAACTGAAAACATCGGCTTTATCAGTATTATTCCCAGGCCAAAAGTCAAAACCACAGCGCTGCACCAGCTACTAAGAAGGAGAAAAACTGACTGCTGCTGCTGAACCCAGGACAAATTAGAATATATGCTATAAAACAAAAGTGTACTAGCATATATAACCTTTTGTTTTTTCACATTACATTGTGAAAGAAGATGTAAACATAGCTGGCAGAGCTACAGCTCATACGATTTAAAGCAACTGGGGTATATGGGATGAAAGAGAGAGACTCAGCTGATGCATGCATGTGCAAAAATTAAATATAGCACAAATGTGAAGTGACTGTTTCCATTAAATGCACATTCAGAAAAGAAAAGCTGCCCCTAAAACACACAGGCTGGCCAGTTAATTAAAAAGCACAACATACAGAAATGGTTATGAAGTTGGACATCACTTGGTAAGAACCAATACTGAGAACAGAGCACTGATGTGCCCATTGGCACAATAAAGTCTGTGAAAAATTAAAGGAAGCCAAGAAACTTAGGCTGAACTTTAAAAGGAGTTACCCAATTTTTTAGAGTCAGAAATGCAACATGATTTCCTCAGACCTACACAATAATAAAATGAAGGTTGAAGTTACTGCACTGGGCAGATTCAGATGAAAAACTGACATTTCTAGTGGTCAAACTCTCCCTGTGATCAGAAGAACAGAGGCACTTGTGTTTTCTGAAATTCAAAACATTAAAGTTACTATATAATATTTAAATACAATGTTTTAAATCACATTTCAAGAATTATCTTTTTTTTTTTTTTTTTAAGCAGAAAGTTCCTCAGCCAGTAAATTATGAAAGGTAACACAGAAAATTTTGTATCTGGATTTGTTTGATAATTAATTTATTAATAAAACAGAAAAGATGCAGCAAAACAACTAAGAGGAAAGACAAATATATGATACAAAAAAAGAGCATGATTGCCTGAAAAAGTCTAAAACAATTTCATAATTCCAAATCTCTAAGTAACCATAGATTCCTATGGTTGCTACAAACTGACCATAACCTGCATATGTTATCCAAATCAAAATATATATACATTTGAAAGGAAGATGGATATTTCTGCAGGTGGACTTTTCACAACCACATTATTGTATGGGATCATTCAATTTTATTTTAAATTCTTAAAGAGATTAGTGACTCTTTTATATAGCTTTTGCTCTATTTTCCAGCCTTTAACTAATTAAATTTAACAAGGTCTCGAATCATAAAATAATAGAATCACAGAGTAATAGGATTCATTTAGGCTGGAAAAGACCTTTAAGAACATCAAGTTCAACCCTTAAACTGACAAGTCGACCACTAAACTATGTCCCTCAGCGTTATATCTACACGTCTTTTAAATACTCCAGGGATGATGACTCAACCACTTCCTTGGGCAGCCTGTTTCAGTGCTTGACAACCCTATTGGTAAAGACATTTTTCCCAATATCCAATTAAACCTTCCTTGCCACAACTTGAGGCCATTTCCTCATCCTATGGCTTGCTACTTGGGAAAAGACACCAGCACCCACCACACTACAACCTCCTTTCAGATAGTTGTAGAGAGCAATAAGGTCTCCCCTGATCCTCATTTTCTCCAGGCTCCCTCAGCAGCTCCTCACATAACTTGCTCTCTGTAGCCTTCACAAGCTTTGTTACTCTTCTTTGAACACACTCCAGCACTTCAAGGTCTTTCTTGTAGTGAGGGTCCCAAAACTGAACACACAGTATTCAAGTGCTGAGTACAGGAGGATAATCACTGCCCTAGTTCTGCTGGCCACTTTATTTCTGATAAAAGCCAGGATACTATTTGCCTTCTTGGCCACCTGGGCACAAGCTGGCTCATGTTCAGCCAGCTGATGACCAACACTCCCCCTAGCGCAAGCAGATCAACACTCTCACCAAACTTTCTGTCATCTGCAAACTTACTGAGGGTGCACTCGATTCCCTTGTCCAGATCATTGATAAAGACACTAAACAGAACTGGCTCCAACACTGAGCCCTGGGGACCACCTGTGATTAGCTGCCAACTGGATTTAACTCCATTCACCACAACTCTTCAGGTTGGGCTACCCAGACAGTTTTTTACCAAGTGAAGAGTACACTCATGCAAGAGATGAGCAGCCAGTTTCTCCAGGAGAATGCTGCAGGAAACAGCGTCAAGCTGGATACTGTATAGGTTGAATAACTTTTGTTAAAAAATATGTAAATACTAGTGTCTGAAAGTCACTTAACAGCCCTTTCCTATGACAGCAAGATCTCTTAGTCTTCAAAACAGGGCGACTGCAGCATATTGCTTATTGGGAACAGTGCCTAGAACTTTCTAACTCTCAAATTATGCCCAGGAATTGTTTGGGAAACTGCCAGTTGACACACATCAAAACTCTTCCAGGGACTGCTCAAACAACAGGATAGATGATCATTTTGCAATGCCCAGTTACATTCTTGAACACTATTTATTTTACATACACATATAAAAAAATAAATACATACATACAGACATATAAAAATATATATTTCTCATGTGACCAGATGTTCTGCTTGGACAGGAGCTCCTAATTTCCTAGAAACTCCAGTGAAAAACTTCAGAACATTATTTTACTTTACCCACCTTCTCCTGTCAGACTGCACTAGGAATTGCTGACAGGGAAGCAGAACATGTGGGAATGGATACCAGCTCAGCTTATTCTAACTGGGAACTTTTATTTATAGAAGCATAGTTCATCTGGATGTGGAACTGAGTGACTGGTATAGAATATAACAATAATTTAAACTCATTTATTTATGGATTTTAAATACCAAATGAGCAATCACTGTGAATAAAGTAAAAAAGAAAACCATCAGTAGGGGGAGGTGCATGTCAGATTCTACAAGAATATTTAGACATAAATTATCTGGATTTTGGTTAGAGCATACAATTTCATTTTGATCTATAAATTTGCTACTGTCTTGCAATTCACTTGACAGACTGCTCTTTACTTCTATGATAAGCAATGGGGATAAAAGATTCTCTGCATATGTAAAAGAGGTGTCTGCCAAGGCAGCTTCATGTGTGATCCCCTTTCCATTTAAAATGACCCCTTTATTCCTGGATCTAACACATCATATAATCTTTCAAAAAGGCTGCACAGCCCATCTTCTCAAGCCAACGCTGGGGTGGAATTTCTAATGGGAAAAAGAAGGGATGCAGTGGGAAATTATTTTAAAGTCAGTTAACTGCTAATGAGTGGCTGGAAGGAAAGCAAAAAGCTGCTAGCTTGAGCAAGTTTGGTTTGTACATGCTTCTTCTTGTGTTTTGGAAAGGGATGCACAGAAACCTTGGACTGGCAATCTTTGGAAAGCACCTTCTAAAAAATAAAAATTTTTTAAAAATAAAAAATTACCTTACTGACAGTGTTCTTAATAAGAGTAATTTCTCCAAATCTGTAATGTATATGGCATATGCGAGGCAATTATTATCAATATCATTACTCCTTACAATGTATAGATGAAAGCACTGTGACTGCATGCATCATTTCCTCAGCTACTCCTTGTGATCTCCTTTTCAAGCAGGGACACAGCTCTGCTCTGAACAGTGGTTTTATTTTCTCTGAATGATAAAGTACTCTGAAGCAACTTGTGTTTAATGACATTATGTGAAGGGCAGACTGCATGTATGCTTTTTGGCACATAACTATCTAATCTAATATATTTGGTGTACTCACAGCCATGTCTACAACTCGTATAGACTCAGATGACTGAAATCCTGACAGGAACATGGCTGTAGTGGTTTTTTACGGCCAGGAGCCCAACTATTCCCCAAGCTTGCTGTGTAAGTTCCAAGGTGTCCTGGGCTCCACACCACCTTTTTTTAAAACCAGTTCACTATACATACAAACATATATACTGCACAGTGAATTGCAGTCATGTCCTTGAATGTAATACAGATATAATCTTCAATCACACCATTGGTGTTTCTCATTCATCCATTTCAAGAAGGTAGTTAAATATATATATAATTCAAGGATACATACTGTGTCCATCCCCATTATCAGGCATCACACCTTACACTTTTTACTTCCTTTCACCTCCAATAGAGTAAAAATAGTTTCAGTCATAGTTAAATTCAGTGGAGCTTGTTTGGTTTTTTTGTGGTGGCTAACTAAGTCAGCAGTAAGCCGTGTTCCTGATCTGCCACAGGCCCTTGCAACTCATCAGCCAGTGACAGTATGCTTAAAAATGAAGAATGCTCCATTCTAGAGCATGCCTCTCTCTGATCAGGAGTGTCTGGGCTGGCAGTATAAGATACTGCTATTGCATCACCATACTACAGTGGCAGAAATCTTGGCAGCCAGACAAAAGCTAATGAAAATTGCAAAGGTACAAGGCTCTTCTTGAAGCTGCAGAAAAGTACAGTGTTGTCAGTGGAATCATAACAGAAACATCTGAGCAGAAAGGAAAACACCACCTTTGTTTGTTTGCTTGCTTTTTTCTAGAGATAACTAAAAGACAAGTTTACAAATACCGCATATGTATTTTAAGATTAAAAAGTTCTTCCGAGGTCTCAGGAGGTTGTTGCTATTAAAGGAACTGGCAGAGGAGGGAAGATGGGTTTTTTTTGCTTTTAAAGGCAGAAAAAATACCTCTCACTTTAAACATTTAAAAGCCTGTCAAGAGCGAAGAGTAAACATACAAACATGGATGGCATTCTGTGTCCTGCAGTGTAAACGCCTCCCAGACTGCAAATAATTGGCTGTTCCACAGTATGGTCTTTACAAAGGGAGCTATATTTTCAGCCTGCAGACACGAAGGGAATTAGATGCCATACTTGTATATGTATTGTGTTGCGTCTTTAAAGTTCTCCATGTACTGCTAAGAAAAATTACATTAAAATTATATGAGTTTCCATGTACTGTGGCTTGATTTGTCATGATGATTTTTAAATTATGATGATTTTTATATTTTTATTTTATTAACTTAGAGACCAAGACTTGAATATGCTGAAGAAATGGGGCTTGTATTACATATTTTGTAGAGAACACGTTTTCTTCAAAACTAACATGAGTCAAGCTTTCTGATGATAATATTGTGCATCATTTTGAAAAGGAAATGACAACTCACAAACGAAATTAAAACCAAGGCTTTCAGTTCTATGCATATTTTATACAATATTTACAAAGTAGCCAGATTCAGAAAGGAATCCAAGTGACAGGGAAAACTCAGTTCTGCATGGCATGCTTCAATCTCGTCTGGTGTCATTTCAAGCACGAATCTTTTATTAACTTCAACAACAGCCACATGGGCAAGGCACAGGTTAGAACAGAAGTGGTCAGAGAGATCATTCCAAACCCCTTCCTAAATTTCTCCTTCTGCTCTATGGCTTAAACAAGTAGCACAAGTTGCCTCTGTGTCACAGCCAGTGCAGCAAGAGCTCCCCCCTTTGTTTTCACAAACTTTAACCATTTAATTTCAGACTCCTGAAAAACAAGACGGGAGAAAAAAAAAAAAAAAAAAAAAAAAAGCCAAATAGAAGCTACTGTGCCCTAGCAGAGAGGGGAAAAAACTCAAACCCAACAACCACAAACACCTCCCCCAACCCAGAGAAAAAAAAAAAAAAAAAATTATTTCAACAGAAAACAAATAAACTGCATACTTTGGGATCTTTACAAAACCACCCACTTGAAGCCAAGCTGAGCTTGCTTAGGAAACAGGCTATTTTGAAGTGTTCTAAAGTGGTCAGCCTAAGGAGAAATGACTTTTTCATGGCAAATACTTCAGAAAATCTGTCTGATAAGTCAAAATCATTTTTTCACCCCCACATCAAAACCCAGAACATTCTGAAAACAAACACCTGGCATTTCTTGAAAGACCTGAGCTCCTCCAAGCTACTACCACTTCAGCCAACAGTCTGGTCACTGAGCCAGGCCTCTTAGGCTGAGGAAGTTTTTATTGAAAGCTGAAGCAGATGTTTAAAGACCTCAAGTATAACCTATGAAAATCAGTAATGTGCTTACATTGAAATGCAGTAAAAATAACAAGAGAAAGGAAACAATTCTGCAAAATCACCTAAGACATTACCTAGGAAAATTTCCTAATTCGTCTTCAAAAATATGAGTGTTTGAATAAGAACAGTAACTGCAATTTCAGTAACTACAGTAATTAAGGCACAGACTGGGCATACACTGGTAATAATAAGGACGATTTCTTCTGGTAATGGCTTGAGCATGGTAGCATGCCTTATTCTCAGACTATAGCTGTGTGAGTCAGGCGGAAAGTCGAGGTGCACATTACTCTTCCAGTGAACGTTTTATCTCAGTCTTAAAATTAAAAGAAGTTATTTATATTGTCATATGATTTTTAAGAAAAACGATATTTCATAATAAAATCAAAATGCATTTGCAAGCACTACACATTATCTAATGCTTTGTCTCACATATTGCTGTTGTGGTGAACCCGGCAGGGTGCTTCAAAGTTTCTGACTCATTTAGCTGTAGCTCCACAATGTGGCCAATGCGAGAACATATTGAAAGAGAGATTTCCAACGATTTTCCAGTTCCTATGTGCATGCATTTCCCAGTTAAGCATCAACAGCCTTGTCCACAGTCTCCTCTCCACCAGGAAAGATTACAGGCTAATGTAATCTACTAATGGGCTTTTTTCCAATATTAAATTCATTAAGCTTAATGTCTTTTTATATCCTGTAAGATGATAGCTTCTTTAAAAAAGCACCATACCACAATAAATAAGTAAATACAATTAATATAGTATTGACAAAGATAAAAGATATGTCTGCCTAGTAGAACAGCTTTTCATTTTTCAGGAAAATTCATGTACCAATAAGAAGAGAAACTGTGGATGTTTTAAACACTGTAAACCTGATTGCTTTTTCCACCGGAACAATCTGCTAACTGAGACAAATATATTACTTTGAATTACATGTCATTGATCATTAAATTCTGCCACAAATACTTATTTTCTTACAGTGAGTTATTCTTTGAAAGGCTTAAAGGTAAATCCGTTCTGATTATTTGTTCTACTATCTCTGTGTGTGCACAAGCTTGTTTAATTCAAAGTTGGACCACAAATCTAGATTGTAATATTCCCTGAGAGTGACTGGAGACAATACAGATCCATTGTTCATTCAACATAATTACTTATTGAAATAAACTATTAGAATAAACCCATTAGGATTTCCTTCACTTTTAACTGCAAAAGTGATGAATGATCTGATAGTTTAGGAATACAGTTAATTCTGTGCTACCATTGCTGAACTGATTCATTCAAGCCAGAAAAATTTTAAACTGGTAAATTACAACACAGTTAAGGTTGCCTGTTTGCATTATTTTATTCTTAGTTAAACCTTTCAGGCATTCATAAATTGACCATAAAGATTTGCTCTGCCCTGGGGCTACTGTGCTGTATATTAGTCTGATAATCTGTTCTTTATTCAGCTTGCTATGTCTAGATAAGAAATACCATACGTCATCCCAAGTCTGCTGGCAAATTTTTACAGGGGTATGCAGTTAAGGATCCAAGGACAAATTTTGTTCTGTCTTTCTTTATATCAGTTGACAATGTTCTGTAAAATTTTGGTCACCCAGTTTTGATTATCACAATAACTAAAACAGTAAGGATAGTTCATCAGAATACTTTACAAGCATGATTTATTTGATACGCCCCCAAAAGGCAGATAGGTAAGTCTTACTATCCTTACTTAGGAAAACAGAGTAAAGCAAAGTGACTTGAAAAAGGCTGTACCATGAATTAATGCTACATCAAGATTAGGATGAGGGCTTTTCTGACATAACCCTCTATCTGTTCTTCTGGATTATAGTTCCTTCTACATTTATGAGTCAATTGTATTTTTAATGAATAAATTCTTAATATTTTTATTAGCATGCAAGTAATTTTACAAAGCAAAATCCCTTTTTGTCATTTATAGTATTAAAATTTTGCACAATAATCAATTACACAAAACAACAGTAAATTTTGCCTTCTGTCTCTCTCATGACGTTAACAGAATACTTCCATATTAAAGTATTTGATACTAGGTATAATATTTTTACAATATAAAAATGTAAGTGCACTGTTGTTGAGATAATACCTTCCTGCTTGTATTTAGTTCTGTAATTGTTATCAGTATCACTCAATTAAAAATTAGGCATGAATTACAGTTTCAAATGCCCCTTTCAAAGGCACACCCACAACATAAAATACAAACTTCTTCCACTCATCAAGCATCTGAAATAACTGTCTATAAAAGAGACTATAAGAAATAACATTGGTTTTCTAAGTAAGTTTGTTCATTCTGTCAGGGCTCTGGGTGCTTTGGGTTTAGCTGTTGTTACTGAACCTGCTGACTTCCTCTTGATCACTGAAAATGCTGCTATCAGTAGCATTTTAACAAAACACCATCTTTTTCTACTGTTTTTATGATTACATTGTAGTGGATGCCCAGCATGACATCCAAGATACTAAAATGTTAACTCATTAAATATGTGTAAATTAAATTAATTTTTTAAAAAATGCCTAAGAAAATTTCAGTCATCACAAGTATGTGCTGTACAAAAACAGACTACACGAACAAAGTCATAGACTACATTTCAGTGCATATGCTGCCACAAAGGCTGCCCTGGAGTTATCCAGAACTGTTTATCCTCTGTGCTGCAGCATGCTCCTTGCTATGGTCTGATTCCCTCTGCACACCATACTGATTTAAGGGCCATGGGGCTATTTCTTGCCTGCCTCATTTTGAAGAATTTTCTTGAGCACTTTAGATTTAGAAAGGCTTTTAGGAAAAAATAGTATTGCTAGAAGAAAGGATGAATTATTTTTTGAAGAAAGAGAGGAACATGAGAGAAAGATAAATGGTTTTAAAAAGGAATGCATTGGACATTGTTTTAGAAGAAGAAAAATCCTTGAAATTACACATTAGTATTCTTTTTTGAAATTTAGGCAAAGAAACACATAGCTTTGTGGAGTTTTAAATTATTCTTATCTCTTTACATGTGGATTTACTTATCCAAGATCAGCTGCTGAAGTTATTGAAAACAAAGCATCTTAACATTTTTAAAGTTCCACGGATAATTGCAGCCATACCCTTCCTTATAAGCTCTACGCTTGCATGGTTTTGGGAGTATCTTTCAGTGGCAGAGTGGATCATTTCCTTTTATCTTCCATTGTCACTTCAAGCCTTCAAAGGCTGTGAATATACCCTGTATTTTAGTTTGTATAATTACACATTCATTTTTTGACAGAAATCATGAAAATACATCAATTCAGGCTTCAGTTCTGTGTTTCAGAGACAGGGAAAAAATCTAAGTAACATATTGAAAAACAAGAGATAACCTTGGTTATATTAGCATATAATAATAGCATATATATGTATATATATTATAACAGCATAAAAACAGCATCAGAGAAGAAAATCTCTAAAACATTAAAAGGCTGTGCCCAAAAATCATCCCAATACAAAAAAGAGAGAGGAGGAGTCAAAAAAAAAAAAAAAAAAAATCCACGTGGCTGAGTATTCTCATTAAACTCAAAGTCTGTCAATGAATATTTGTCTTTATTCTTCTGCCCGGAAGGGAGGCTGGAGAGAGTCTGAGGAAAAACACTTCTTTCTGTCAATGAAGCTTAGTAATCAACTCCATCACTAGAAGTCCTCTTACTGCCAGCTGCCATTCAGATGACAGGTTATTTCAATATATCAGCAGAGGGCCAGCTGGCAGGGGGATAGAAATGACAACCTTGCTTGAACAGTGAAAAAGATTTTCAGCAGAATTAGCAAGGCTGAGACGTCTGTATATGCTTGGGGACACAAGCAAGGCCAGAGGAGGGATGTATTTGAGCAAATGGGCAAATTTATCCTCTGCCTTCTAGTGAATGTAGAGTAGCATTTTTTCCAAATGGCAAGAAGTATGCCACTCATAGGTAATTTGATGTATGATCTGTTTGACAGATTACCTTTCCTCCTCTATGTTTATTTCACAGTGTTATTCTCCTGTCTCGTATGTTTAACTCTTAAAAGTTTCATCTCATCCCCATTTCACTGCATGACATACAGTTTCTTTGGATTTCTTGTCACCTTTGAGACTTTCCCCTTCCTCCCTTTCTTTTAAATTCTCTAGCTTTTACATCATTAGTTACCGCAGATTCTTCTCAGTCTCTGCTATTTTTACACTGCTGTGCATTCATCTGCCTTCAAATCCCCTTAGAAGTTTAACTCGAGTTGCCTTTAAAATTATCTGCTCATGGATAAAACTCATATTTAGGGAACTTCCAAGGTCTAGTTTGCAGTGCTGCAATGAAATCATTTGAGACTTGCACTGACTTTAGCTAGAGCTGAAGGTATCAAAAATTGTTGAAAATCAGTCTCTGGCTGTGAGCATATGCAGGTGAAAACTTCACTTGCTTCTGCTACTCATTTTGAGTATCTCTTCTATTTATCTTTAGTTTTGAAAGGGTCTTTGGAATATTTCTTTTCAATACTGACTTTTTGCCATCAAAGTGTTCACAAAATCCTTTACTGTTGTCCCCATTTCCATAGGCAGAATGTGTATTTAAAGAGACAAAATGAAATTCATTAGAATTCTGCATCCTACTCCCTGATTTTAATTACACTGTATTAAGTAAATATTTTCACCAATAAAAATAAACTTGTAGAGTTCAAAATGTAGAGCACAGGATACACACAGCTTCTATTTTCTCTGACTACCTCAAACTAAAAATATAATCAACTCTAAAATGAATATTGTATTTTTTTTACCTGTAGTCAGGTGACCTATATATTACAAAAAGCATATAAGTTCTTTAAGACTGGACGAAAGAGCAAGCTTATATAAGGGCAAATCACATCAGTTATTTCTCCTGCTGCAGAACACCCTACCTAGAGAAGAAATTATGCCTAGATTAATGTTTCTTATCACATATGTGCCTTGTCCCATCTGTTTCCTACAGAGTAAATACCACCCCATCAGCACTGATTAACACAGGTTGGATTGCGAAGAAAAAATACTAATTTTTGAGCAACCTCTGGACTGAGTATCAATAATCCTTTTGCTCCCTCAACAACATTTTAATCTGCCATCTATAAAATTTTAGGATACCCCAAGGCATATTTTGCTGGTCCATTTATATATGCTTTGGGCAGGTTCAGAGACATAAAGTAACAAAGCAGCTGTCTTCAACCATCCAAAGCACTTTAGCATTTCACTAAAAATGCCCTGAAGTGTCCTAATGTTATTATGCTATAGGTTTTTAATTTTAAGATGAGATTTCAATAACAAAAGGCTATTTAAAAAACAACACTACCTTTCCATTTTTAGACTATTTAACATATAAAGCATAAGATAAAATACCAGTATTACTAGTTTTTCTTCTTCCATCTAGGAGTCTTGAGCTTCTCCATATAAATTTTTGGAAATGTAAAGCTGGTATCCGGAAGACTGAATACACTTCAAAGCTGATTTCAGAACATACCTTATAGTATCATTAACCATCTTCTGCATATTAACCCTGTATCTTTCTATAATTCAATATACCTTATCTTCATACAGGAAAACAAATGTAAATAAAAGTGGTGTGATTCACACACAGTAACAAAATGGATATTTGATTATTGGACTTCCACAGGTATAATATCACTGAAAATATGTTTTACTGAATGTGCCAGTTGAGCAAGCAGAAAATTACACTTGGAAACATGTCAGCATCTATTAAAAAAAACCCCCAAAACTCATTACAGCTGTACCCATTTATATCAGAACTGAATTCAGACCTTCGTTTTATTCACAACAGAAAGTCAGGAATTATTAGAGTGGCTGCAAAATGGTTGTTATAAAAACAGAATGGTAGGATTCAGCGGACCAAATCTAGATGTTACAATTTGAATACCTATATATAAGTTGGTTGCCTAGGCCCTCTTTCTTATTAGTGAGGAAATTTAGAGGGTGCTTTTTATCCTGAAATTCCTATCTAGAATGGAATTCAGTTGCCTAAACATTGGTATCTATGAAGCCATTCCAGATGCCACAGGATATCTGAGACATTTCTACAGGGCTGACAAACATGACACAGAAGTGATTAGACACCTGGGCAGTACCTAAAGGCCAAGCAAGACACCTTCGGCATCTGAAAAGGAACACTGGATGCTTCTATTTAGGAAAGTGAATCTTGTGTCCAAAGTAGATATGGTGAATTGAGTTCTGTTCACTTTTTACCACTGACTCTGAAGGGACTGTATAGGTCTAAATTACGCAAAATTAATCACACCCTTGGAGTTAGCTCTAACAGATTTTATTTATTTTGAAAGGCATAGTTTAGAAAAAAACCTTACATCACAGAAATACTGATCTTGCCTATAAAGAGAAAGCGGTTTGCTGGACTGAGGAAAGTATTTCTCCATTATTTTCAAGACATTAGTAGATATATAAATAAATAAATTCATGGATTTACAAATCTAGAACAAATACATTTCTAAGTCTAACTGCAGACATGTAAACAGTCTGTAGACAAATGTCAGCAGTTTGCAAAGAGATTGGGAAGCTCTGTATTTATCTGTAAGATGAACTATTGTGACATTTGTTTTCCTTTATTTGCACAGAGGTATTTTACCGGGCTTGGTTTACACCCCTCGAGGAAGTGGTCCCAGATCCAGGCTTGGAGGCATTTGTAAAACTACATTTGCCACATTCCATGTATCCTTGAGCAACAGGTAAAACTGCAAAACCTGCAATGCAGCATGTCCACATCAGTGTTGTGCTGGAGAGCTTGGGTGGACACTCTGCCCCGGCTCTTCCATCATGAACACTAAGATACATGAGAAATTCAGATTTTCTTTTCTATCTCTAATTTCCTTGGCATTTACTTTATGTACGCATCATTTTTGTGCTCTTCAAGCCTACCCTCAGCTTCTTTCCAGAGGCTTTATATTTCCTGATGATAGTGAAACAGTACCTATTAATACTCTCTGTGTGTATGTGTGCATGAGCCTAGCTGCTGGAGGGGTCCACCTCGTACATACAGATAGATGTACGTATATGTATATGAATATACTTGCTTAGCCAAAGAGTGGAACAGGATGAGGCCACTGGTGCTCCACCTGTGTTCATGCGAGTGCTTTGTGCATCTGTCTGTGGTCTGTGCAGCATGCAGTGTATATATGTATATATGTAGTGTATGTGTGCTCTGCACCTGTGTGCCTAAGGGGAATACATGTTCAACCTTGCTACCGGTTGGCAACAGGGCATGGAGCTGCAGCAGCCTCACCTCTTTCTGGCTGTTGGAATCAGCATGATTTTAAATACTAACAAATACCTTTCCTGCTTTGTTTTGCTTTATTTTGTTTTGTTGTCTTTTCACAAGTTGTTCCTCAACATCTGTCTTTACCCTTGCTTGGCTTACCTGAGTTTAAGCCCTTTACTATTTTCTTTATTTGCGGAAATTAAAAAACAAAAACATCACCCATCCACCACAAAAAAAACAAACAAAAAAACAAAAACAAAAACAACAAACCACACACACACAAAAAAAAAACACACAAAAAAAAAAAAAACCCCACACCACCACCAAAAAGTGCTGGGTTTGAAGGGCGTCTTTTCACTTCCAAAAGAGTCTTTATTCTCCTGCTTAACAACATCAGCTCCTTTTCAAGGTTTGATTTGGTTTTGCTTTTTCTTGGGGAGAGGGGGTATGAGGGAGGTCCTCTCTGAGGCTCTAATTAAACACCTGCCATATGGCATTTGGCCTCAAATGTAACTAGTGGCATGCTTCTCTGTTTGACCAGAACTGCCTCAGGAGTGCTTAGCTTCCACCAACAGCCAGAAGGTCAATATGGGAACATCAAGGCCTCTAAAATACCTAGTTATGCAGAAGATGCCCCGTGCAGAGTGATATTAATGCATCTGAGCAAAAGAAGAATAAGCAAGAGAGAATAATAGCAGAATACCTGTTTCCATTACCACCAATCATCTGTTAAAGCAAATAACAAACAAAAAATAAGCCCAAATAGCACGGTGTTGGTCTCCCCACTCCTAAATGAACATACTCGTAACACAGTTGTGATTATTTTCTCCTTCTTTCCTTCTGGCCTCAGAAACCTGGTTTTCTTTTTCTGTTTTCTTCTTTGAAAATTCCAACACAGTTATGGACCTCACCTGTAATCTAGCAAATCTCCAGCCTGCTGATGTAGGGCAGTCTCCTTCTGAGGCAGAAGAAACAGGGCTGAAATTTCTGGAGCTAAAAAGGGCACTGAATATAAGTGCTGCAAGCTTAAACTGCACATAAAGCCTGCATCCCTGATATTTTCAGAGATGAAAAGGACAAAAAGCAAAAATCCTACAACCTATAAATTATATTTGTAGAGCACAGCAGTATAAACTTAAGGAAAAAATCAAGAAAAGCTCCATGGTTCATGTGAGGTTATGCAATTTCTATCAACAGGAAGAAGCACAGAGGGACAAGGTCAGGCAGAGGAGCCCAAATAACCTGGCCAAAGAGATGAGCCCTTGCCCAGCCCTCCCAAGGCTGTCCCTGGAGACCCTCAGGCCCACGGGCCACAAGGGCGCCTGTCACCCTGAGACAGTGGGGGAGAATTTCTCTGGGTCACCTTCTGTTACTGCTTTTCTGTAATAAAAATAAAAATGAGATACAAGGTAGCAATTTCCAAACACCACATATAATTTCAATCTGCCAAAATTTTAACATAACATTAAAGATCATCTGATATAGACTTCCCCTTACTACAGCAACCAAAGAAGAGGATGCTTCTCCAAATACTAAAAACCTGATAAAATGTGTATCAGTGTTTTATGACACCCTCTCCAAGGAATGTGTAATACCCCACTCAGCTGTGTAACACAGTAATGTAAAACCATAAATTCAGAAATAAATATGAACCTTTTCAGAACCAGGGCTAAGATCACCAAAATCCAACTCATATATAAGAAAAATGGAAAATTGATTTTTAAAAAATTAGTTTCCTAAAATAATATACAAGTGTAAGAACAGCTATTTGACTAAAGCCGTAGCCCAGTATTCTCTGTCGTCATTTAAGCAGTGGCCTTAAATGATGACAAAGGAAGAATAAGAACAGGGAACATAGATATGATCAGCTTGCCCCTAACATTTCTGCCTGCTTCCAGCTCAGGGGACCTATAAGCCCAAAGCTGCTTCTAAGTATTTGTTGTAACTCAAAGGATTTATCTTGTAGAAATAGTCTAATTATCTCTTGGGTCCTGATCAATTTCAGGATACCCAGCATTCTAAGTAAAGCAAATATTATAGCTGCTATATATATAAGGTTTTGGCAATTGTTATAAAAATTTCTAATGAAACTCTTAGCTGTTGTTCCACTAATAAGCAAAATGTTAAATTTTATGCTGTGCTACAAATGTAAATACACCAAGTACACCATCACAACAGAATAATCAAATAATATCTAATTAAGTTTTTCACAAGCACAGAATGCAGTAATTCTTTAGTGGGTTTATGTAATCAATAAAACACCCCTATATACATGGATAGACAGCTAAAAATGTAGGAAAATTATTTCAGATGCTAATATGCTAAGGAAAGAAATTTTAAAAACTTTAGCATAAAACTGACACGTACTTGAAAACCAGAAATTTAAATAACCACAAAGCAATTTTCACAAAGATCTCCTATCGCAGCAGCTGAACTGAATATCTAAAGTAAAGATAGGAGTACATCTCCAACACTTTTCTTTGCCCCATGAATTTTTTTAATGTAGTTTTTAATTTGACAGCCTTTGAGATAAAAATGTTCAAGTGCACTTATTTTGCAAGCAACTCTGAAGACATGAACAAACGTATCACTTAATATTCAAACTACATATTTTATTCCGAGAGGATGGATAGCTGAAAACAAAAATAAAAAAGCAACATAATAGAAAATAATAAAGACTAGTAGGTGATCTTGATTAGTGTTTTGCTACTTCAGAACTATTCCCTGACATTAATTTATCTTTTTATGTGCCTGTGAAACTAGAAAAAAACACAAATAACTTCTTATCATTTTGCTTAGAACATTGTTCTTAACACAAGGTATATTAAGATTCCTCAAAATTCATAGAATCATAGAATAGTTAGGATTGGAAAGGACCTTAAGATCATCTAGTTCCAATCCCCGTCTTTGGTTTCCCCATTTCTTCCTTTACTGGGATGCTAACACTGAACTCTCACTGAACAGATTTACTTGCCATGCTTCCATAAAAGATACATACTTCAGATGCAGTCACAGCAAAATGCAATTTTTCTCAGTAAACTAGTGAGCTCTCTCCCTAGGTAAAAGGACAGCCTGAAAATCTCAATGGTCACTGAAAGGCCTACCACGTCACTTCTTTATCCACAAAATATTTTCTGACAGTGGCCTAACTTTACACCTTTAAACAACCTCAAGCCAGCTTTGATCCCTAAAAGCAATGCCGCTATTTTAAAAACTGCAACTAAGCAAACTGCCAGCACAACTATTCCCCATTTCTCATGACAGAAGAAAAGATGAAGATGCTACTTATACTTTGACGTAGCAGTATTCAATATTGTTTGGTATCTGGATATCAGAATGACAAGTGCAATATAAATATGTAACTTGGAATTGCTTAGAATTGCTTGTAAACATACAATAATAACACTGATCAATGGTAAACCACTCTTTAAAATGAACGACAGCACAACATTACTAATAAAGGCACCTTGGAGGTAATGTTACTGAATGCACAGCCTGGTTCTGAGTACCTCCTCAGAATTCTCTTGGGAATTTATTACACTATAAAGAGAACTGAAAAAGGTGGACACTTCTGAGACTGCTCACTTGAGAATTCCATACTGCAGCTTACGGCACAGTCATTAGCACGTTATTTCAGATATAAAAGAAACAATAAGAGGATACTGTAGGAAAATGAACATAAAGGAGCCACAAATCACTACAATAATTCTTTATTTTCTGGAATGCATCCTTTCATTTTTCCTCCTATTACCCCTTCTGTGACATCATCAAAGAGTGCTTCAATGCAGAACAAACCCCACTAAAATGGAACAGAGTATTCAGGGCTCGAGTTAGACCCAGTTTCACTGGGACGGCTGCACATCTTGTGTTCAGCACCTCAGTTTCGCACATCTACCACAAACATAGCATATCACATGGTGGCACCTTCCCAGGAACAAATAAAAAAATAATACAAGAGAAAAAAAGATTATGATTTTTATAAAACTCATAAAATTATGCTCAGGGAAAAACAACCAGAAAAGACAGACATACGAAACTGAACAGAAAGAATAAGATGTTCTACTCCATTTGAAAGAACCTATCTCTGCAAATCCACAGAAATAGCATATTAACCCATCACATTTTAAATTACTGTATGGAACCATATCTTACTATATTTAGGTAAGATAGTCAGAACCACTAACTATTTATGTTCTTAAAAACTTCTGACAATAGATGTTTTTAAAAGCTCATTGAATGGTCATCTTCAATGATTCATGAAGGTCTAGGGAAAAAGTGGATGCTACCAAGCAAAGCAGACAGGCACTTCAAAGGCTGAGATGACTGTCAAGAAGATATTTCTGAAAGATGCAAACTGATAAATGAATTAATAGGACTGAAGTCAGTAAGGAACAAAGTAACTCCCTCATTTTTTCAAGGTAACACACAACTCTGCTTTCATCTCTGCTTTGGTGATTAATAGCAAAGAGTACCAAAAGAATACTTTAACATATAATAGAACATTTGTTCCTACTTTGTAGGAATCTTTGTCTGAGTCAGGAAGAAATGAAACAGTCATTAAGAAACAGCTCACGCATATATTCAATGTAAAATGTCAATCCTTGGTTTGCTGTATATTGTAGGCATCTCTGACTGTTCAGTCATGAAATTTGCTCAACGGCCTCTGCATTTTCTGCTTTTCTTTTCTCTCTGATACTCTCAGGCAAACAATGATCTATAGTTTACGTATGTACAACTCCATGAGATGTTGACAAGCTGACTTACTTTCTCAGTCTTCTGTAGTTTTAAAAATACGGACGTGACTCCTTGTTTCACGTGCAACAGGCTGGTTAAAACCATGAAATGACGACATATTTAAAGAACTAAAGTGATTTAAAGAGTTGTTGCCACTATACAATAGCCTTCAACACAGAGGCTGACTTTCTGCTCCTTTTTCAGATTTATTTCCTTTCGTCTTCTTTCACCATGCCATACAATTGGTCCGTCCTTTTAATAATTTGTCTTATGGTATCTTTTATGTCTAGGATCCCTACCTGAGCCATCATGAAAATCTAAAATGCACTATTTTTCCTGCCTGCTAAAACATGACAATAGTCTCCAGTTCTGTCTTCTCCCACACTGTAATTTTCCCATACAACCTGTGTTCTGTACTGACTCAAACTGTGCCTATTTCCACAGCATGTTTCTGTCTAACGACTGAAGCTATGCTTGATCACTGATCAGACCTTCAGGTGCTGAACTACTTCGACTGGCCTAGGATTTCATCAGGCCACAGCATCATGGTGTACACATCACCCTACTCCAACGATTTTGGCAGCCAAGCAGGGGGGTTGGACCTTATATATGCTTTCTGGTTCTGCTCAGTCCATTTGTAACATTTTGTTTTGCACCAATTTTTTCAAAACAACTAGTGTTAGGTAAGATATTCAGTAGAGTTATGGAGGTTTCTGCAAAAGTAATTAAAGGTTGTACATGTACACATAAACTTACATGATGCCACATCCAGCTGTACTCTATCCAAAAAGCTTCAGTGATTTGAGCCTGAATTACTGTAGATTGATATAGACAGTGTGACCTTATAGCTGTGTGACTGCTCCACAACATCAGTAGTTGCACTGGGGTTCTATGACATTGTCAGGGAGGTAGGAAGCAGCTGGCATTTACAAGTGAACCTGGTAGGTATTTTTGTTAACTTATTTATTCAACAGATGGATTTAAACCACAGTTAATTCAGTAATTTATGGAACCTAGTATAGGTCCCCATTAATAAATAATACGTAAAAGAATGCATATGTAAATAAATACAGCTACTTCAGCTATGAACAACTTTTCTCAGCAGCTATATACACATTCCCAATGTTCATATGCACTTGAATACAAGTACATTGTAGATATTAATAATTTGATGACATTTTATTTTGATTTTCTCTTGTCTGCACTTCATTATTTAATATAATAATTAGTATTTTGGACAAAATAGGAAATATTAGTACATACAAAATTTTATTTTTCTCTAGGTAAATGAATAGATAGAGTAGGGAAGAGGAATGAGAAGAAGGTAAGGAAAATGAGTTAAGTGGGGTTTATGACTTAATGTTTGCTTGTCTGGCTTTTGTAATTAGCGATTGATATTTCTTTCTAGAATGGAAGGAAACCTATAGCTGTAAGCTTAAATAGTAATAGCAAAATACAAAAAGCAATGTGCTGCAATTCAGCAAAAAAAAAGAACTTAGATTCATAAAACACGTGGACTAAACAAGGGAGATGGAAATTTTCAAAGCCTAAAGATTTCAGGAACTTTTTGAGCACATTTTAATACCTTAGACAGATTGATTTAAATAAAAGCTGTTGCCCACAGATTTACAAATCACCAACTTTAATACTAATATCCTTGAACATGTGATTTGGGCATAATTTCTCACCGTTAGCAATTTTTCACCTAATACTTTACTACTCTGTGAACCCCACTCCCTGCAACCACACAGAAAATACTTAGAACCACTTCAAGAATTTAATTTCATCTTCACATGACACAGTATTTTTTGTATTTCTTTCCCAAGAAGGCTGACATTTAAATTCTATAATTTTTGGTTTTATTGCATTAGCCTTCAAAGATGCTTCATCTTTTAATATTTTTACCACCAATAGTAAATTCAAAAGTCAAATTAATCTTATGGATGTCATCTAACTACTATTAAAGGTGCTGAGAAAAACCCATGCTGCTTTCTGTGTCAGCAAAAGCAAATAGGACAGAACGTTAACAGAAAGAAATTGATATTCTTACAGAAAAAAAAAATCTTAACTTGTGGATCCTTTATCACTTTAGTCAATTCCAAGTCTCTTTTGCAGCTTTCAAAATATAGAGGTCATGTTTTTAGAACAGAATTCAAATCTTCATTTTACATATGACAAGTGTATCAATACCACAAAAGGTATTTACTCTTCCTAACTAGTTTCCTGTGAAGGAAAACTAGAATATGCATTGTAATTAAACAGCTTGTGAGAAATTAATGGTATTGGAGTCTTGGAATAGATATTTAGTCTACAACACACACACACATACGAAAAAAATCATTAAAGTGCTCTAAAAGAAAGTGAAATAGATATATTTTTGATAATCTCAATCAGCTCATGCCACATAAATACAATTTCACAATGGAAATTTAAACATTCATTTTATTCTACCCAGTCTGCCTGTATTGGTAGACATTTCTACCAGAGATTGTCACAGGTGATTAATATAAGTAGAGTAGGAGTGAGAAATTGAGTAATGCAGCTCTGTATCATTACACTTCATGTTATTTGTATTTTTCCCAAGATTAGGTTCAGGTACTTGACTGAAATTCTTTTAGGTCCTTATCAAGTGTACTTGTTCACACAATTACAGTGAGCTACTAAATGTTGCAGCCATGAAAACATGATCTTCAGATCCAGCAGTAGAAGAAACATTGATAGGCATGACTTAATTTATGAAATGCTCTATAAGCGGCACTGCTGCCAGTGCCAGGTGTCTCCATACGGTGCCAGGTGGACATGCTAGCTTGATGAGGCACTACCTTGGGAACTTCTGCATCACACTCCTTTGAGTAGTGAAGACATGTCCTCATTAGCAGAGCAACACACTGACTAAGGGAAGATGATTGCTTCTATATGGACACTGCTCAAAATCAGGAATGGACATGAGGTGTATAACTGCAACTGAAAAGTAGAGTTGCTTGTAGCACAAGAAGAAATAGGACACAGACTCAAAATCTTCAAAGCTGTGTAGCAATGTCTAAAGCTCAGCTTCTGTGTAGGGCACTTGAAATACCACAAAGTAGCTAAAAACATACTTTCAGTTAATCTCACGAGCCTTGCTTAACTTGGGAGAAAAGAAGAGAGAGCAGACTTTAACCTGTTCACAGATCTGCTTGGACAACTGTCATGAACAATGACAGGCCCAGAAAAGCTGATTTTCATGGAGATAGTCAAAACTGGACAAAACATAGCCCTGAGCAACCAGCTCTAGGTTGCTGGTTACCCTGCTTAAAGCAGAGGACTGGACTAGATGTTCTCCAGAGGCTACTTCAACCATCATATGACTTTGTGAGGACCCCAGTGTACCCACCTACTGCATAGGTGTAAAATTGCTGAGCCATGGCTGACTCGAAAGGATTTCTTGTTCTGTTTCCTAGAATTGCTGACAGTGCAAAATTCCTGCTTGCTTTTTCTTTTGCAAAGAAATTATGAAGAAATAGCAATGACTTTCATCCTAAATCAGGTGAAGACTTTTCTGACCTGTGCAAATGCCTGTGAAATAACAAACTACTAAAATACAATTTGCACCTTTAACGTTTTGCATGTCAGAGAACTTCAGAGATGACTTCAGCCTTTACATAGAGTGAGTGCCATTATATCTATTAATTCTATTATAGAGATACTTAATTTGGAGTAAATGGAGTGCTTCCAGAATAAATTACACGGAACTAAGATATGTGAAGCTTTCATAAATCACCACTTTTTTTCTCTGACATAACCAGTGTTACTTCTTTCTATATCTTTTTGACAGTAACCTTTCTCTATTTTCTTTTTTCTTTATAGCAATTTCACTTGTCAGTATCTATTGTGCCAATATCACAATGAAATGATACAAAAGAGCTGATTACTAAACAGACCCAAAACTCTTGTGAACATGGCACAACCCAACACTGCTGTGTGACACAATGTCTTAGATCTCAGCAGGAATTGCCCTTTTTATGTCCTGCTTACCATGGATGGCCACACTATTCTGAATGAGCCCTTCTTAACACTGAATAGAGTTGAAAATACACAACTGGTGTACCACCTGTCTAGAAGAGGCAAGGGAATATGTGGCAGCAAGCTGGCCAACTTGGTGAGGTGGGCTTTAAACTAAAGGACTCGAGGGGCCATGATCCAAAGTTGCAACGCTCATGCCATCATCTTCAACTGGGGAATAAGCCAGGCCAACCAGAGGAGAAACAAATGGTGGTGGAGTGGAAGGATTACTTTCCTTTAACATTGTGTTTTACAATCTGCTTGCAGCACCCGCTGGCACCAGTGAGCACATCTAATAAACTGGTAAGGAAGTAAATGTCTGGTATAAGAAATAAACAAAGTAAAACAGTAATTTAGGGTGTTTGGGCTTTTTTTTTTTTTCCTAGTAGATGTACTTTCCCAGCCCTTGCAGCAGCAAAGCATCCATAGTAGTTATGTTTTCAATACAAGCATCTTGTCCAGAAACACACCAATGCTGCATCTTCCATCCTGTTTCAGGGTGCTATTGATCTTCCACAGCTTAACCTGCTCTTTCTGTCATTAGGTTAATAGCTGAATTGTAGTCTTAAAAGAGAAAAAAAATATGGTACAGAACCTATGCTAATTTTATATGAATAATAGAAAATATTTCTATTAAATTATTATTTTATAGAAAAAAATTTCCAGTTTGACAATAATCCCAGCTCTTACAGTCTGATTGAGTGCCTGACCTTCTTTCTTTCCCTTGAATACGCCTTTTTATAGCTTTCTTCTAGGTATCTACAAGCAAGAAGGGGAGTAAAAGCCGCAGTTAATCACCTTCTGCTCTAGAGATCACAAATGGGTCAAGCATAACTGTCCTGTATCTGAAAGAGTAGTGTTAAATAAACAGAAATAATGTCTTTAGGTATAGGCACACTGGTGTGGTAATATAGTTGAAAATTCTTCACAAATACAGCCATATGTGTGAAATACAGTAGCACAGTTCTTTCTCTGTTTATCATAAGGCCTTTTATACAAAAGTAAAACTGTCATCCTCTGGTGAAAAGCACATATGAAATATTTGAATGATTATGTGGCTTTTAAAGTTTCAGCCAACCTTTGCAAGAGCTTCAGCATAAACACAGTTTTATCTAAAAACAAACATGAAAAGAAATACTACAGTCATCGCCTGCAAAAGTAGAGCCTGCTGGTTACTATTTTTTTAACAAATAACTCTGCCAAACAGAGAGCTTCTTCCTCAAAGACTTCATTATCTAATACCACAGCTTTGCAAGCACTTTTTTTGTGTCTGGCTACACACATAAGCAGGTCCTTTGATTTCAGCAGTATTTTCAGTCAGAGGAATCTCTGACTGCATTTACCTTCCAAAATGCCTTTTCATGGTCTGAGTTTATGCAGATGACAAAGTCAAGGGAAAGGAAGCCTGCAAGAAAGATGAATCAGAGGGATTTGGGCAAGGCTTTTTATGCTATTGTGGGAGAAAGGTAGGTGCTTCTTCAAAAGAGCTGCTTAGAGAAGAAGCTTAGCTCAGGGCTTCCCAATCACCTTCCTGCAGTCTATCCAGCTCTATGTGCTGTTTAGAAAGACTAAGAAGATTAGCCTAGGAAAAAGCTCAAACTCGCATGCCTAAATTACAGGTTAAAATCATGCTCCATTATTCCCACTGCAGACCAGGAACAGAGGCACATGAACAACCATGTGGTAGTGGTATTAAAATGAGCTGGTTTAGACTCTAAGTCCACCTCCCTGACTAGACTAGAGATGTAATGTCCTGGAGTAGCAAATATGAAAACTTCATCCTCAAGGCATTTTAGAACAGAAAAAGGTTCTGCTTTGTTTCTCTCCCATAGGCCATGCATGCAGAGATGCCAGCTTGTGAAACATTTCCTTTCAGCAGGAAAAATATTTCATAAAGTATATTTATGGTGATACTGCTAGTGTTGCAGTCTAGCTCTCCAAATAATTTCTGTATCTAAGAAATACTGAAAATCAAACTGTTACAATATAAAAAGTTACAATGCTAGGCAATTTTAATTCCTACATAAATAGGAATAGTAGGTCAGACAAATTTGCTACTTGCAAAATTTGTTACTTAAAAGTCTTAAATACTATGCTAAGTTGACACACACTTAAACACTCATATATGGGAATGACGTATTCATCTAATAAGGTTTTTGTTGGTAAGTATGATGTTTGATTTCACTTGTATAACGTCACATGCCAGTGATCCAATCTTTTATGTCTACATGGCAAATATATTAATGCTTTCAGTTTACATAATTTTTTTTTCCTACCTCAGATGTGTCAGCAGGCACACAAAGAAAGTAGGTAAATAGCTCAGTGCCACTCCATCTCTAAAATAACATATACTTGTCATGCAAAAAATAAAGTCTTAGCAGTTACTAATTTTATGAAAGCATCATTACATCTCAGGGCTTAAATAATTATTGTAAACAATTTTGTCTTTGCAATTTTTAATAATTACATAATTTTAGCTACTGTGCATTTGTTTGGCTAAGAAAAAATAATCCAAAATAAAAACTTCCCTTAACATACAAACATGTGTTTGTCTTCACAATTTGCCCAGAAAAATCCTCACACCTCTTTGAAAGCCATTCAGGTCTTTGAAAACTAACAATTTTATTTTTTTTTTCCTATTTTCAAATTATTTTCAAATCCTGGCATTTCCCCTTGTAGGCATAGACTGAAAGGAAAGATCTTAACACTCAGGCTTTGCAGCCATTCAATTTACCTAATCATCCATCACTTTGTGATTATACTGAAGGGCCCTCACTTTGCACACTTTACCCTGTGTTCCAAGATTTTGGGCAACAGGGTTATACAATCCCAACAGCCTCAAGTTTTGGGGTTTTTTTTCCAGCTCTGTAGCAAACACTAGAGAGTTTAATCCACTGTCAGAGACATTTGCCCTTTCAAAAAGCAATGCAATCTGTAAGACTGGAGAACTGCAGAACAGCTGCTTCAAAACACGATGAAGAAAGTGCACTGAACGACTGCACTTGCTAACTTTTTAATAGTGGAAGAAAATCAAACCTAAGATACAGCACAGGCTGGAGCATTTGGCCACCCTTCTGTGAATCTCCTGCATTTCATCTTTTTCTCTATCTGTCACAGAGTATAGTATTATAGTGTTCATTTATTTATTTGATTAGTCTCTTCTGATTTATTTATTAGTGTTGGGCCAGGTAACCAGTTGCTACTGCTTACTGAAATGAAAGAACCAGCAAATCACTGTCCTCAGTGCCCCACTTTCAGTTCGTGTTTCCTCCAACAGTCAAAAATTTCTGTCATTCTGCTAAGACGATCCCTTTGTTCTAGATGATCATAGCAGTGGGATTTTGTAACATGGCAACTCCTTCATTATAACAAACAATGGCAAATACCTGTGGAACAGTAAGTCCTCATAACATTGTGAAAATCATAGGCTTTCATGCTAATAATAACTTCAGTAAAAACAGTGATTTTTTTAGCCAGTACAGCTATATGAGTTGCTATTATAACAATGATGCTGCAGGCATCTTTACAGCCATCATACTGAATCCACACTGAGTGAGTAACTGTACCCAGGGAGTATAACAAGCAAACCTTAATAACAGACTCGGTAAGAGATCTCAGTCATTCTGACATCTTCGGTGCAAGACTGGCTGAGAATACCCAAGGGCAAAAGCCACAAGTAATTTGTAGCATTTCACAGTTACATTAGCACCTCTAATTGTAACTGACAGGGCAATTAAGGCTGAAAAACATCCCAACGGCTTGTACATGATGACTGTCCCACTGAAACAACAGATCATGTATTCTATTTGGAGAAAAAGTGCTTCACTTTATTTTCCTTCATTGAAGTAGATATTCCAGTTCATCATGCCTCATTAAAAGGTTTGTTTTGCTATAAACGTCATTATTTCAAACAATCACAAGCCTTTATATCAAGCATAGAATGTAACAATTCCCTTCTCACTACAAGTACCAGCATGATTCTTTTTTAAAAAGGATGTTAATCACTGTATATAATGGTTTTAAATAATGAGTCTTAGAATAGTGAACGGGCAATATTCTGAATACAAATACATTTAGGACACATGTTCCCCATCCTATTTTTTTTTTCCTCTTTTATAAACAAAATCCTGACGGTTTCCCTCATGTGCCTGGGTTTGCCAGGTTTTCTTATACTGGTTTTCCTATCAGCCTTCCTTCCTCCCACATAACACACGCACAGCTCCCTGTTGTGAACAAGCCAAGTTATGTCCAAAATTAATGAGTAGTTAAATTCTGTACCACAAATTTACAATAATTTGTTTCTGTAAAAACTCGGTGCTTAGGGCCCAATATCTACTACATATATATATTTGCAGGGGAGAGAATATGCAATTAGATCTACTCTAATCCCAAGAGACTGAATGCCCATAGTAGTTAGAGTGTGTTAGGTATAATCTTCAGGCACACCTTACAGACAAGTTTCATCTGAAAGGAATCCTGTTTACTTGCTCCAGAACTGCTCTACAACATGAACTGAAGCAACTGAAGATGATTGAGGAGTTTGTATCAAATGAACACTCCTGATCCAAATTAAAATCCTAATGTAGACACGTGCATCTGTATCTGCTTCTTCAAGTAGAAAGCAGGTTGGTAACATGTTCATAACTTAGGAGGAAAGTATTCCTCTCCATTTTCTGCACATATACTCAGGATTTAAAACAGGTGGGATATTTTTTCTCCTCTGAGAATTCTCTCACACCTTAGCTGATGACTGTTTAATTTCTCAGTTGCATCCTTACTAGTAACTTCCTATATACATTTGTATATTAAAGATTAATAATATCTAGCCACACTTTACACAGCTGTAATTATAAGCACACAGGGGAGAAACAAAACAAAAACATTAATCCCAAATCCCCAACCCTTACGCTGCACTGCAATCTTAAAGAACATATATGAATAAAAATAGTCTGAAGGCTGAATAATGATGTAACTAACTTTGGCAATTAATAAAATAGATTAATAAAATGACTGGTCTTGGAAAAATATCCAGCTTTATGTTCAAAATGTGTCACAGGTCACGTTAAAGGTGAGCAGTGGATTTTAAAGTGTACTTTTTTTACCTTCCAAAAATTACACTCAAGACAGAGCACATAAGGAAAAAACAAAACAAAACAAACAAACAAAAACACCCACAAACAACAGCAACAAACAAAAAACCCAAACACAACCCAAAACAAACAACAAAACCACCTAACCAAAAACCCCACCCAAAACCATACTTGCAAATGTCACGGCAACATATGGAACTTTGCAGGCCTGAAAAGCAAAGTGAATCAATTAAGATGCCACCAATATGTTTAGAGAGCAGGAGAACTTGACAAATGAAGAAAGGCTGAATGAACCGTGTTTGCTTACCCTGGAAAAAAGCAGGCCTAGGAGGCATCTCAAAACGTACTTTATAAAGGTACAGAGAAGGATGGGATACTCTTTTCACAAGGATGCACACTGACAGAACAAGAGGCAACCTGCACAAATTGCTCAGGGGAAATGCTGTCTGGCACCCTTGAACACATGGAACATGATCACTTAAACACTGGAATAGGTTGCCCCAAAAATTAGTGAGATCTATGTCACTGAAAATGCTACTCAGCTTGACAGAGTCCTGAATAACCTAATCTATGGCCCTGACTTCTTCCTGAAGATTAGACCAGTGATTCCAGAGGTTCCTTCCTAATCCAGGCTTTTCTGTTTCTAAACTCCGTGTAACAACAGAAGTTTTATACACAAGGTGAAAAACTATTATCTTTTTTTCCCTTTGGAATCCTGAACTGCAGCAGTTAATGCACACTTTTACTTTGAAAAGGATAAATGGCAGGATGCATTATTTTATCTAATCACACTGCAAACAATGAGAAAAGAACTGAGGCATAGGGTGTATATGCTCGAAGTTTCTATCTTATCAGCTACAACTTGGTTCCATCAGCAAAAGACAGAGGTATGCTCATGTGATGAGGGCTTTAAAGAAGCAGAACATCTTCTGGAAGCCCTACATGAGCCATTATAGGGAGAATCAGCCTTGTCCTTCTCTATTCCTCTCCCAACAAAGGCTTTTGGGGAAGAATTGGAAAAAAAAAGAAAAAAGAGAAATATCAGGTAATAGGCTAGATAAGGAGTCTTCTTTTCAGCTGAAAACTGAGGGACAATTTGAACACTTTGAGTTTCTGTTGCTTTTCATCTTTCTAAAAAAAAGCTAGCTCTCTTTGAGATTGTGATTTGTAACCTGGCTTTTATCATGGCAATGGCCTACTACAGACTTCCAAAGGAAAGAGGATTTAGCCAATGTCTTTCTCTATTTGTGTTTGGTCAGCTCTGGATACCCTTGGGCTGGTGGACCAGGACAGTGATGGCTATTCAGGAATTGCTTCTGATATGGAAGTTAAATGCTGGTGGCTTTAGCATTTGCAATTGCAATTGCAAATATGTAGATGAAGTAAGTACAGAAAGAGTCAGATAATTCAGTAATACAAACAGAAAACTAGTTTGGGGTGGTTTGTTTCTTTTTCTTCCTGAAAGCTGTGAGCTGCTTGTTTAAATATAGCTAAGGCCAAATTAAGTTTGTTAAAAGAGATTTTGACAGCACATGGCATAACTTATAGAAGTTGAAAATAATGGAATCCTTTTGTAGAATTCAAGACACTGTTGCAAATCACAGCTGTGATCAGCTACCATATTAATGAATTCTACCATATTAATGTATTCTTTAAATTAATAACTATGGAGCTGCATTGTTGTATTAGGCCTATACCCATAGGCATACAATGACCAATACACTGGTCAAAACCAGAAAGTATCTAGAGAAAAGAGGCAAACCCCAGGAAGCCTTTACCTTAAGATCCAGTGCTATTGCTAGTTCACCTTCTAAATTTAAATTAAAGCAACTGAAAACAACAAAAGCAAGCAGTGTCTTCACAGAAGCCACCCCCTAGTATTGCCTTGCAGAATAAAGAGCTGTAACAAAGCTTCTCTTTTGGGGTCTGCAACAATGAGAGTTCATTCTTCTCCACTGGGTGGCAACCTAGGATGCAGTAAAATTAAAAAATGCTCCCTTCGGATAACCACGGAAAAAAAAGCTTTTGCTTCTGTTGGTGTTGTACTTGGCAATGTACCTGGGGAAGACAAGAAACTTTGAACAAAGGTGACTGATTATGGCCTAATCAGATTGCATGCAGTTCAAACAAGTATTAACATAAACCCCCAAACCTCCCATTTCTTGTTTCTCTTCGATCACAATAGGGTTATGAAATGTGAGTTGTAGTTGCCATTAGAAGCATTTGAAACTAATGCTGAATTCTGATATTTCTCACATGCATCACAGTTGTAGTTCTGCAGGTTTTTTTAAGATGAATGATTTTAATAAGACACTTGAATTTATACCAAGTAAAAGGCAAATAGGGAAAAAATCTACATCTCTGATTTAAGATACAGAATGTACTTCCCCTGTCAAAATTCTCTAGAACAAGGACTTCTTTACAAAATACTTGTAAACACACTCTATTTTCTATAGTTATTCTGTGGCTATCAGAAGAAAAAAAGGAATAATAAAATGACAGAGTCCACTTTATCATTGTTCTACTATGATTAATGTGACTGATGAAGTGAAAATAAGGAAATGGAGTGCAAAGAAGAATGGTTTGAAGTGGAGGACAAAGTAGAGACAAGAATATGGAAATCAATGGGGAAATGGTGTGGAAAATACTACATGAGAAAGGCATGGATATACAAGGTAAATAAAAAAGTTATGAAAAAATTATGGGATAACAGATTAAAGGAAGAAAAAAAAAAATCACACTGGTATTTTCTTCCAGGAAATAATAGGAAATAACATATATGTATGAAATTGAGAAGAAAAAAGCATCTTTCTGTTGGAGTGGGGAAGCCCATAAAACTTCTGCTCTAACTTCTCACTCTCATTTCCTAGTTCTGAGGGACTTCTGCAAAGCAGGACATTGTGAATCCACAGTACACACACCTGGAAGTGAATGCACAAGTGTGAGTGATCATTAAATTACAGCTGGCTTATATTCATTTGAGTGCCCAACAGGACTTATTTTTCCTTTTTTGTAAGAAGAAAATTGTTCAGAAATACCAGTATCATATCATGGAGAAGAAATTCAAATGAAGAAATGTCTCCACTCAAGAACCCCGACTCTCTGAAGGATCTCTATGCAACCACTCTCTAAGTTTAGACAGCAGGGACTTTGAATAAACATATACTGCTACACTTCGTCCCTTCTGTTCCTTGGGTATAGCCCCCAGTTTCTGGCAAGTGATAGAAAGCAGACATTTACTGTAACTTTATGAAGAGTCCTTGATGAGTTGTTCTTTGAATTTGCCGAGCCATTCTTTGAACACAGAAAAACTGTTGGCTTCCAAAATACACTGAAACAGAGATTATGTTACTTAATCATACACTATGTGAATAAGTATCTTCCATTTTTAGTTGGCTAGACAGATGTCATATATTGTTGGTAACTGTGAAGGACTATTGCCTGTTCACTCTTTCAAATTTATGATGTTGGAAATCTGCTTTAGAGTTAGATCTCCAAATGTCCCAAGAAAGTTGTCTTATGTAAAGAGGAAACCACAGGCACAAGAGGACATATTATTGTCACTATTAACCTGATTTCCCTTTTCTTTATTTTTGGGGGGGAGAGGGAGTGATGAAAAACATGCCTCAGGGTTGCTAGTTTTAACATGCTATAATATAATACTTTTTAATGTAGATTCATCATGGGTTATTATAAGTTTGATTATATTGATGCTGAATTTTTGTTTGTTTGGAAACAAAATTTTGTAGCAGAAATGTTACCTATTTCTCAACTTTTCTGATGTTATCAAGATATTCTAATTAGTTTGAATCCCCTACAAATACTAAGGTAAATGAAAAAATATATTTTAACTTTAATAAATGCAAATTTTTATAGAACAGCAATGATATTTTGAGACCAATGTGATAATAGCAATATAATGCCTTACTAGAAATCCGGCTTGCTTTCCAAGTGTTTCCTTCAATTAGCAGCTGATCTCAAGATTTTAATATGACTTCCCACAGCTGGAATCGATTTATTTGACAATGTCTGTCCTCAGGCTTAGCTTCCCCAAATGGAAGCTAACTTCAGACTGAAATCTCCATTTCAGAAGATTTCAGTTGATGGATTTCATATATCTCCCAGGTTTACCTCCTGCAAACTACTACAGTTACATAATTCATATACCTTCATATCTCCCAAAAAGCTCATCCCAATTGTTCAACACCTAACTGAGAAAAAAAAATAGAGCAGACTATAGTACGTATCTGTACCTCTTCATTGCAGGCAGACAGGTGAAGTACCATTACTCCTAGATGTACACAATTTTAAATGTATAGCTCAGAATTATTTTATACATCCAAATAAATGAGAAAAATGAACTTATTACACCACCTATTTATCGAAGGTGAGATTGCGTAAGCCATGAGTTACTCTGTCCCTAGAGAATTTTTTTCTCTTCTTACAAAATGATAATCTTATCTATTTAACACCTATTTTATGTTTATGGAAGAGGGTTGGGTTTAAAAACAAAACAAAACAAAAAAACCAAACCAAACCAAACAAACAAAAAACCAAACAAAAAAACCCCTACAATGCAAATTCCAAAACAGTTAAAATCTTTCTGGAGGTGTTGGAAGTATTAGAGAAAACTGCACATCTGAACAACTGTAGGACCTTTTTACATAAGGCTTCTCTTCATGTATTCCACAACAATTTGTGTACACAGCTGAGACAAGAGTTTTTCTTGTCATGAGCATCTGTTTGATTCAGAGTCTGTGCTGTACCTATCACTGCGAACTGTTCCAATGACAGTGTTGAAGCATTTGCCATGTAGTCTCTCCCTACAGAGGATTTCAGAGCCTAGAGGAATTTGAAAGAAGGAAGAAGGGAACAGCAATTCAATGAGCTTCAGCTGATGTTCAGAAAAGCTTGTTTTTCTTTTACCTTCAGTGGCCATCTTCTGGTGGCATTTTACTACCAAAGGTGCACAATCCACCTGTAACTACAGCTCCCTAAGGCACAGGGTAAAAGTAACCCATTTCTGTATTTTCTTTCTGATAGCCAAGAAATATGCTTTGAATTGTCTCTATTTATTCTCCTAGGGTACAAACCTTTTTCCATCAGACTTGCATGTCCTTGAAGGCAAGATTCTAAGCTACACAGCCACTCTATGCTGTTCACTCCAAGTAATTATAGAGGTTAGAAACAGCCAGTCCACTAGCACTAAGCAGGATGTGTCTTCATTGACTAATCAGATTCAAGAAGTCCAGATTAGATGCCTAAATTTTGCATATCTAAACATGTCAGTTGAATCTCATCTCCAAAATTGACTTCTTCATATACTCAAATATAGAATCAACTGTATTGACTGAAACACAGCTAAATTATTTTTCATTGTAAAACTTTCACAGATGCCTAAGCAAATTAACAATTTCTGACTGTTTGACATAACTTTTTTTCTTTTTCTGCACATATATTCCTTTACAATGCAAGTAGGAGCACAGAAGAGGTGTCAGAGTCTAGCCATCAGCTCCTGAACTGGCAGCTAAAAACTTCTCCTTTGAAAAACTAATTCTTCAGATATAAAAATATGGATTTCAAATTAAATGATTACTGCCAAGATCCCTGTGAATACAATCTGTGCTGTCAAATGGCTGAAGGGCAGTACTCCAGAATGAGCTTTCATTGGTTTGGATCACAAGTCAAATCTTTCCTGTGCTAGAAATACATGCAGTCAAGAGCCAGTTGCCCTTATCTTGGGATTCCTGTTCAAGGACTTGAAGAAAATACAGTGATAATCTGAAAATGCAGAAGGCTTTTGCACAAAAAACCCCAAACAAATAAACAAAAAAAATGGTTTATACAGTCTCTCTCCATTAGCTGCTGTCTAGAAACCCTGTACCATTCAGCACTGCTCTTCTATCGTTCAGTATGGTTCAGTACTGCAGTGTGTTAACTGACCGTGTTTAATATTTTTCAATGGAAAATGAAACATCTTTCTATCAAGAACATTGTTTGCTAGGGCTTTTAAATTAGTTTTTATTTATATTAAACAGCTTCTGTGCAAGGATTTCAGGAGGCACTGGTAATGCATTTTTCTTTCCTAAGAATAGAACACATTGCTTTGATGTTTGAACTGAAGGAAATAATATTAGCTATCTGCCATGCTATCTTTGTAGATTCCAGAAGTATTTCATAAAACAAACAAAAACCCCCCACAGTTTTATCAGACTATAAAATAGGATAGGCTTATTACTTCCTCTGTTACTGCTGTACTCATGCGTGATTCAACGGTTTTAAAGAAATCAGGATATGAAAATGAGACATATTAAAAGAAGGATTAGTAAGAACATACTTTTGTGTACAGGCACATAGGCTCCTCTCAAATATTGTTGCAATCATACTGGGAGAAAGGACACAAACACACCCATTTGTATAGCACTTCATAAAAACTGGAGATGTAAAACCTGGAGCTCTAGATACATAACTTCTCCTACCTTGAAAACAGGGCTAGGAAACAGAGGGAAAATGAAAGGAAAATTTCATATTCTTCCCATAAGCACCCTAACTCTCTCCAAATCCATTCCCAAATTTATCTAACCTTTAAAATGAAATAACTTTAAGAAACCATGCAAGACAGAAACATTTATACTTTATTCAAGAATATGTTTCATTTTTGACCAAAGGTACTGAAAGAGCCGAGTGGTACTTGGTCCTGCACAATCCTTTATACTGCTTACCCAGTTACCTTCACAGAACACTTTGACCAGATCACCACTCGCAAAAACTTATCAACATTACTATATGACATTACTTTCAGTATATCAATCAACATGCATACCTAATTTTCTGATGAAACAGCTCAAACACTTAGGTGTAATGGTTCTGCATCAATCTCTCTGGTTTAACACTTAGTGTTTAGGGTATTTTGGTTTTCAATCTCAGCACAGATACTTTGCAGATATTTTAAAGTTAGATAACATAAATTCTACTACTACCTTTAGACTGACACCCTTTACAGCCAAGGAGGAGAAACAAGTCCTTCTAGAAAGTTCTATCCAACTATTTAAAGACTAAACGAACTGCATCCTACAAGGGTCCATTCAGCTCTTTACCGAAAAAGAGGTCAAGAGTCCCATTCAGACATGCATTCCTTCACAGAAGTACCTAGAGTAGAACAGATGAAGATTATCACAAGTTTTAACATGTCCAGTTCTTATTAATGTAAGTCATAAATGTGTTTAAAAATTAACATGACAGAGATTCATGACTTGCACTCCTTAGGAGGAAAAGCTACATCTTTTTAAACAGCAATATGCTATAGTGCAATCCCTCCATTCACAGGCATGAGATTTTTCTCAAATACACAAAATGAGTCCTAACAGTTTGAAGGAAGGTCCTGCCGGTGCTCCTGCCTATTATAAGCAGCAGAGAGAGCTCTTTTACTGTGGAAGGAAAATAGTTCATTGTGAGTTTAGACTGGTTTACATTTCATATTTTCTTTCTCTGCCTCACAGGTATCAAGTATGCATTTGCGAAGAATCTGCATTATCTCAAGTTTCACGCATGTAACAACATAATTTGGATGCTTTCATCTGTTCTTCAGAATAATGTCTCATGTGAAAGCTTAGGCACTACCTGAACATGAAAACCTTTCAGATTTGGACATGACTACTCACACTAGTGCTTGACTGCAGCATGGTATATATAAGCATGTTCATGTTTCCTTTTCATTAGTTTTTGTTTCAGTCTTCTTTCAGAGATAGTTGTTGTTGTGGTTTAAGCCCAGGCCATAAATTAGAACCACGCAGTCTGCTTCCCTCCCTACCTTTCTTCCCCCCACTCCTGGAGGGACGGGGAGGAGAATCGAAAGAATGCAACTCCCACGGGTTGAGATAAGAACAGTTTAGTAACTAAGGTATAACACAAATCACTACTGCTACCACCAATAATAATAATGATAAAGGAAATAACAAGGGAAGAGAATACAACACCTCACCGACCGGTACCTCGCCCCCACCCCACAGTGATCCAGCCCTTCCAGGTACTCTCAGTTACATCCCCGGGCATGACGTGCTATGGTATGGAATACCTCTTTGGCTACTTTGGGTCAGGTGTTCTGTCTCTGCTTCCTCCCGGCTTCCCCTCCTCCCTGGCAGAGCATGAGACTCACAAAGTCCTTGGTCAGAGTAAACATTCTGACCCGCAACTGAAAACATCGGCTTTATCAGTATTATTCCCAGGCCGAAAATAAAAAGCACAGCACTGCACCAGCTACTAAGGAGAAAAAATGACTGCTACTGCTGAACCCAGGACAGTTGTCACTGAAGCATTCATAGCAGATGTGTGCTTGCCTACATGGCTAAATTTAAAACATCACCTGGAACATATTAAACATGTAAATACATTAACTGGGCTACCAAAACATCATTAAATTTCTGTGTGGGTTACTACACTTAACAATTAAAATTCTTTCTGAATTAAGGTAGCTTCAGTTTGATTCATTCATTCAATGAACTGGCTAAAACATGAGCTAACACAAGTGATTTCTAAACTTACAATCTTCATTAATTCAGCTTAATTTTCCCAACTGCCCACACGTGAATGAGTGCTAAAAAAACTTGGCCCTAAGAACGCAGTGTTAGAATAGAAACAGTTAGAATAAAATAGTCATTTTAATGAATATAAGACAACTTGTGTCTCCCATCACATAATTCTAAAGGAATACAAGAAGAAACTGAGCTGCTAAGGAAGACAAGAAACCATAACTGTTATTAAAGAAAACAGACCATACGGTATTTTGAAGTACATGCTCATACACTCACAGTTGTGAATGGCAGATTAGTTTTACTTCATTAGACAGGATCTAACAATTCTTTTGACTACAAAAGCAGCAAGAAGAATTTTAGTGAATTGGAAAGTATAATATTTATTTCTAGAAAAAAAAAAGAGTGAACTTGTTATTTCAATGCATTAATAGAACTGTATGAATACCAATTATTTATCATCTATATTACACAAAAAACATCAACAAAATCAAGCTGTACACATAAAAATCTACAGCATATTCATCAAAACAGAACTACATAAAGCATATATTTTCTTTTATGGAGAAAAGCTTACCAGAAATTTTCACAATTAGATACACAGGAAAATCACTGGGTTTTTTTGCATAAGACACCCAACCAATTTCCAGATTTTAAAACCCACCCTTCTTGATATCTAAAAGTCATCTGTGAAAACGTAAAACACAAAAACCCCAGCATCTAAGTTTCAGTAGTGTATTTTCACAGTCAGTACAGGATATTCAATGAAAATCTGACCTAGAGCTGTCAAGAGAAAAGTTTTCAGCTGATGCAACATGGCAATACAAAGATTGAAAGGAACATCTGTAGATGCTACAGTGCTGAACATCAGTACTCAGAAGTTTCCTGTCTGGACTGGTAAGCCAGCAGTGTTTATAGAGGACTGCTGTGAACATTAAAATGAAGGAGGACCCCATAGAAGATATCTCACAGCCCTAAATATAACTGAAATAATTCAATGAGAGCTGTTCCATTAAATTGCCATGGCTAGGGGTGATAAATAATTTGGTTTTAGAAATATAAAATGTTCAGAACATCTCTGTGTATAAGGGGCCACATTGTATAATATCACTAAACTTATTGTTTGAAAGATATTCTATATATCAAAGTTGAATTCAGTTAGATCATATTTCTTTTATAAGAACCTCAGTAAGGCACAAATACACAAATCTTCTGTCTAGTGTCATCTGCTATGATTCACAGTTATTGATTTTATGTTAGGCTTATTTCTGAACTATGAAGCAAAGCCTCTTGCATGAGTTTTCCTTGGTATTAAAATGAAACCTTATTATATGAAAAGGAGATGATATATTTTTTTTCCCCCTCCACTGTTTCATGCCATAAACTGTGGTAAAGTAGTCCTAAATTCCCTAGGAAAAACTCGTAAGAGTCATCAGATCTCTAATACTAAATTTTGGAGTAAGTCTATTTTATTATGGCTGTGTAAAATGAAAGAAGAAAACACTCCAAAATGAAGGTATGACAATGCCATAATTCAGTCTCTTAGAATATCCTTGGTCACTGTTCTTTCTTGTGCTATCTTTCAACAGTCTTCTGTGACTTTATAAATGCTTTTATTTATTTAATATGGATCTAATAATGTTTTTCAATTTAAAAGTCAATACATTTTGTAAATTATTATCAGCTTAATAAAAATTAATTCACCCAGTGTTACAACCCTTCTATTATAACCCCTGCTGTGCATGACAAATGATTCGAATTTCTCTAGGACAAACACTACAGAAAATTATATATTTGATCAAGCAAACAAAAGGAAAAATAGATCATTTATTCTGAGGTAACCAAATTCAATACGTATTTTGCTACTGTTATGTAATTAAATTAATTCCATTCTGAAGTGTCATGAGATTTATCTAAGCATATATTGAGAGCTAATATTACCATTATTAAAGCAGGAAGGATTTTATTTTTGTATCTCATGACAAAATAGAGAACAATCCCCACAATTAATATCAACAAAGAATCATAATGTCATTTCTTTTTTTAACTTAATGTCAGAGTTGAAGCTCCTAAAAGCAACTGAGAGAGGGATCTGAATTTCATCTTTTATATAATCTATCATCATTCTTCTTTATTCTGTTTTCATCTTTCTCTGGAATAAATGGTTCAGATTATATTCTCCATTATAATTCTCAAATTCATTAAGATAAACTAAAAAATAATGTTTAAGGTTTTTTGAAAGAAAAGACAATAAAAAGTTACCTCCAGAAAACCAGCAACTAGAAGAACATAATCTTTTTATTATTCAATTACATGCTGATGTCAGTAATAGAAATGCCTTTTCTTTTTCTACATTGATACAGAAAAATTTATCACAAGCCCCTCTTATTCTTCTGACAAGTGAAGCTATATCAACAAGAAATTATTTGTGATTGGGGGAGCAGTGGTAAAATTAATGGTGTTGCTGATTATTCATTGAATGTATCTCAATGTCAGCAGTTTTCCAAATGAAAAATATATAAATTGTAATGAAAAAAAAGAATTCTGAATTCAGGGAGGACCTTTGAGGCCCCATGTTCTTATAGGCCAGATGTCCTAAGTTTTCACGACAGTCCAGGTGCCAAATGCTGCTGACTTCATTTCCAAGCACCCGTAAAGGGCAGCAGCAATTCAAAATAAATATACTTCAAGGCCAGGCTGGATGTGGTCTGGGGAACCTGAACTACTTGAAGATGTCTCTGCTCATTTCATCGGGGTTGGACTGGATGACTTTTGAAGGTTTCTTCCAACCCAAACCACTCTACAATTCTATTCTATGATTCTATTCTACTTCAGATTTCAGGCATTTGGATTTAACAATTTATTTCATTTTAATTACTTTATAAAAGATTTAGCCTACAAATACCTTTATCCACCAACTACCTCTTAAGTTGACTCAGTGTTTTGGTATCTCAAAACTTGTGGTTAGCTTGCTGTGAAATGCTATTGTGCTAAGATTTTATGAGTTCATGGGAAGACTGAATATTCATAATTCTGGGTCAAGCAATTCAAAACTTGCAGATTGTGAAGAAGCACATATTTACAATTTTTTTTTTTCTCCATGTATCTCTATGCATCTCTACAATTGTTTTTTTCTTTACACATCTCTGGTCCTTGTTGGCAATGGCATATTAGGCAAAGCAGTAAAAGCCATAATCTGCTGCCACTACATTTCAATTTGCTCAGGCAAATCTTCTGCATAGGTGGCAGGAGGTGCCTTTGACAGCAGTTCACATTCTACATTATAAAGTGATGACGAGTTCAAATAGAAGCAAGCTAAAAGGAATTCATTAGCTCTCCTTATATCAACATTAATCTTTTTTTTGTTGTCTAAGAACAGATTCAGGACTGTACTCTTGTTTCAGAATATTTAAGAATCAAAAAAATTCCTTTCCCCATATCCTAAGAGCTCTGCTAAAGCTAAGCATTTATTTGATGATAGATGCTTATTATAATCACTTTCTAACAACTTGCTCAGCAATTAAAATCAATCATGCTGTTTAATTACTCTTAATTTGGATACCTCAGATATGTGTTTCATACGAAACTCTTCCTTCCAAACTTGATTAGCTGTTTTTAATAATCTCCATTACTCTTGAATTCTTCAACACACATAAATGTACTATTTTCTTCTCCCACATCTATTTTTATTTCAGTGGTCTCAAGATGTACAGTACATATTCTCCTCTCCTCTGTGGGTTTTTAATCCATCCCTCTTCACATTCTAGCCAGGCACTCCGGACTACCAAAACTGTATAAATGTCAGTTAAACCCCTTTCTGTTCATGAATGAGAACAAGCTCAGTCTATTTGCACAATTCCTGTTATTTTAGATTTAATGCAAAGATGACACTGAAATTTCGACCGAATCCATGTAACGTTTATGATATGCTTTGGTACTGCATAACTTACTAATTGCCATTCCACTTTCTCTATTGAACCTAATAAATCCCGTAACACTAAATTCCAGGTACTTCATCATGGCACTCAGTTGTGCCTTTAAAACTGAAGCCTGCATTACATGTGTGACCAGTGTAGACAAACAACTGGGTAAAACAGTGAAGAGCTGAAGACTCCTCTGAGACATCCTCTCCTTCACTCTGTAGTAGATAGTAGCCTTACTCCTGCAAGTCCTGCCTGCTACCAGTCTTATCTATGTGAATTCAGGAGCCTGGGGATTTTGGTCTCAATTTTTAACAACAGCATGAGCCTGCTCTGTGTGACAGGCTAGCTGCAGAACAATTTCCAGTTCCAGAATCAAGGGCCATATTGTCATGACACAACATGATTTGGGGGGGGAGGGGAAAGGCTTGAAACAAAAAGGAAACAGCTGAAGCACATGAAATGTAAACTGTTAAGTAAGATTTCATTTCAATAATACCCTCTTTTTCTGACCTTTTCCCACCCAGGCTTGATAATCTAGGTAGCAAAGGCTGTAAGATTTATCTGAGACATAATAGCTGCTAAAACCTTGAACTACTTCCTTCAGAAAAATGCATAGAACAGGAGAAAAAAGAATTGTGAAGATTTTTTTAAAAACATTTATATTTTCTGTCTCCAGGGTTTATTGCTACTTGCAGCTTGAAACACAGATATAGCAGTCTTAGCAATCTCTTCAGGTTCTGATACACTCACACCAGCATTATGTACCTTATGATATTGCTTTCCCATATCAGGCCCAAAATTGCAGTCATTATCAGCTATGGTACACGATTTTTAAATAGAAGGCAACACCAGGCAGAAATTATGAAGAATATCAAAACAGAAAAAATCCATTTATCTTTAACTAATTTGAATAATACTGACTTTTCCTGATCTGTGCCAGGTACACTGCACTGATAAATTCACCAATATGTTTATTTATTATTATACTGGGAGGCAGAGGGAGAGAAGAAAAGAGAGTAAATGTGCAGGATCAGGTGTTATTCAGTATTTACAGAGAAAAGTGATGGTGCCTGCTCAGGTCATTATTGCTTCTAAAATGTCACAGTATCCTGGAATCATGGCAACAAAAGTTGAGCAACACAGGATTTAGATAATCCTAGATTCAGAATCAGAAAGCTGGAGGAGATTTTAAGAGGTTATCCAATTTATCTCCACATCTCTAAGGAAAATCGGCTTTTGCTGCGTCATTGCTCAATGCCTTGCCTGTTCTTAAACATCCTCCTTCAGGCAGACACAGGACCACCAAACTATTTGTGGTCCTTATTGTCCTTGCCATTAGAAAACTTTCTTTCACACTTAATCAGAATATATTTTGTTTGCTATGTGTCCTAGCCATTATGGAAGCAGATAGCAGATACTTTTCTTCCACTTAGTAACAGTTTATTTACACTTTGCATTTTCTCTTAATAGTTTTTCTTTTCAAGATTTAACAAATCTAATTTGTTGACTCCTTTTTTGGTAAGCTGAGTTTCCTAGATTCTTGATTGATCTCATAATACTTCTGGGAATACTCTATGAGTATGCCAGTTTTCCTGAAAATGCTAAAATTGGGCTCAGGCTATTCACCAAGATAATTTTGAATTGTTCCTCCTGTTTTCTGCATGTTACTTGTCCCTTCTAATCTGGTTTGCCTGCACAGTGGTTAGGCTCACTGACTCCAGTCCGCATACCCAAGGGCTGAAATTTTCATTTCCCTTCACAATATCCCCAAACACAATCACTTCTGATGCTGCTCATCTCATTAGATCTCTCTGCTAGTTGACTCATTGATCCATTTCAAATGTCATTTCCCAGCACAGTCTGTGGGGCAGACCAGGAGCCTTCCCTGCTCAAACACAACCTCCTTGTTTCTGAGTTTGCAGGATTTGTTTATTTGAGTATGTTTCTGTAGCTGAGTTTTACTTTCCATAGCCAAGAGAAATCTCCATGCACTGTATGCCCAATGCATGTACTTGTCTCCCACATGCTTGTGTCACACGTGCCTTACTTTCATAGCAGGCACATGGATGTTCCTAAGCACAAGAAGAAAAAAGTGTCCATATTTCCCTAGATTAACAGTTCTGTAATAATAATGATACTAAAAAAACCCCTGATCTCAGTCGAAACGCAGGAAAGATTTTTCTTCCCTTTCAGTTAGGAAAGAACGAATATAAACATAAAATTGAAAAAGGGACATTTTGACTGAGTAACAAAGCAAAATGAAGGGGAAGAAGAGGATATATGTGAGCATCTTCATATAGCTACTGGAGCAAGAGAATATGCACCACAACATCTTCAGTGTAGAAGTAGAGATATTGAGATGTAGGAACTAATCTGCAAATCTCAGATACAGTTGACAACCTAGAGGAACTCAGTCTGTCCTGTTCTTCTGGTTTTAATCAGCACTCTGTACTTCTAAATATTATCCACATTCCAGCTCTTTCAGGAAGTTAACACTGGGCTGTACTCAGACAAAATATAAAAACTATAAATGTCAATATGCATATGAAACCAAATTATTTTAGTAAGGAAGCTTATAAGTTAAATTAATATCAAAGTGGTCTTTCTTATAAGATACAGTTCTTTTGTCACCAATTATTCCTTTAGGTTGATCCAAAAATAAATAAATTGCATTAATTAAATATTTTATTACTTCTAAAAATACACTATAGTCTAGAATTTAGTAGAAATTTTCATTTCTGTATACGGACATTAAAGTCTACTCAATCAAAACCGAACAGCATAATATTATAGTATAATAGTAAGTATTATATAGTAAGACAGTAATAGTATAATAACATAATAACTAAAATAGTACCATTAGGAAATAGTACCTTAGAAAATCCGGAATTACAAGATGCTTATTTCAAATTGTTACCAAAACATTTGGTATGAGTAGTATAACTCATTTGGGGAAGGGCAGCAAAGCAAAAGCCAGAAGGTAAAACTGAGTTTAAATCTCAGATATAGATATCTCAAGAATTAATGTCACCTTGAGAAGATTGTTGAAAATTTAAGACAGAGTTTCCCAATGAGGTGATCAAAGGAGTCAACTACTCATAGGGCTGTGGCACTTTCAAAGCATTGGTCTATTCAAGAAGATAAAGAAAAGCAGACCTGTAGCTGTTCACTGAGAGTATCCATTAAGTTTCTTTAGGTATCACTGATCAATAAATTACAGCTCCTACATAACCTTTTTAGAGATACCTAAAGATACAGGCTGTTACTGTTCCTTCTATTTAGTACCAGCTATCTCCCACTTCATTAACTTACCTCACAACCTTTAGCCATCCTCTTTAATATAACCTTTGATACAACCTACTAATACATGCCGTATTAACAGAATGATCTTTATAAAAACATAATTGCAGTGAACTTTTTAATATTTTGGTCTCTGTCATCACAAGGTCTTCCTGCTCAGAGAAATACTTGTTTTGGTGATGAGAGCAAAAAAGCAAAAACATAGAGATCAGCTCTCTGAAAATCCTTCTGACATCCTCAAATGTTAGTGTTTTGTAAGCTGTGAAATATATTGATTCCAGAAATAAACATCCAAGAGCATAGCAGTTGATTATTATCTCTTCTTTGCCATTGCTGCTAAACGTTGTCTCCCAAGCTGCTGCATACATAAAACAATACATGTGTTTCACCTTTAGGATGTTTTGTGTTTTAACTTTTAGCTCTGTTTTGGGAAACCATATATATTAAGAGGTTGCTTCATTCATTAGAGAAAGTTTTAAGCTAATAGCTTTTGTCTGTTATCACACAACCTGTATCAAAAGGAACATTTTGTATAGATCAAGCTCAAACAAAAATCCATGCTCTTTTTCTCCAACTGTATTTTGTAAATGCCAACCCAAGCTTCTTTTCTAGTATACGTGTAAGTGCTGTAAATTTGACAGAAGAATATCTGAAAAAAGTAGATTTTATTTTTTTTTTTCATTGAAACAGGGTTTTGGGGTTTTTTTACTGTTTAAAGGTGAAGCTTGAGAGAAGGAAATCCATGCCAGTTTGTTTTCTGAACTAACCCTGACACCTTGATACCTAGGGAAACAATGCACTTAACTCGAGTTGGAAGCTACTCTAGAGAAACAGACATGAAATACAAAAGAAAAGATGAAAGTGAGTCAGAAAGGTACCTTCTTACAACATCTTCTCCGTTCCAACACGGGAGTCCATCGGCAGCTGCCAACTCATTACTGCAGAGCTGATCAGCCAGGCCACTGTAAAAGGCTCTGTACAGCCGGAGCTGGTTGATAAATTCCCTGCACAGGGGAACACAGGAAATAATTGACAGTCAATAACATTAAGCTGTTGTGTATTTATACAGAAGAAGATAAAGAATGTGCTTATTTTACTACTCTCCATTGGTTCCAATGATTTTTTTTTTCTTAAATCAATTTGTCAATTTCCTGTTAGATTAATTTGATTCTCTCAGATCATTTCAGCAGCTTTACAAAGTTGATACTCTCATAGGTGAAAATGAAAAAAAAAACCCAACTTCACTCATGCTCTGGAACAGGAATTATTCCCCTCCAATATGAAATTTTCTTGCATAGCTGTGATGCAGTTTGCAATGCTATACTTGCACAAATACAGAAAAAATATTCTATAAAAAGGCATAGCAATTTAAATAATAACAATTAAATTGAATAAGTAATCTGTTTTTCATTAATGCTACCAACTTGTCCCCTACACAGCATTACAAATACTACAACGAGTATTTGTTAGAGTGATGGAGAAAGTAAAGATTTAGGTAAGATGGGTTTAAGACGTAGGTGTTAAATATTTAGTGGATATTTAAATAACTGTCTGAAAAATTACATCAGTTTTTTTATGTGCTGTTGATAGGTTATAAATCATATACTGCTATTTTAAATAATTGTCAAGATGCCCAGAGTTAACGGTAAGTATTTATACTTAATACAAATTAATGACTTTTTAGTCAGCATGTTTTTAACTGGATTGTGATATTTATGTTTATAAAATGTTTGCTTATGCTCTCTTCCTGGGAGACCCATTCCTGCTGTGAATAATTAAAATATTTATTCATTCTGGTTTAGAACATCACACTATACCGAGTTATCTATGACCTGCAGGCACAAAGGCAAAGCAAATGCTGTACTCACTGCTCTGTAAGACAGCAAGCTTCACTCTGTGTTAACTTCTTTTATGGTGTCTGCCACAATGAAAAAATGCCTGAAATACTCTATACATTTCCCTGTATTTAGTCAACACAGGCCTAAAATGGCATAAGGAATGAAATTATTAAGTACTGTTTACTCCAAATTAAAACAGATAAAACACAAGTGACTATATACATGAGTGCTTATATACAGTCTGTCATTTAAAAAGCCACAAATTCTTTCTTGTAATTGTAGGGCAAATATTTTACACAAACCAAAGTGATTTAGATTTACTATGCATATTAAATGTGATACAAGTACCGTACTAAGTTTAAAACTGCAGTTTGGAAAACCTCAGGTAGGGTCAAATTTGACTATGCATCATATAATTGCCTATGCGCGATATATTTAAAATATGCATGCATGATTCATCCACACTCTCCCAGACATGAATAATCATATCTTGTATCTCTCCATCCCCAAAATTGCATCCACTGTGTACAGCGTTTTTGCAATTTTGCTCCATTTGGGATTGATTTTGATTTTATCTGTGCTTTGGGTTTACATTCTGGCTGAAAACTAGTGTTTAGAGAGTCCTTTCATAGTAAATAGTTGGAATTTCTTCATCTGTACATCCATGTACAACACGAAAACTGAAATAAATAGAGCTGCCATAATATCTTGTGACAAACTGCATTCTAATGGAAAGGTCATTCAGTTTATTAGTAAATACATCCTAAGGCAAAGCTAAAGTTAATACAGAAGCAATAACTGATTTCATCCCCCGTTGATGTCTGACCAATGTAGTTAGAAGGGCAGATGGTATGAATGTCAATTTTCACATCATCATCTTCTAGACCAGATAGCATGTAATTATAGGCAGCTGAGCACAAATGTGCAATTACAGTCAGTGGGAGCTGGAAGCTGCAGATATTTCTTATCGGTTTATTTGGAAATGTTAATTTTTTTACAATTTTATTCTCCATACTAAAAGATGTATGCAATGTTAAGTTCTGGAGGAAAAAGCATTATATACTTTTAAGTTTGTTACTATGGAAGTTTCTCCTTAGATTTTTTGAAATTCATCTGACAATTTTTGGTGTCAAAAGCACAGAGAAATTTCCTTTCATTCTTGTACCACATAGCACTAGAAAATACCAGCTTAGGTGTGACGGTAAAAATAATTTAGGAGAAGTTCAGGCAGAGGCAGTCTGCCATGTTCTTTAAAATGGAAACTTTCATCCAGGGATGTATCTGAAAATATTAGAAAATCAGGGAACTCACACATTTAATGGAATTTTCATTCATTTCCTCTCAGATAACTGTCACTGATCAAGTCTACATGGTTTGGGAGAACCCTGTTCTTTTCTGCTAAAATCTGTGAAAGTTGCTGAGAGGAACCTGCTGCCAGAAGTATATGGAAGGTAAATAAAGTGGAGTTACAGCACTTCCTTAAAAGTAGGCTGCAAACATTTGCTGTAGTCACTTTTCCATGTGAGGAATTGTTACAGTTGCCATGGGAATACAAAATGAAATATAAAGCAATTGTGACTAATAAGGAAGGTGATCCTGGAGGCAGCAAATGAAGATGGTATCAACTGTGAAGTTGTTAAACTGAAATCTGTGTCAGTGGATCTCAGACTTTCTCCCCTCTCCTTGTTTTTGGTGTAGCTCCTGCTGCTTGCCATAAAGTGTTTCCAGCATCTCAGGCAGGTGAAAATCATGGCAAAATAATACTGCACTGTGCTGCTTACTGCTCTTCATGACCCTTCAGGTCTTCTTAGCAATATTCCTGAGGTCAACTCAGACAACACTTTATTTTGAAACATGGAACAGTCCTGGATGAAGTGAGATTTTAGAATACGGTTACACATTTGCAGAATGCTAGCAATCATCAAATATCAAGAACTTCCTTAGCTACGTAACACAGAGAAAATGTGCCTGTATAATGCGTACTGCTTGATGAACTTCTGTGCTGGCTAAAGCAAACTTCTGGTTTGCATTTCTTTCCATTTCACAATGCTCTATGAAGCCTGTGGGTTTGGTTTTTGTTTTTATCTCCACTATTTGGAACTTGAAGGACCTTGCACTAACAAGAATGGTCTGCCTTTGAAACTCAGAGGCTTTTTTTTTTTCCCCAGACATCAGGAGTGACCAATTACGCAATTCTCTCACTTCAATTTCCTTCTGCACTGCAAAGTGAAATAAAAGGAAAAAGAGGGCAAAGAAAACCTCTTCGTGTTTTAGCAAACACTGTGACAGAAATGAAACTTCTCATTTTAACTTTGCACCTTGTTTGCATAATAGGGCATTTAGTCTCAACTGTAACATTATTCTTACTCTTTACAGTGCTATTACTGTTATAGTCATTAAAGACTTGATTAATTTGTCTTAAGATAGACTGGCTTTTGAGATGCCCTCAGCTATCCAGGATATCTGCAGAAAGCTGGAATATACAATACAATTTACAGGCCACCTTCTTGGCAGTGGAATATCAGCTGGGTATCCTCAAGTGGCACTGGGTGGCACTCGATGCTTGCAATTGTGTGGGCAGCTGAATTGAGTCCTTCTCTCCATAGAATATAGCAGCAGCTTAAACACTTAAATGCAGTCTGGAAGATTTTACTCTGTAATGCTGAGCCAGGTAAAAATGAAATCTCCAAGTCTTTGCAGCCATCTCAATTCACCATATACTGACAAAAGTCTGAGAAAAAAAAATCAGCTGGACTTGCTTGAACAAGGATTTCAAGTTTTAGCCCCACTTACTTGTCTCATTTTTTATAGTAGAAGGGTATGTAAGAACAGTCATTCTTTTCTTTTTTTTGACTGATCAATTTGTACAGTCTTCTGATGAAAGTCACAATCACTTTTTGACAGCTTTGATCATGCCTGCCAATGTGCAAGTTAAATGTAATTTGAAAATGTATACATCAAAGATAACGTTCATATTCTACGAATGTTATCTACTCTTATAAATGCTTCAAGCCACACCAAATGACTCGTCATATGTCCTTTATTTCAGAAATCAAAATCTAGTCATAAAATTACTCTTTCTAAAATGTAACGGCACATTATGTTGCTGAAATGCTTCATTCTTTGCAATCTTTATTTATTCTCTAGTAATGCATGCCATTGCATTGAATATAATCTATTCTGTTGTAAAATTAATGGCTTACTTTATTCTTTCTTTCTGGCTGTAAAACTAATGTCTTACTTTCTTCTGCTGGCGAGGGTTTCTTTACTGTCTCTTGAGAACATCTTCAACCCTTGATTATCTCTATTTTGATCTAAGGAGCAACCTGGAGACTGCGTGGGCTTCCTTACAGGAGGACCACATACCTTGTTCACCCAAAAGGAAAAAAAGGCACAAGAAGAAGAACATAACACATGTAAACAAAAAATATTATGTATCAATTCAGTTTAAGTCCATTTAAATAAGAAATAAAGTTCCGTGGTCATTAAGCTAAGACAAGTTTCATTATCATATTTCTCAACACCATATTCAGTAAACCCATAATTAGTCATTTTATAGTAGAAAAATAACCAAACAAAATCACTTCTTTCGAAGGAATACCAGGTGTATAATCAAGTCACCACATATATTTTGATTGTGCTTTTTTTCTTCCTGTAAAGAAAGTGTATTGCTATGCAGATAGTAACAGTAACCTCAGATAACACAATGTGTTCTAAAGTGGCAAATTTCCATTTTCTCTGTAATACACCGCAATCACATTTTTCATATGCATCGAACTTTGTGATTTCTTTCAGGGTTGATGAATTATTATGGCATGTTCAGCACAGTTACCCAAAGCATATAGTGAACAGTTAGCATGGTGCAAACTTGCATTACAATGTTGCAAGATGTAAATTTAATGATCCAAGATGTAAGTTTAATGATTCGACCATAGATGTTGAAAATATCAAGGCATTTTATACATCTGGCTTTCTGATCTAGATGTCAATAGGCACAAGTTCACGTAAACTCCCATTTTCTTCTTTGTAAAATGTGACACTGAGTATTTTGTAGAATAGAAGTTATCAATTCATCTTCATGGATCATTATTTTCCCTAGTCACTGAATAAAAATAATTAGGGCTATACATATTTATTAAATAAGAGATACTTCATGCTGGGGATCACATCTGACAAGATATTAAGCAGACTGAACTACACACATTTTGTGTTAGCTAGCACACAGGCACTACTGAAAACTAATACTGTATGTGATTTATGAAAACTTGGGTTTCAATAGGGAGTCAACTTTTCTTTTTTAAAACAGGGAGAGATCACTGTTGGCTCTAACACAGTGTTCCAATTTTTGAAGCACAAACACATTCAAAATGAGAAAGAGGAATGGGTGCATACGGTATACAACGAAGATTATTGTTTCCTGTTGCACCGTATACCCCCAAATGTAAGAACAGAGACAGAAAATAAATCTCACTCTTCAAGTTGCCATCACACATGCTAAAGAGCAAAATGCAAGTCTTAAGAACCACCTTTGCAACTAAGAACTGCAGTAGTGCTAGTTAAGAAATACATTTAAAATTTTAAATAAAATTAACATATCTAATTTGATGAGCTTCCTTGCTGTTATGCATGGTGTAAGTGATGATAATTGAAGACTCACTGAATGTATTTGCTTAGGCCAGTCAAAAGAAGAAAGACTCATCATTATTACTACATATGAATAAGCATTAGACTTACGAATTTCAAGTGAGGGTAAAGTTCACAGTGAATACTCCTTTTTGTCTGCAATTCACATGTCTTAATTTGGGCATCCAAGCTATGATTTGAATCCCCTTCAAATCAGGTGCATGAATTTACCTGCAAGATAATTGTCCCTGGACGTATGACCAGTGTCCGTTAGGGGACTAACTAACTTGGATACACTTTAGTATCCACCTCACCATTTCTTATCAGAGGCAGTGGCTCCTTGGACAGCATGTTACTATACTTATTCTTGCCCTCAAATTCAGTTTCAAAGCTCCCTCACACTTTTCCCACCATTTCCCCATTAACTCTTCTTCAGAGCACATGCTCTCCATCAACTTAACTGGGCTTCCATCCCTTCCCCACCCATAAGTCTCTACACTCTTTCTAGGCTTCATTCATCCTCACAGGTGGAGGAGTTTGAGTTTGCTCCTTCAGTGCTGCACTTCCCCAGCCTCTGCAGCATTCTAGCCCATCAGCCACTCTACATCAATACAATGCACATCCAACAGAAACAGAAAAATGCTTTTGTCCTTGCCTCACTTTGCTCATATTCTCTTATGCTCACTGATCTGATATGGGGAGCATTATGCTTATGATCAATTTTTATTACAAAGCAACTGATGGTTTGGGTTGCCTAAGTTCCAGGCTTGCCATATGCTCTTCAACAACTCTTTATCTTACCAAGAATAAAAACAATGGTTTAAAAGACAGCGAGAGCCAGATCCAGATGTTTGGGATGGGGGCTCTGTCTCATGATAGGCATGGGTTAGATGTGTAGGTTGCTGTAGGTCTTAGGTGCCTTGCATGTCTGAAAGAGGCACCTTAGCTGTCCAATCACTCTCAGAGACTGACTGCAGGGTAGGAGCCTGTGAGGAGAGGAGAAACATGGTGGAAATGATGCACTGGCTAATACAGACCCTAAGCAGGTAAGTAACAGTCCTTTGGGTCAAAAAAATTGGCTCCAGTTATAGTAAACTGAAAAAAACCCATTTGCATTCACCTCCACTAGGAAGGCAGGAGGATCCACTGCTATCTATATTTCTTGAGTTTACAATAATATCTCATTATAGTTTCCTCTGACTAAAATTAACAAATAAAGAAAATATTTTTTGCAGTCATAGTGGCTTGGGATATGGATGATATTTGTTTTATATCTATTAAACAGTTGCTTCAAAATACTGTCTAATGACCGTTATCTCTGTTTATCTTTTTTGAGTGTTCTCAAGAAATGCATTGAAAGAAATTGGCACAGCTAGAAGTTGGGCAGAGAAGAGATTCAGAGCAGCCCTGCAGAGAAAGACTTGGGGGTGTTGGTCGATGGAAAAATGAACATGAGCCAGATTCAGTGTGTGCTCGCAGCCCAGAAAGCCAACCGTATCCTGGGCTGCATCGAGAGGAGCGTGACCAGCAGGTCGAAGGTGATCCTGCCGCTCTACTCTGCTCTCGTGAGAGCTCACTTGGAGTATTGTGTGCAGTTCTGGTGTCCTCAACATAAAAAGGACATGGAACTGTTGGAACAAGTCCAGAGGAGGGCCACAAGAATGATCACGGGACTGGAGCACCTCCCGTATGAAGACAGGCTGAGAAAGTTGGGGCTGTTCAGCCTGGAGAAGAGAAGGCTGCATGGAGACCTCCTAGCAGCCTTCCAGTATCTGAAGGGGGCCTACAAGGATGCTGGGGAGGGACTCTTCATCAGGGACTGTAGTGACAGGACAAGGGGTAACGGGTTCAAACTTAAACAGGGGAAGTTTAGGTTAAATATAAGAAGGAAGTTCTTTAATGTGAGGGTGGTGAGGCACTGGAATGGATTGCTCAAGGAAGCTGTGAATGCTCCATCCCCGGCAGTGTTCAAGGCAAGGCTGGATGGAGTCTTGGGTGGCATGGTTTAGTGTGAGGTGTTCCTGCCCATGGCAGGGGGGTTGGAACTAGATGATCTTTAGGTCCTTTCCAACCCTAACTATTCTATGATTCTATGATTGTGCAATACCAAGAAATCTGTATTCACTGATACATTTAAAAATAAACCTTGGTTTGAACTGTTTCTTACAAATTAATCTTGGTTAAACTTTATAATATAAATACCATAAAAATACTGTCACTATCTGAAATGTCTTTTTAAGAAGTGGGTTGGGGTTTTATCCAAAAGCCATTTTTTGAAAATTCTGAAAACATCATTAGTTAAATGATAAAAGGTGTTTCTACAGTACCATGTACAGCTCTACCATTCCCACAAAGAAGTACATGACAGTAATCATACTGCCGTGAACGTAGTTCTGTTAATGACACCACAGCTCTCACGGCTGAAAGTTAGCTCACCATTCTTTAACAAAGTCATTTACTTCTTCAGATGTAGCTTCTGCAGGACGAGATACTTCAGCATGTACAATAACAATGTCATTACCTCTGTTAACTTTTTCATATCTCTGACATTTAAACCCCTGTGACCACTAACTAACAGACTGGCTTTGTGTGGTGTTGGCTGTTCATTTGGTACATCACCCAGCTGAACTCAATCTGTCTCTTTTTAACTGTTCACTAGCAGCTGCCAGATGTTTAAGCCATTAAGTGTATATGCATGCCAAATGTACTCTTGCCTCCCTCACTGGCCCAGTCTTCCTTGCAACCTGGTTTCTTCAGTAAATTTGTGCACACGGAAAGGTCATATGCTCTCATATTGCCTTCAGGTGCCTGTTCTGTCTGTGAGACAAACAATTTAAAACCAAAATGTCAGTATCTCATTTCCCAATACTGGGCTGATAATAGTCTAGAAAATAAATAAATATACTTCCTATAATAATGTCTGAGGTTGGTTGTTTTGGTTTGGTTTGGTTTTGGGGGTTTTGTTTGGTTGGTTGGTTTGGTTTAATTTTGTTTGGGTTGGAGGTTTTTTTGATGCATTCTTTCCATCTCCAGGAATGAGTACAGGTTGTGAGTGTAACGTGTGTTAGTTGTATTTCCTATGGTTTCTGAAGGGCTACAACTATATCCATTATCTACATTGTTTGTTAATTTTTAGTCTTTTCGCTGCAAAATTTACCTTCCAAATAAAAATTCAGTGTTATTACAGACAGTCTTAAGAGACACAGACTGGAATAACGACTTTGAGAAAAGGGGAATGCTCTCACTACACTAATGAGCTAACAAATTACCATTTCTGCAGCAATATATGATCAGAATGTATTCTTCGTGTCTTCACTGAAAGGGTATCCCCACCAAATGTTTCCACAATTTTTCTTGGCTTTGAACACGAAATCCTAAAAGAGTGTATAAAACTATTCTCAAACGGGACTGAAAATACCTTGAGAAAAATGAGACTGAAAAATCACCAGAAATATTATTCAGGAGAAAATTACAGATCACACTGAATTTCAGGAAGACGACTGCTATAAAATTTCAAAAGACAGACAAACCTCAGCAAATTACTAGGGGGTTTTCTGGTTTATTGTTTGTTTGGGTTCTTTTTTTTTTCTTTTCGGTCAAATGTTTGTAAATACTGCACAATATTTAAGGGCACAAAAAAGAAACCCCAGAAAATGATAAAACTCCTGATTTTCACAGTTCCGACAAACCTATTGTTATTATACTCAGCATGCTGTTATTACGCACAATTTGTATGCCACAGTATGATGACTGGGTTAATTAAAAGCTCTTGTAATAACCATGCAGTTAAATCGCAATTAGTGCCACACATGAACTTCATGGCAGTTTGATTTTCCTGGTTGCAATTCTGTAGAATGTCTAGCTGTGGTTACTTACAATTTGCAAAACTGGAGCATCATTAACCTTTGCATTTACACAAGACTGGACAATGCAAGCATCATATCGATAACAGTGGGATACTGCCCTCTAAGTTCACATGCGCAATAGGAGAAACCAGTCACATTCTTTGGGTTTGAGGTTTTTATTGCTGTAGAAATGGTTCTTTCTGATCCCAGCGTTTCTACTGAAACGATTTTACATCAAACGACTCCAGCAAACTGAATGCACAGTCCTGTGGCATACTTTGAACTAGATATGCCATGTATCGGTAATTAGCTACACCATAATCTTTAAATGCTGCCACTGTGCCAGAAATAAGCCTAAGGAATCCTGAGACTCTCTGCTCCACTTTCGGTCATGGGCTGTTGTGGAATACACTGAGATGATGAGCATCTTCTAGTCTTGCAGAGTGTCTGTAGTCTGTTCACTAGTTCTTACTGCTGTGCATAAAGTAACAAGAAGAAAACACTTCTCTGGATAGAAAACATCTTGGGCTTAGACTTAGCTTTATCTGGGAACCAGCATCAGGACCCTGAAAATTGTCCTTTCTTTTATGTTTAACAGTTTCCATGCTTGTTTTTGGTATATTTAGCAAGTACTCTAAGCTTTTGATACATATATATCCAGTAAATGGGGTATGTGTCAAGTATTAACTAAAATGACACAATTTCTCAGACCTGTAAGTCATTAGTGTGGCAATAGTCCACACAAGAATTTAAAACTGCTTTTATTTAATGTATGTTTTAGACAGTGATTAGCCTGGTGGCTCTGAGTTCCAGCTATAAGGTCACAATCTGCCACCATCCTTTACAGTTAAATCCCCTCAAACACGCATGAGCAAATGGACAGCTGAAGTCAAATAACTGTGAAACAAAGCCAGAGTGAGATGTGAGGGACAGGCAATGTATTTAAAAAAATTAAAAAATACATTTAAAAAAAAATAAATGTGGCTAAATTAATTTCGTTTGCTTTCTAGGAATATACAAGTGAATACCCTCTCCAAGAGATGATGAGTCACAAGCATTTCCATTAACAGATTAATAATCAAACTCCTCCAAACATTAATCTAGAAACACAATGCATTAAATATTTATGAAGTCCCCTTGATTCAGATTTAACCTTGCAAGTGGATTTGTAAAACTTTCAGGTAAATGGCTGTGTGTTAGAAGAGAAAAAGAAGACCAACACAGGCACTCTTTTTTTTGCACCTCATTCCACCAGTCTTTGCAAGCAGCACAGGAGAAGATGGCTATTCCTTGACAAGGTGACACGAGGGTTTGGCACTTGCTGATCATCTAAGCAGGTGAAAATGAAGATTTTTTAAGTAAGAACTGCTTCTCTTTTTAATTTGTAATAAGCTCAGCTGAGCTCCTGCTGCAGGAGTCAATACATCACACACTAAGCACTTGTTTCACTGGTTTGTCGTCTTCTACTTGAGCCACAAGAGGGAGCACCAGCATTTCAGTATTTCCAAGCACTTTAGCAGCCTCTTACAGCTTGCTACCCGTAACACTTGCTTATTCAGTATCAAACTTCCGTTGCAAAGAAAAAAAACGTATTTTGGTACGTGAGAGCGTGCACACGTGCATGGAAGTTTAAAGTATTCCTTAGTCAGGCAAAATGCAAGTTCTTCAAAATAAGAAAGCCAGCATTTGGTACAACAGGCCAGTTTTCCTTCAGAACAGGAAAAAGACATTAGTGAGATTACCTTAGGAAATAGCATGGTGGAGTACCACTGGTGTTTACAACACGGTGAAATCATGCAGGAATTGTCTATGATTTCCTCTGTTTTCTTTGCAAATGTTGTTTTCAAGTGTGACTCGTCCTCTCTTTTTCTCCACTGTAGCCTCAGGACTCTAGGCAACATCTTAGGCATCCAGAACACTAAGCAAGGAGTGGAGTTACAACAGCAACCAAGTGTCATACATACAGAACTTGCAAGAGTCAAAGAGAAGCTCAAAGGGACAAACACTGTGAACAATAGCCTAGGGAATTAAAGCTGTTACTTAGAATAATGCTTGCACAAATTATTACATGATTTGTAATTGCCTGCAAGACAAACCTTAAATGGACTTGCCAAATAATGCTAATTTCAAAGCAATTTTATTCAAAACTGTAATTAAAATCTCAGGTGATACACGAAAAAGTGCACTTATACTTTTTCAAGAGAGACAGAATTTTAAGTGGTTTCAAGCTCAAGAAGGGACAAATCCAGTTCAAAGCAACCTTGTTAAATGTAGATTGCCCCATACCCAACCAGGTGCTACTGAGCAAAGATAAATGCAAACTGTAGATCCACAAAAAGCTGACCCACCAGTAAGGCAGTGGTAGCCTCATCAGAAAAACCCAAGAAAATTGTATGTTACCAAAAAAAAAGGAAAATAATTTTCAGTGATACATAAACAAAAATAAGACTTGCAGATACTGAACTAATTATTCCACTGTGTTTGGCACTAATACATCAGTGTCACTGCTGCACATCTTTTGGGGGAAATCTACAGTCAAGACAAAGGACCAAGAAAGTGACAAAAATGCTAGCAGTTTGCAAACCTTTTTTTTTTTTTTTTAAAATAGTGATTTTTTTAATACAGTTTTGTAAAAGACTGCTGTCCAAGCTGTTGGATTCTGGGAGCCACAGTCTACAACTTTCATGTGACTGGATTCCTATCCGCCTTCTACCACTATTTCTACCAAAACCGATGCTCCAGCCCAAGTTCTCCTATCTTGTCAGTTTTTAATTATCTCTGATTTCCTTTATAATTTTGCATGTACTGATAGTAAAATAAAATCTAATAGCCCATTAAATATGAGTTAATACACTTTTAATTTGTGTCTTCTGCTTTTTAATTACTAAAACCTTAAATGGTTTTAATTCTGCTGCTCCTTTCATGAAGGACTAACACACAGCAAGTCTGGCAGTAAAAATAGCTTCTCCTTCTGAATGGGGGTGGGAGGGAAGGAAATGATTTTTTTTTTAATGGCTTAATGTCAGGGGAAATCCTAATGTTCTCAGCCAAGTTACCCTGCAGCCAGAATACAGCACTGCCAGTTCAAACTCTTCAAAGGCAGTTCAACAAAAACTGCTTCTTGTGAGAGGCTGCCAGCTTTCCCGATCCCAAGTCTGCTTCAGCGGATGCCAAGGTGTTTCATTTATGTTCAGTGAAAACACTCTGTGGTTCTCCTCTGAAAAGCAATTACATAAAACCAGCAGCAGCCCTTTCCAAAGATCAGCTACATCTGTGTAGTTAGACTGATTTATCTGTGCTCTCTAGTGGTTAAAATACACTTTATTGCTCCTTACTTCTGTGTGCCCTGGAAGTACAGCTTTGATCTACAGGGCTAACATTATGCCTTCTTGTCTGATACAGACAGAACTGTTTATTATACATTTATCCAGGGTCACTAGTGTAAACCAGAAAAAATTCAGTAGGAATGTAACTGTCACTGAAAGCAGAAATGGGGCTCTGTAACCTTTATCAGGCATGTTATTCACTTAAAACAAAAAACATTACAACTTATAATACATAAAGAATTTGTGGAAGCAAAACAAGTTGTCTATGTCAGCATATCTGCGCGATGTGTTTATACTTGTGGCAGGCTGCAATTCATGGTCCAGAATTGTGACAAGGAGAGCAGTTTTGCAAGATCTGTGACAAAAGTATGTAAGTCAATAAAATCATGCACACTTACAGTAACAGTCATAATGCATTATTTCATTTAGCATAAGATACTATCGACAACTCTTCAGATAAGTGGATGGTCACCTTTTCACAGTAATAATCAAAAACAATAAAAAAAAAAAAAAAAAGAGGGAAAGAAACCCTCTGTCTAGTTAGCATAGGTGATTCCCCCCCATTCCAAATAACATTTTACGAGATTAGTGAGTTTGCTTCCTGTATCTTAAGCATTTCACTGCCTTCTCACCCTCTTACCTGAACCTGCCCAAAGCAGCTTTCTTTGAAGATCTTTTGTGATGTACAAGATGCCCACTTATCCATACGTGTTCATATCATTTCAGGGACCAAAATAGTCGGAAAAACTCATCTGCTTCAAAAATCTCAGGATTTGCCCTAACAAAGTTTTCCTCTTCCAACACAAAGGGCTCATAGTGATTTAGGGGCCAACTGAGACACCCAAAGTCTGCTCAGCTCAGTAGCTCACTGTGAACAGTTAATTATGTTTCACAACGAAAAAGGAAGAGCAGAGAAAAAAGCAAGCACATATGCAGCCTACAGAAAGGCTTCTCAGCTGACTTCTTCCTTTACATTTGTTCATGCCTTTTACTTGGCTTTGGAGAAGGAGTGAAAAGTCTCTTTTCTTCTCTTTCTGCAAGAACTGGACTGCAGCATTTTTTATCTCTTGGAGCATCTTCCTTACCTTCAGTTCAGCTCTCCAGTGGACACATTCAGAGGAGCCTGCCATGGTGCCAAAGTGAAGTTAGACATCTACTGTGTCACCTAAAACTATGATGGCAGCCCACACTGCTTACTCCACATTTTTCAGACCTTCAAATCCCTATGCAGCCAGTGGAAAGAGGATGGCCACTGTGGATCTGTATGTACATTTTGCCCAAATTTTGCTTAACCTTCTGTTAAAAAGAAAAAAAGGAGTATATATTAAAGATCCTATGCTTTCCTAATAAAACAGATCTCAATCTTAAGAAGGAAGTACAGCAAATCAAAAGATTTAACAAAAGATTCAAGTAATTTCAAATTGTGAAGTGGCTTTGCTCTAAACACACTAAACAGGAATGCATAATGTATGCCATGATATGTTCCTACATTTTTTACTTGGCAGTATGTATCGAACATACCTCATGCAAACCTGCACTAGTCAGCATTGCTTGCCAAAGCACTGTCTCAGTAAGTGTGGTGGGTTGACCTTGGGTGGCTGCCAGCCCCCCAACCCAGCCACTCTCTCACTCCCTCTCCTCAACAGGACAGGGGGAGAAGATAAAACGAAAAAGGTTGTGGGTTGAGTAAAGACCAGCTGATCACTCACCAATTACTGTCATGGACAAAACAGCCTCAACTCGGTGAGGATGAATTCTATGTTTTGCCAATTAAAAATAGAGTAGGTTGATGAGAAACAAAGATCAAATGAAAACTACCTTCCCCTCAGCCCCTCCCCTTTATCCCAGGCTCAACTTCGCTCCTTCCTGTGAAGGAGTTCCCAACTCCTCTGTCTCCCCTCAGCCCCCCAAGTGTTGCAAAGGGGACAGGGAACTGGAGATGCTGCAGGGGAGGAACCTGGAACATTTGGCAAATGAACTGAAAAAAGCACTTTTCAGAAAAGTGTGAGACATGAACTTGACACTGGATTTGAACCTCTTATCACCAAAGGTGAGAAATACATCCTCTCGCATTTCCAAAAAGGAAAGGAAAATTGATCAAAAGAAAAAGAATTGGAATTTTTGTATCTATCTCAAAACAGGTACCAAAGGCTATGCCACCATGTACTCAAATGCTGAGAAGCTAAGGAATGTAGCAAGTGACTTATTTAGAAAGACATGGCTTTGTGGCTTCATGTTCTGATATTTTTTTAAGAAGCTCTTGACAGAACTGAGTATTTTGCCACACATCTGTCAGTGTATCATAAACCAAAATAAAGACAGAAACAGAATATTAGCAAGTGTATGTCCATCAATGTGTCTCAGTTTTATTTTATTTAATTTGCACTTGAGAAGTAATATCCTGATAAATCATAGAATCATAGAATAGTTAGGGTTGGAAAGGACCTTGAGATCATCTAGTTCCAACCCCCGTGCCATGGGCAGGGACACCCCACACTAAACCATAGCACCCAAGGCCTCATCCAACCTGGCCCTGAACACCGCCAGGGATGGAGCATTCACAACCTCCCTGGGCAACCCATTCCAGTGCCTCACCACCCTCTCAGTAAAGAACTTCCTCCTTATAGCAGATTATACCCTAACATACATTTATCCAAAATGTGTCCATAGCTATGGATGTATTATTGCCTCTGTCTATACATGATTTAAAGCCCTTTTTCTACACATTAGAAACAAGTAGAACAATTGCACTGGAAAAGGACACCTATTTTGAGCAGACTCTGCAACACAGAGCTTAAAGAGGTATTCCAACATATAAGAGGTACTCTGGAATGTGATTACCATTATTTTTATGTCAAATGTAGCAGAGAACTTGTTATTTGTAAAACACTGATTTTAGTTACAAAATCTGTACAACAGCATGGGTAGTATATAGTGTGTGGCATTGTGGACAAGACTACAGATATAAGGCTAACACTTCAGATCACAGTAGGCAAGCTACTGAAATTAATAACAAGGATGGATCAAACCAGAAAATATGGGAAGAGCTGTCAAACCTCTAGTTATGTTTGGGTAGGAAGAAAGCCTACTGACAAGCCAGAAACACCTGCTTTTTTTTTATTTTTGCCTTGTTTTGCAAGTTCTTACTTGTCTTTTCTGATGAACAAAGCCCAGTTTACCCTCAGAAGAAAATATTCTGATAGCAGCAAGGAGCTTTTGCACTTTGAAACAATGGGAAAGTGAAATATAACAGTTGAGGGATCTGAATTAGATGGAGGTCATAGCTGCAGAACACTTACTCATGTACATGCTACATTAAAAAAAGACTGATGTATACAAGCACCCAAGTTTTTCCCACCTACAGCTGGATGCATGTCTGTGAATGGAGAGAAATGGAAGGTGATGGTGTTGAACTGCGTATTAGGTTCGCTATCAAACCTTTCTTTAGAACACAATAATATTAGAATACAGTCATGTATCAGATGACTAAATCCAATTATCGTTTAGCAGTTTCCACAAATCAGTTTATATTGATCTTGTGAAGTAATTTAAATTCATCAATTTATCAAGTAATTTAAATTCAGCAAAATAATGATGACAGAGATATATGCCAAAAGCTTCAGGCAGAAATCCTCAATCTTATTCCAAAGTCTGCTTGCTGAAAACTCTGTATTTTTTTTTTTTTTTTTTCTAAAGCATTAAAGAACTATACGGTATGTTTTTCATATGTCATTTACAAATTGGTAATCGGAATACACACTTGCTTAAAGTTAAAGAAGTACAAGGCTGAGTCCAGTTAGGTAGTTTGGTGGTAGGAACAATATAATTAATTTTCCCACAATATCAAATCTAGGTTGCATCTGCGCAGTCTCTAAACCGAGACTCATTTCCTTGCACAGTTTAACATCAACAGCTCAGCTTCTCTTGAGAACAAAAGTACTTACTGTTGACACATAGCCTTGTGATCAGCTCCTTAGAGAACCTCCGGTCTCTCCCTGTTGGTCTCAATTTCTATCCTTTCCTGGGGAATTTCATCCAGACTATGAGACTGTATAAGGAACAATTCATTCACTTTTGCTTTGACCAAAGGTCTGTGAAATAGACAATATGTCTTATGCACACCATAGTTGTGAATACCTTGCATGGCTATGTTCATCATCCATGAGATGAAGCCAGTGCCTACATCCTGTGCTAGAAGAGCAAGTGATCCTTGAGCCTTGTGCTGGCTCTCTTACGAAAGCAGTGTGTCTGACCCTCTAAGGTATCTGTAGAAATCAGAATGAAGGAGCAGGAGCATGTATAGAAACACAAAATAAGAGGGAAATCTGGGATTTGAACACAGTAAGTTTGGGATTTGAACATGCTAAATTATCCCTGACCTCGAGGTGGTTTGTATCTGCTTCAGATTGGAGAACTCCCTCAGAATGACACAGTCTACATGCCTCTACAATGGCAAATGCTGGGGAAAGTTATCTGTACAGCAGCAGATCACTTACAGACAAATGAAGTCAGCTACTTGGAAAAGCCAGCTAGATATTTGTCTAAACGTACCTATCAGATAAAGTATACCTAGAATGTTTGCAACACAGAAATGTACTGTGCAGTTTAAATATAAACAACATTGATAACAAACTGAAGCACTCATAAATTATAGAATGCTGTTTATTCTGCTTAATTTGCAAAATAATAAGTGATTAGGTTATTCTGTAACAATTGCTAGTTTTACTCTAGAATATACAATAAATTAGGCTGTGAAAATATATTTTCATACAATTACTTTTTCTTATATGTAGAGCTTTCGTTTCTTTTTAATCAGGGTTTTGATTTTCAGTCTATGCCAGGTCATAAAAGCATATCGACTAGACTAGACCAGACCAGACCAGACTATAATTTTAGTTGGAAGGACCTACAACAATCATCTAGTCCAATTGCTTGACCAATTCAGTGCTGAACAAAAGTTAAAGCATGTTATTAAGGGCACTGTCCAAATGCCTCTTAAACACTGACAGGCTTGGGGCATCAACCACCTTGCTAGGAAGCCTGTTTGATCCACATTGGCCAGAACACAGTGAAAGCATAGTGCTTACATACAAAAATACATAGAAGACTTCTACCAAACCTACAGCACAAATTCTTCACTTTCAAAATTAGGGGATGCCAGAATTTGCCTGTGTGATTTTATTTTTTTCTGAGGTGTTTCTGAATTCCGCATTTTAATATGTATATAAAGCTTCTAATATCATGGTCACACACTTCCTTTTCCTTCAGATCCCCAAATCATCAGCGCCTATAATACATAATGAAAGGAACCAATATTCCTTTTCATCTCTTTTATTCAGTATTAGTCTCAAACACCACTGATCTTTTGGGAATCAAGAACAATAGTTTAATGTAAAGCTTGGAGGAAAGATTTAATTATAAAGCCTTGTAACCGTTTTCTTTCTTTTCTTTCCAATTACTTTCCCCTTTTCCTTCAGCTCCTGCCTCAGACCCATATCACCTCCTCTCAGGTCCTCTGTTCCACTCCAAGGGACATCTCAGCTGCTGTGTTACCCAAAGAGTGGTAGCACAAGTTTCCATACACCAAAACAAAACCATGGCTAAAAAAGACTCCCTCTTCAAGACAGCTCCCTCAACCAGCTTGACTTTCAGCTGCCAAAGCAATGTGAACACAGGGAAAGGGGTAGAAACACACAGCTGAGAATGGTGCCAGAGCAGAACCTGGACAACCCAGGGTGAGACAGGCTTACTGTGCTCCTGAATCACACTGTGAGTGACACAGGAACTTGCCTTTCCATGGCATGGAGCTGTGCCAGTAACCCATGCATAAAGGGACCAGAAACACGCTGTTATGCTGGGCTAGTAGTTTTCGTCCACATACACACAAAAAATTTCAATCTTGCTAAAATTTCTCTTTGTCCTTCTGTCTTAACATTGGCAATGGCTAGGACAACAGAATGGAGGAAACACGTAACAATTTATTACAACTTGCAAATAAGTTTCCATAGGTTTTTTGTTTGTTTTTCCTTAAATAAGGCTTAAAGGTGTTACAAGGTTCTTGTCCATCCATTAGCCTGCACTGCTGCCCTCACTGGGGAATTCCCTGGCTATACACAAGCTCAGAGACCAGCACAGAGCAACCCAGCCTGAGCACAGAGAAGCGTAGGATGAGTCTACAAGGTCCTTTGTAGGAGTAAGTACTTTTACCTGTTATCCAAAGCCTAAGAACTACATATCATCTTTTTCAAATTATTTTAATAATTAAAACTGTTCCCATTTCGTATGATACAGCTCTCTTAATCCTCTATGACATTATAGCTGCATGAGCATCCACAGCAGAAGTCTGCTAAAAAAATCCTGTTCTATCAGCTAAAAAGCACACAGTCCACTATGCACTGAGCATAAGCAGTACAGAAATGGACATATACAGACTTCAGGAACACAGAACAGACTGTCATTAAATATATGTGTATGTGCGTGTGAATGCATATAAATACATGAATAGTTGCACAACCCACACATCTCCACTAGATTCTGCAGAACAGCATAGAATAATGTCCAGGTACAGAGATGATGAACAGGTGCCACACATTTTTCAGTCAGTGGAGCTGTGGGAGGCAGGAATTAAAGGTGTGAATTCAAAACAGGAAGAACAAAGGGAAAGACAAATTCCAGCTGGGGACATCACGGCACTGCTGTGCTGACCCAAGCAGAAAAGTGAACAAGTTGTAAATTACTGGAAAAAAAGGTTTAGTAAAAAGAAGCTATGCTATATAGGCATTAGTAGTCTTTCCACACCACACAGAGCTTAAAGTGTGACTATACATAAGATTTAAATATAGAAACCCATGCAACATATTAGAAAAAAATCATTTACATATAGTTATTTACAATAAACATACACATGATTAGATAAAGAGCTGTACAAATACATTTATCACTAAGCAGGATACTCTGTTGATTCTCATATTAACATTTGCATATTTATATATCATACTTCCAAATATTTAAAGATTTTTTTCTCTGCTTCTTTAAAACTCATGAAAGTGCTTGCTGTGATGAAATTCACTTTTAAAACTGCAGAGACTGCTGCATGCTTAAATAAGCCATTATTTGCTAGCTCATAATCATCTTTTCTATGTCTGCTAGAATCACTGATGCATTAATTGCTTATCAAAATTTGAAACAGTTCATGAGTCACTCTGAAGATAAAATAAATAAATATTAATGAGTCAATTTCAACAGAATTCATGTCCTCTGCCTCTTAAAGCTGAAAGACTCCATTTATTACATGTCAGAATTAGGTCTCAATACCTAATGTATGGGCAAATATACTCAAAGCCATACTCAGCAAATCAGAACTGAATAGATCACCATGTTTCAAAGGATCAATGCATCATAGTCTTATTTGACCAAATTACAGATCAAAGAGAGAAAGGCCTGGTCACTTGTAACATAGAGATTAAGTGAAAGATGTCTAAATCCAGGGTTCTTACACAGACCGAATGAAAAATGAAGCAGTTTGTTTTTAAAGTTTCAAAGTGATTCTGTATGAGAAGATGCTTAACAAATAAACACTTGCTCTTCAAACAACCACATTGACACAAAATATCACTGCATAAGAAAATCTGTTATTCCTTGTATCACATGAAAGAGGAGAGAGGGAAGGCATAGAGTTTTCAAGAATACCAAAATAAAGCATAAAAACTTTCATTTTGAAAACATGAGTGTGCTGAGAGACTTCTAAGTCTGGGCCAATGCCAGTTCACTGCTGAAAATCCAAGCTTAAAACTTTTCAAGCTAAATCATAGAATCATAGAATCATAGAATAGTTAGGGTTGGAAAGGACCTTGAGATCATCTAGTTCCAACCCCCTGCCATGGGCAGGGACACCTCACACTAAACCATGCCACCCAAGGCTTCGTCCAACTTGGCCTTGAACACCGCCAGGGATGGAGCATTCACAACCTCCCTGGGCAACCCATTCCAGTGCCTCACCACCCTCTCAGTAAAGAATTTCTTCCTTAGATCCAATCTAAACTTCCCCTGTTTAAGTTTGAACCCATTACCCCTTGTCCTCTCACTACAGTCCCTGATGAAGAGTCCATCCCCAGCATCCTTGTAGCCCCCCTTCAGATACTGGAAGGCTGCTAGGAGGTCTCCATGCAGCCTTCTCTTCTCCAGGCTGAACAGCCCCAACTTTCTCCGCCTGTCTCCATATGCGAGGTGCTCCAGTCCCCTGATCATCCTCGTGGCCCTCCTCTGGACTTGTTCCAACAGTTCCATGTCTTTTTATGTTGAGGACACCGGAACTGCACACAATACTCCAAGTGAGCTCTCATGAGAGCAGAGTAGAGGGGCAGGATCACCTCCTTCTACCTGCTGGTCACGCTCCTTTTGATGCAGCCCAGGATACAGTTGGCTTTCTGGGCTGCGAGCGCACACTGCTGGCTCCTGGTCATTTTTTCATCGACCAACACCCCCAAGTCCTCCTCTGCAGGGCTGCTCTGAATCTCTTCTCTGCCCAACCTGTAGCTGTGCCTCGGATTGCTCCAACCCAGGTGTAGGACCTTGCACTTGTCATGGTTAAACCTCATCAGGTTGGCATCATCCCACCTCACAAGCATGTCGAGGTCCCTCTGGATGGCATCCCTTCCCTCTGGCATATCAACCGAACCACACAGCTTGGTGTCATCGGCAAACTTGCTGAGGGCGCACTCAATCCCACTGTCCATGTCATCGACAAAGATGTTGAACAAGACCGGTCCCAACACTGATCCCTGAGGGACACCACTCATTACCAGTCTCCAGCCAGACATGGAGCCATTGACCACAACTCTTTGCGTGCGGCCATCCAGCCAGTTCTTTATCCACCGAGTGGTCCACCCATCAAATTGATGTCTCTCCAATTTAGAGACAAGGATGTCATGTGGGACAGTGTCAAAGGCTTTGCACAAGTCCAGGTAGATGATGTCAACTGCTCTGCTCCGTCCATCAGTTTCGTAGCCCCATCATAGAAGGCCACCAAATTGGTCAGCCAGGATTTCCCCTTAGTGAAGCCGTGCTGGCTGTCACCAAGCACCTCCTTGTTTTTCATGTGCCTTAGCATGCCTTCCAGGAGAGTCTGCTCCAAGAGTTTGCCAGGCACAGAGGTGAGACTGACTGGTCTGTAATTCCCCGGGTCATCCATTTTCCCCTTCTTGAAGATGGGGGTTACATTTCCCTTTTTCCAGTTGTTGGGAACTTCACCTGACTGCCATGATTTTTCAAATATGATGGCCAGTGGCTTAGCAACTTCATTCGCCAGCTCCTTCAGGACCCGCGGATGGATTTTGTCAGGTCCCATGGACTTGTGTACGTCTAGGTTTTTAAGATGGTCTCTAACCAGATCCTCTCCTACGGTGGGCCTAGGGTCCTCATTCTCACAGTCCCTGCGTTCACCTTCCAAGACTTGGGTGGTGCAGTCAGAGACTTTGCCAGTGAAGACTGAGGCAAAGAAGTCATTAAGAACCTAAGCCTTCTCCAAATCCTGGGTAGCCAGTTCTCCACATATCTTCCGGAGGGGGCCTACGTTGTCCATAGTCTGTCTTTTACTCGCTATGTACCTATAGAATCCCTTCCTGTTATCCTTAACATCCCTAGCCAAGTTCAATTCTAACTGGGACTTAGCCTTCCTTACCTGGTCCCTAGCTTCCCAGACAACATCCCTGTATTCTTCCCAGGCCGCCTGTCCCTGTTTCCACCTTCTATAAGCCTCTTTTTTCCTTTGAATTTTCCTCAGCAGCTCCTTATCCATCCAAGGAGGTCTCCTGGCCTTCCTGCTGCACTTCCTTCTAGTTGGGATGCAACATTCCTGAGCTTGGAGCAGGTGATCCTTGAATAACAATCAAGAGTCTTGGGCCCCCCTGCCCTCTAGGGCTGTGTCCCATGGAACCTTACTAAGCAGGCTCCTGAAGAGGCCAAAGTCTGCTCTCTTGAAGTCCAGGGCAGTGAGCTTGCTGCACGCTCTTCTCACTGTCCTGAGGGTCTCAAATTCGACCATCTCATTATCACTACAACCAAGTTTTCCCTGAAGTGTCACATTTCCAATGAGCCCTTCCCTGTTGGTGAGCATGAGGTCAAGCATGGCACCTCTCCTTGTCGGCTCCTCTATTACTTGCAGAAGGAAGTTGTCTTCCACACAGTCGAGGAACCTCCTGGATTGCTTGTGCCGGGCTGTACGTTCACTCCAGCAGATGTCAGGGTGGTTGAAGTCCCCCATGAGAACAAGGGCCTGTGAGCGTGAGGCTCTTCCTATCTGCCTATAGAGCACTTCATCCACAGATTCCTCTTGATCAGGCGATCTGTAACAGATCCCCACAATAATGTCCCCCATCGCTGCTCTCCCTTTAACCTTGACCCACAAATTCTCTGTCAACTGCTCACCCGTCCCCAGAGTTCCATACTCTCCAGCCTATCCCTAACATAAATAGAAACTCCCCCTCCCCGCCTGCCAGGCCTGTCTTTTCTATAGAGCCTGTAACCTCCCATTCCAACACTCCAGTCGTAGCAGCCATCCCACCATGTTTCTGTGATGCCTACTATATCATACTCCCGTAGTCGTGCACACATCTCTAATTCCTCCTGTTTGTTTCCCATGCTATGGGTGTTTGTATAGAGGCATCTGAGCCGAGCTCCAAATGAAGCCGGCTCATTGGCTGGAGCGGCATGAAACAGGAAACAGAAGTCTTCCCTTGAGCCTTTACTTTCCCATTCTAGTTTTTCCCTGAAAATTGTAGGTAAAAGAGATCACCCAAAAATCTGAATGGGGATATATCAGGGAAGCCTTGAAACGTATTAGGAATTAGACAGACATCAGTGAGGCACTTCTGAGCCAAACTGTTAAAACTTTTCTAAAAAAAAAAAAAAAAATCACAGTTTTTCTCAAGGAATTTATTCAGCAGAAGATTCTGGATAATGTAGCTGGCTGGTATAAAGCAGATAAAATGGGAAATTCATAGAATTGTGCAATTTCCCTGTTACTCACTGAACACAAGCAGGATGAAGAACCCATTTTAACAGACTGTGGGTCTGAAGTGAAGAATCTTCTATTTGTTAAATTAAGTCAAGTTCTTTATTGTGAGATGTTCATATCAGCTGCTTAGCAGAAGACACTGCTTCAACTCCAGCTAGTCACATAAAGAGGCAGTAGAAGTATTACTGCCCCACAGTGCCACACCACAGTAACACCGAGACACCCTGTTTAGACCTGTGTATACTGTAAAACTAAAGGCGTCTACCCAGACCAAAATAGCCAATCCAGCACTAAACACAGAATATGTCACTGTCAGTGAAGCCTGTATGTAAGGATACAGAGAAAAATACAATTACAAAATGTGTTTTGGTCCAATATAACATACAAAGAATTCAAACTTTGCTACTTACGTAAAATTCTTAAATTTTCAGATACAGTAGCTTTCTTTATAATGTGTAACTCAATAATGTATATTTTCCCTAACCATATCTTACAAGTTCTTCATGCATTCACAGTTAACACAGCTCTCACACAACTTGCTTTTTCTCTTAAGTATATTTAACGAAGGATTTAGTTCATGTTAAAAATGAACTGTGACACTTTCTTTGAAACCTACAAAATTATGCAAATAAAAAATGCAAAGTCATAGGTTCTTTAAGACAGGCCACTGGTCTCTAAAAGAAGAATTGTTTAAATATATCATTATGTGCATATAAGATAACAGTGAAGTGATTAAACGATTTTCTTATGTCCATGAAAACATTTTTTTGTACTCTTAAAAATTATTCTCATCTGTCATAGGATGTCACAGAAAAAGCTTCCAATCTGCAAACAAATATTGCTGATATTTAACATTCTCATTTACACAAATGTCAAGGTATTATTCTGGTTTTACAGAATATTTGTGGAATTAGTTTTTCACCAGATAATTCACCTTCCTTTCATTAATATTTAATTAATATTAAATTTCGTTAATATTTTAAGCTTTCAAACTTAATGACACATTCCATTGTTCACTGTTGTTCAGCAGAACTTAATAACAGTTGTAAAGTTAAATCTAAAGCTACTCAGTGCATCTACAGAAAATGTTAACTTCTAAATAAAAAGGGTAAAGGAAAAGAAGTTTCCACGGGATTATGCAACAATAATTTTCACTCAGCAAAATTTTGAAAAATGCTGTGGTTTCATGGGAAGTGGAAAAAGATAAATTCCGCAAAAGAATTCTTTTCATACTGAATAGCCTTTACTGTAAATGCTGCCAAAACATTGAATCCCCATTTGATGTTAAATTTGTGAACAGAATGTGGGAAATTAGCAGGTCATGCGCATGAGCAAAACAAAAACTGGCAGTGCTGGAAAAAAGCATTGTCAAATAAACTGAATTCAGATACAAATGTGTTCATCACCATACAAATGCCCAAACAACTAATAGTTATGTTAATTTTCTTAAGTGTCGCATTTGCACTAAGCCTGGATAAAATCAGCTTCTTACCTGCTCAAATAATTCTGGCCCATTGACACGATCCTGTAAGACAGCATCATTAACAAGCAAGTGGAAGTTCAGAAGCACATGCTCAATGTCATATGTTCCACTCATGGCACTTGAGAGCTCCTCCAGGGACTCAATATACCCCCGCCAATGAAGATCAACTTCTGCTATGTTAGCTAAGCAGCCTCGGATGATGTTGAGGCAGTAGCCCATACAGGGCTTACTTAAAGTCAGCCCTTGGCAATGGGGACAGTACTGCATTCTCAGTAAAGCTCTGCTGCAGTCTTCAGAGAAACGCAGATGATCTGTTGTATTGATCACTTCAATCCCCAAATTCAGAGCCTGCAAGAAAGTCCGGCTGGGTAACGGTGATCTTCCCATTTGTCTTATGGCCTTTTTGGGAATGTTACCAAAGGGTTTGATGTCTCTTCTCGCCATTTGGAGGCACTCCACATATTCCACTGAAATGTCCGTCAGATGAGGGTTAATCACATGGTTGTAGATGACTGGGAACAGGGTGTCAAAAAATCTGTTGACAGATTCCTCTGTGCTAATGTCTGTGCCAAATAAGAAGAGTCCAACATCTGTGAAAAACTCTTGAACACGTGTAGTAGCCTCAGCAGCCATGTTTCTATGTGTTTTGCAGAAAAGTGTGCTTGTGTAATTCTCAGCCAGTCTGATAAGCATTTCAAAGGTTTCTGCAATAAAGTAAGCTTGTTATTTTTAAGGTTTCAAATATAAGAAATTAAAGTAAGAAATTAAAACAATTACATCAGGACATCTTACATCTATCTGCAATGCATTTTTTTACCTTACAAGTAATTCTACAACACAATCAATAATCCATATGTTTTCTTGGCAGGACATATTAAACAATCTAAAAACTATAAAAGGAAATTGATTGTAAGCTGAGTTATTAAGTTACAAAATACAACAAAGCCCTATTGTATTTTTGTACACATTTACATACATTAGTTCTCTCATCTCATGACTCATTCTGCAAGTTGCAACAGAAACTTAAATGCTCTCAGTCACTTCAAGTAATTCCTCTTATCAGCCTAAAATGGATGGGCAAAAGTAATATTCAACAATTTAAACAACTCTCCCATTCTATTAAAACTTAATTTTTAAAAGATCAGTTTTGTCTCTTTGTCTTCCAAAGGAAGGAGGTGTACCCAATACACGTGAGAATTATGTTCTATGTTCAAATCATACATGCTTTTAAACAATGTTGTTGTTTGGTCTGGCAATTGCTATGGTCAAGCAAAGTGCTGGAATGGGCAGAACTGCTTTCTTTGGGCACTGTGATGCACCATCTCTAATCCTGAAGATCTGCACAACAGGTAAAGCCTGAATGGATAAACTTACATTTCATTTCAAATGTTAGGTAGCAATCCTTAAGTACACTGAGTAGTTCCTAATAAAACTATTCTTCCCTGAATTGATCTATGATTTGCAAGTAAGGAAAAAATATGGTTTTCTAAACAGAAAAGGGGTGTTTGAATGAGGAATTTTCTAGATCTGCCTGAGAAGCTTGCACTTCAGGGAAAGCAAAGGAGCAATATATAGTTCAAAAAGAAACTTACTTAGAGCTGAGAATATGTATTACAAGTATTAACCCACTTTATCCACTGGATGGCTATGACTCGGTAACTTTCTTTTATTCATTCAAACTTTATAAATTTGCATTTATTTGTTTTTTTCATATTTATTTTTTTAATGGGACTTTATAGAAATACAGTGACGAAAAGCACAAAGTACAGTTAATACTTTCCAAACTGGGATGTTAAAATAGGCAGAATCAAATAGTGTCAAACTATGCCACACAATTAATGAAACAATCTGAAGTCTGATGTTAAGTCAGTGACTGAAAGGAACAGTAGAAAGAATAATTTTAATGTAATAACCAAGACTAGCTATCATATCTCTAACATGTATCTATGCTAAGAATAAACGCTTTATATTCTGATTAAAAGTTTGTCCAGTTCAGTGGGTTTGAAATTGCAAACTTTGTGTAAAGATCACAGGGAAGACATATTAATCTAATCTGCTTATACTTTCTATGCATTCTTTGTTTTCTCCAATGAAAATGAGATATATGCTTCTAAATCAGATTCGTTACCTCTGTTCCTGTGCTATTAAGTGCTGACTGCCCACAACAGAGTAGAAAAGTGCATCCCATTTGTCTTTTTCTTAACATTACTATTGCACATTCATATGTGCATCTCTCCTAAAGTGAATTTCACTGTAAACATTCATACATGCCAAATATCACAGTGATTCAGCATAGGGTTTGATTTCTTTCAAAAGTCAGACTCCTGAAGCCAGGACACCACATGGAGCTCCCAGCAGTGCAGACCTATTCCAAAGCCTCTTCAGTTTATCCCATGAGTTGACATGTGGAAGTACCAGCTGAGTAACTCTGGAGGCCACCACTGCCTGCATCCACTGTTTATTCACCGGCTCTGTGACATATTTCCACCTTCAGCACCTCATGCCAGACCATACCTGAGACACCTGCATAGCAGCCAATGTTAATATGAGAGACACATGTCCTTCTGGAGCAGCAGATGAGACACAACATGTCAGATAGGGCATATTGATCAAGACACCCACTTTAATGCGACTGAACAGAGGATGAGATCTCCACCAGCTGTAAAGGCAGTTTGGACACCTACCTCACATGGGGACACATGTACATGGACAGCTAAATTAGAACCCTAAATATTCTACTGTAATTTTGTCTCATTTTTATTGGAGGGAATAAACACTGCAAGGTACAATCCTACTATGGAGGATTTATTTAGTTGCCTAAGAGTGTTCAATGCAATTTCCAATGGTAGTTGCTATGTGCCTGTCTGGAAGGGTATGGGTTTTTCACAGGTCCTGTGTCACATCTGCAGGCTTTGTGTGGATGTTTTGCATTTAAAATGGGACTAGATGGCTGTGCCTAGACAGCTGAACTAAACCCTAGATACCAAATTATCAGTGACTCCAGAACCCTTCATATAAAAGCTTGGAGCAGACAGAATAACAAAGACAAAAAATTTAAGTCAAATCAATTCTTGGTTTAGATGGTTTAAAATAATAAATTGTGAAGAATATTAAAACCTCCTAGGAAAATAGCTATTTTTGTAACTGTTGATTCAGTCTTTTACAGAAAAATAGGTAATATTAGTAAAATAATGATGTTATAATAATTTAGAATGACATGAATAAGGTTTTTATGACCCTTCTCAATTTTCCATTATTACTTTTTCCTAGATGAAAACCATAAAATATGTGATATAAAATATCTGTTACAATCCATGGCTTCAGTATCCTATTACCAAGAGCAGAAATATTAGATGAAAGAATAAATCATGCCACACATGGATAATCAATAGATTCTACAACGTGGTCTAAATAGTAAGAAACCTTCAAGATTGAACTATATTACTAGTGCCCCAGCAACCAACAGATGAATGAGTTCAATAATCAGCTGCATGATTTTTTGACTACTTGTGCTTTTCTAAATAGCATATGATAATACTGGCCACTTGTGTTTATGTTTCTGCATCATGCTGTTTGTCATTTTAGAATTTCTTAAAAAATTTTTCAATCAAGTTTATTTTACTGGCATGTTTCCTACTTTATAACCACCAAAGCTATTCCAGAGATTTGTTTTGCTGCCAGACAGCTTGAAGAATGACAAACAGCAAAGCAAACCTATGTTTATTTTCAGTATTGAACAGCTTCTGTGAACACCTTACAATGGCAGTCTATGTCATTTACAACACTTTCAGAGACTTCAGTGACAAATCAAGTTATGCTGGTTCAATACTGCAAGTGCATCATAGATTTAACAATGTGTTTTTCTATTTTTTGAGTCTATGGGCCCAAACGAACATCATCAGTCTTAATTATTCAGCCACATAAGAGAAGCATGAGTTTTTCATCAGTATAAATGTAATACCTATAAAAGACATTTTAAATATAACCAAGATGAGCCAGACAAGCTCTTTCTATTCTTATTAAATGTCTTTTAATCTGCAGGTTCGGTGCCTTGTCTCCATCCTTTTTGACATCTTTGTATTAACCACTACACAATATCATACAATATCCTAGATACCTTCTGTAGCGCTACTGTGAATAATGGGTGACATGTCAAACTTTATTTTATTTTTGCTACACTTACAATTATGATTTGTACACTCCTAAGTCAAAACTCAGGGCTGTCAATACATTAACCCATTAGTTTTTTTCGAAAGAACAGTAATGTCTTTCTTCCTGGTTTTGCTAACAAGGAACAAAACACAAGGCAAGGAAAAAAATATATATGAATACTTTTTTGTTTTATATATATATTGCATTTATTCAGCTGAGTCTTCATATCAGTACATATACATACAGGTTTTTTTATAAGAGTGTATTTAATAAAGTGGTCACATAGTGAGGTAAAGTAACTATCAATCAGTTCATTGCTTTAAAAGATTTTCAATCTTTCATTCACCTTCTTTAACCTTTCTGTTCCTTAGAGCCACAGCTAAATTATAAAGATACCACAATGTAGTAATCAGTCCAGTGGATTACTGTCTTTAAAAGACCACATAAAAGTATACGAATGCCTTGTTTACTAGAACAACTCACAAAGAGAACATAAAAGAAACCTTGGTTTTTTTCCTAGACTTCAATCAGAGGTAATGGAAATACTGCACAGAATGAAATAGAATTTGGATTGGATTTTAAACCAACCCTGCAATTCTAATACTTAACAGTTCTGGTAAAGTGTTTCTCTACTACAGGTACCTTAGAAAATTAATTTAAAAAAAAATCCTGTGGAATCATGTTGTCACAAAAGGAACAGCATTTTCTTAAGTTTACCCTTTCTCCACACAGATAAATGCTTTATACAAGCTGCTAAATAAGAAAATGAATGGTCTAATTCTGAGTATTACCTTTTGAAAAACCCATAATACTTAACACAAAGATAGTCTAATAAATTAAAAATCCAGTAGCAGGCCAACAAATTGTAAAGTGTTATAATTCAGAAGTAATTCACCAGCCTACATTATATATCATAAATTAATTCACACTGAGTCAGGGTAACATATAGAACTCAATAAATTACAACTAGACAGGTTAAAATCCATCCTTGAACTATAGACACAGTATTTAGGAAGAATGCCTTTCATAGTCCAGGGGGCAACCAGAACTGATGAGCCTGCATCACCTTAAGTATCAGCCCATAATATACAGGAATCCAGATAACTAAATCCAACTAAAAACTGAAAAAACTTAATAATACTATTAATTTATTTGATTTGAGTAATCCTATTGGAAAGTATTAGCTTGTTGCCAGTTGCCATTAATGTTCGGTGATCTCAAATGTTTTCCTTCTGTTTATGGGCAGCACAAATAATCCAGAAGCATCAAACTATCTCTAGTAAAGATTTACAGTCCAAACAAGCATATCTTGCACACACTGTACTATTAGAGTGAAGGGGAATACCTCAGGTATAGTTTGCAGCTTAGCAAATACAAGATGTTCAAAAATTATGGGAAAAAATAATTATGGAAAATAAATTAATCCAGTCAGTATTATACACATAATCTCTTTGTTTAAAATACATCAAACAGAGAAACATGTATAGGTGGGAAATTCAATGTAGTTATTCATAACTACATAGTAGTAGACAGCGCCAGATACACTGCAAAGTCCTCTAATCACTTACTGTCCCAGAAAAATGAGCTGAAGAAATAAAGTCTTCGAGACATATAAATGAATTATGAGGAATGAACTCATTAGGGTATTGCCTGTGAAGGTTATATTGAAGAGAGATCAAAAAAGGACCAGCAGAAGATATCTGAGACTCACAAAAACTGCTCCTCATTAACACATATTTCAAATTAATCCATTTCATAGATTATAGACTCACCACTGAAGTCAGTAAGAAAACAAGTAGAACAGATGAAACCTGCAGGCCAACCAGCTTCATGTTGCCAGGTGTTAGTGATACACCTCAGGCTTTATAGCCATTAACTACTCATAACAAGCTTCAGAATTTGTCAAGTCTTGTTTGGTCTTGAATTTATTGTAGCTGTCTTTGAAAAAAATACAAAATTAAGAAACTTGAATAAGTTCACCATTGCCTGAATTGTCCTATATTCAGTGGCAAATTACTCAGATGTTAGGAGTTTCTTACATATCCTATGATTTTGAGTTTGGTTTAGTTATATTGTATTTTTGTTTTAGTTGTGGGGTTTGTTGTTTTGGTTGGGTTTGGCTTTTGTTTGTTGCTGTTAGTTTGCTTTTTGGTTGTGTGTTGTTTGGTTTTTATTTCCTTTTTTTTTTTTTTAGCTTTGTGAAATTGCAAAACTCTCTTTAAAAAATAACACAGAGGACTGAAAAAAAAAAAATGAAGTAATTATGGTGTAACTAAGCCTAAGGGCCCAAAGGGTAAGTGTGTACCCCATTAGCAAATACAAGGTTACGACAAACAAAATGAGCCCTGAAGGGGCCCAAGACCATCATGGAAGACACCTTCAGCGGCAGCATTATATTCCTCCCAGTGGAGAGCTCTGGAGGCATGAGCATAGCACCAGAGAAAAGTCTATACACTAGAAAGTTAGTGTATGACAGTTTTAGTTGGAATATTAATAGGAATTAGTAATCATAGATAATTTGGGCTATAAACATTAGTGCCACTGTAATTACACTGAAAAGAACTGTTGCACTTTGAAAGGCTGTTAAAACATTAATCAGAGAAACAGAAAATTCTTATGGAACCATACGTAAGGTGTGCTCATTGGGAGGACTCCTAAGAAACTCATTCCCTATTTAACCAATGTAAAAAATCATTTAACATTTACTTGAAAATTTAATGTGCTGAAGAATCTAGGAAAACATGTTCCAAAGCCAGGTGAGATGAATTTAACCCATGATTGTGCTACATTTTTTTACTACTCTGAATTGATAATTAAGCTTTGAGACAAGCATATGCTACTGGCAGGATCAACCAGGTAATAGTTGTCCTTCTCATCCTTATTTTATAATCTAATTAGTAGCACTCAGTGTCAATCTTTTCTCAGTAATCCTGACACTGTTTTGCCATGCAGAATTTCCTTTCTAAATCAACAAATTTAAGTATTTTCCTTCTCTCTGTTCTTATTTATACATTCACGAACAAGCCCAGCACTGCAATGGGGTTCAAGCGCAGCGGATCTGATAATATTATCTCCAACTTGTGTTTGTTTTTTATAAGATGTTGGAATAAAATTCTCTTTTTTCCAGTTGCCTGGAGCTTCATTAATTTTTATAACTTAGTGAAAATCACAGAATCATAGAAGTGTTAGGGTTGGAAAGGGCCTTAAAGATCATTTAGTTCCAACCTACATGCAAACAGCAAAGGACACCTTCCACTAGACAAGGTTGCTCAAAGCCCCATCCAACCTGGCCTTGAACATTTCCAGGGATGGGGCAGCCACAACTGGCAACCCGTGCCAGTGTCTCACCACCCTTGCAGTGAAGAATTTCTTCCTAATATCTAACCTAAATCCATCCTCCTTCAATTTAAAGCCATTCCCCCTTGTCCTATCACTATATGCCCTTGTAAAAAGTCCCTCTCTCAATTTCCAGTAGGCCCCCTTTAGGTACTTGAAGGCTGCTCTAAGGTCTCCCCTGAGCCTTCTCTTCTCAAGGCTGAACAAGCCCAGCCCTCTCAGCCTGTCTTCATAACAGAAGTGTTCCAGCCATCTGATTCAGGAAATTCTTTTTAAACTTTTCATTTTTCAGTGAAACTTACTACTATTGATTTTAAAATTTAATGCTAGAATTTAACATACTCATATGATGTATTTAATCATATCTTGATATATTATATTGTAATATGGAATGACTGTCACAGGCATGAACAAATAATAATCACATGAATTAGTATCACATGGTTTTTATTTTAGCTAGTTGTGACCAGTGATTCCACTTTTCTCTCCTGTGGTCTGTTTTTATCCTTTTGTCCTGGTTTAGCAGTAGCAGTCATTTTTTCTACTGGTGCAGCACTGTGTTTTGACTTTTGGCCTGGGAATAATACTGATAAAGCTGATGTTTTCAGTTGCTGGTCAGAATGTTTACCCTGACCAAGGACTTTGTGAGTCTCATGCTCTGCCACGGAGGAGGAGAAGCCGGGAGGAAGCAGAGACAGGACACCTGACCCAAACTAGCCAAAGAGGTATTCCATACCACAGCACGTCATGCCCAGGATGTAGAACGGAGAGCTCCCGGAAGGGCTGGATCACGGCAGGGTGGGGGTGAGGTACCGGTTGGTGAGCGGTTGTATTCTCTTGTTATTTCCTTTATCATTATTACTATTGGTGGTAGCAGTAGTGATTTGCGTTACACCTTAGTTATTAAACTGTTCTTATCTCAACCAGTGGGAGCTGCATTCTTTTGATTCTCCTCCCCGTCCCTCCAGGAGCGGAGGGAAGAAAGGTGGGAGGGGGGGAAGTGGACTGCGTGGTTCTGATTTACGGCCTGGGCTTAAACCACGACAGTTCTTTTTGGCGCCCAACGTGGGGCACGAAGGGTTGAGATAACAACAGATCTGACCAAGGCACAATGCTGATTTATGGGCTCTCAAAGTTGTTTCTCTTGATGTCACAGTTTCAGTATGCTGTAGCTTACTTAGAGCCGGTATTTGCTGTGTTAGTGTTTATCAAGTGTGGGTCTTCGGCTAAGGTTCTTGTTTCATTGTACTTTATGGTAATGGCTTGTAATGCGGGCGGGCTCCGGCAGCAGGGCGGGATGGACGTGGCCGTGGACTTGTACCTGGCCGTCCCGCTGCTCTTCACTGTCCTGGCCCTCGTCCTCGCGTCCGTCTTTGTGAGGCTGCGGGGAGCTGGGGGGGAGCGGCCCCGGGAGCCGGCAGCGGCCGAAGCGGCCCGGGAGAGCGGCCCCGGGGACCAAGCGGCGGCGGGAGCAGGGCCGGAGGCCGGAAAGGAGGCGGCTGCCGAGGAGGGGAAGGAGGCAGCTGCTGAGCAGCGGGAGGAGGCGGCAGAGGAGCCGAGCCCCACAGCCGAGCCCAGCCCCGCGGCGGCCGAGAGCGTCGCCCAGCAGCCGTCCGCCGAGCCCGGCGAGCCTGAGCCCCAGGAGGATGCAGGAGACCCCGCAGCGCTTCCCAGCAAGGCAGAGGAGGAAGATCTGGACTCGGAAAAAGAGAAGCTGGTGGTGAGAAAGCCTTCAAGCACAACAGCTACAGCCCCAGTGACAAGTACAGCAGCAGCATTTGAGAGTTTTGAAGGTTTTGAATGGCCTTTGGGTACCCTTGGGACCTGCCTGCTGATTGTGATGGGGATCACCATGTTGGCACACACACAGAGTGTGTTTTACCCACAACCATTTTGTCTGATCCCAAGAGTTAAGCAGAGTCAGGTTTGGGTCTTGTCTGGATTTAGACAATACGGGGGGACCGAGAGGTTTTCCCCAAGGCTGGACAGTCATGAGTTTCACGGTGTGTGGGACAGTATGGGCAAGTATCTAATCCACTGGGCCCCTCCAGTGCTTTGGAAGCATCGGAGATGGAAGGCAGCTGTGTGGAGTCCCCAACGACAAGTTGCAGAGACTGCTGCAGGGGAGGGTGAATTATTTTGAGCCTGATGGGCCCATGGCACTTCAGGCCATCAGGGCAGAGATGCAACATAGAGATGGACTCATGATCGAGGGGTGGACTTTGCAATGGGCCTCTCCTGCTCTGAAAGACTGTTACAAGGGATGGAGCCCACCATCATGGACCGAATGGACTCAGCAGCTTTATAGGGATTTGTCCGTGCACTAAGATAAGAGTGCACCGAGATGAAAGTGATGGTATATTGAAAATGTGGGATCTGAGCATGACGTGAATGGTATGGAATAAGGGGTGGATACTGTCCTGGTTTAGCAGTAGCAGTCATTTTTTCTACTGGTGCAGCACTGTGTTTTGACTTTTGGCCTGGGAATAATACTGATAAAGCTGATGTTTTCAGTTGCTGGTCAGAATGTTTACCCTGACCAAGGACTTTGTGAGTCTCATGCTCTGCCACGGAGGAGGAGAAGCCAGGAGGAAGCAGAGACAGGACACCTGACCCAAACTAGCCAAAGAGGTATTCCATACCACAGCACGTCATGCCCAGGATGTAGAACAGAGTTCCCGGAAGGGCTGGATCACGGCAGGGTGGGGGTGAGGTACCGGTTGGTGAGCGGTTGTATTCTCTTCGTTGTTATTTCCTTTATCATTATTATTATTGGTGGTAGCAGTAGTGATTTGCGTTACACCTTAGTTATTAAACTGTTCTTATCTCAACCAGTGGGAGCTGCATTCTTTTGATTCTCCTCCCCGTCCCTCCAGGAGCGGAGGGAAGAAAGGTGGGAGGGGGGGAAGTGGACTGCGTGGTTCTGATTTACGGCCTGGGCTTAAACCACGACACCTTTTAATAGCGATGACTCTGGGATCATTCATCTTGCAATTCTGAAAACAACAAGAGCATATTTTTTTGTATAATGCCAGGAGAAGAAATAACTGGCAATAAATAGAGCTCTACCAAACCCTTTTTTCCTCTTGGATTCTGCTTAGATTCTCACTGATTTTGCAAGGTTCTTTGTGTTTCACAGGCAATGCTTTATCACTGGAGGAAAATATCTTTAAATTCTCAGTTGAAGCAGAACACTTCAGGGGATCACAGCTTTAAAACTCCTATCATATAATGAAGTTGTTTTAACATCTTTTGACGTAAAAGGTTGTGCATGGTTTGCAAAAGGACATTAACTTGATAACGATTTATGTATTTTTACACATTTGCCATAATAAATAAGGAATGCGAGTCATCTCAGATGTAGGAAAAGGGTACCTTTCAAAAAAGGAAATTTGTAACTTGTAGCAGGATGATGTTGATGGTCAGAAAAGTAATTTATTAGAAGGGTAAAATTAATTTCACGCAACTTAGAATCATAGAATAGTTACAGCTGGAAAGGACCTTAAGATCATCTAGTTCCAATCCCCCCGCCATGGGCAGGGACACCTCACACTAAACCATGCCACCCAAGGCTCTGTCCAACCTGGCCTTGAACACTGCAGGGGATGGAGCATTCACAACTTCCCTGGGCTTCACAACTTCAAAGATAAGCTGGTCACCCGAAGCTCCCTAAAAGTCAGGTGAGATAAACAAGCACTTCTAAGGCGTGACTCATCTCTCTGACTCTACATGACTACTTTTGTTTGAGATTAACTGCTCTCTGGAAGTGCTTGATCCTCTCCTTTGACTATAAAGGGACATTAGAACAAATCACTTAGATATATTAAGATCTACATTTAGTCAGGCTGAATCCCTAAGATTTTTATAAGGAACTGGTATTAAGAGAAAGTGTCATCAAACATAATATGATAACTGCAATTTAAATGAATAGAGAGCTGAGATGATCATGCTTCTACAAAGTGGTCTTAATGGTAGATAAATGACAAACTTCTAATATATTTATGCAAATCCTCTTTCCTTCTGCATAGCCAGGAACGTGGTTTTCTTAGAATGAATTAAACTTTATACTTGGTCCCCAGAGGGTTTCCTGAGCATTGTGACTTTCCCTGCTAGCCTTATAAAAAGGAATTATTGGGGAATCACAGAGGACTTACATATGTCAGTGTGCGCTCACAGCCCAGAAAACCAACCATATCCTGGGCTGCATCAAAAGGAGTGTGACCAGCAGATCAAAGAAGGTGATCCTGCCCCTCTACTCTGCTCTCCTGAGACCTCACTTGGAGCACTGTGTGCAGTTCTGGTGTCCTCAACATAAAAAGGACATGGAACTGTTGCAACAAGTCCAGAGGAGGGCCACGAGGATGATCAGGGGACTGGAGCACCTCCTGTATGAAGACAGGCGGAGAAAGCTGGGGCTGTTCAGCCTGGAGAAGACAAGGCTGCGTGGAGACCTCCTAGCAGTCTTCCAGTATCTGAAGGGGGCCTACAAGGATGCTGGGGATGGACTCTTCATCAGGGACTGTAGTGACAGGACAAGGGGTAATGGGTTAAAACTTAAACAGGGGAAGTTTAGACTGGATATAAGGAAGAAATTCTTTACTGAGAGGGTGGTGAGGCACTGGAATGGTTTGCCCAGGGAAGTTGTGAATGCTCCATCCCTGGTGGTGTTCAAGGCCAGGTTGGATGAAGCTTTGGGTGACATGGTTTAGTGTGGGGTGTCCCTGCCCATGGCACGGGGGTTGTAACTAGATGAGCTTAAGGTTCTTTCCAACCCTAACTATTCTATGATTCTCTGAAAAGAAAGAACAACATCAGGAAAATTACCATAAGGTTATGCTGATGACTGATATCAGATAAAGCTTTGTCTTCACATTTGAAAGTTCAGAACCTGATTTCCTACACCCCCCGTGCCCTCGTGTCCATCCATCCATTCCCTCCCCCACCCCCCACCCCTTATCCCAGTTTTATGCTGACAATACTCATTCAACTTCAGTTAGCTGGTTTTCAATGTATACAGGTTAAAGTGAAATGATAATCAGGTGCTAGCAGATGCAACACTACAGATCAACATTTCTTTCACATCAAACAAGTAAATATATTCATTTTGTATCACTGAATATATAATCTGACAGCTTTCTTCTAAGTGTGGGTGGAAGTTTGGTGAATTCCTGCATCTGATATTCTGAGAAATTCCACACTAAAAATTGTGACACAAGTTAGTCAAAGAAATTTGAGGAGTTTGTTTACTTAACATATGACTACATGTCACGGGTTTCAAACAGCCTCCAAAGAATTTGGTAAGGGTTTAGATGCGTTTATCATCTTCCACTTCACTTATTTTTTATTGAGAAAAAGGACACAAAAAAGGTGTTCTTTAAGGCTTCATTCCTTAAACAAACATCCATGTTTCCCATGTAAGATTCAGGAACAATTAATTTTATGACAGGATCCATTTTATGAAGTTAGTTCAATGTTCCTCTATAACTATTTGATATCAAGAAGAAAAACTGCATGCTACAGAATCACAGATTCGTTAGGCTTGGAATGGACCTTTGGAGATCAATTAGTCCAAGCCCCCTGCCAAGGCAGGGCCACCTATGTCCCTCTGCATAGCCCTGGGATATTAGTGATTAGTGATCTAATCACTCTTAGTGATTAGTGATATGTGCAAAATTTAGCTTGTAGGTGCTGCAAAAGCATTTTGGTTTATACCATGTTTTTCACTACTTATTTCTCAGAATACTGTAAAAAGGAACAAATTTGAAGTGTGCACTTTCAAGTATCAGACAGGCTAATAAATGTACCATTTCTAACTTGACAAGATAGAAACTCTCAGAAGGTGGATTATCAGGCAGGCAAATACGCTCTCTCCCAATCAGAAGAGGAAAATAGCACCTGTCAACAGCAACATAAAAACCAGTTCTCTAAACTGGTTAGGAAAAGACATACAGTTTAAGTATATAAACTTACCAAATTTAAGTGAAATTCAGAAGATATTTCAACAATAAGAAAGTCTCAGGAAAAAGAAATTGTTTCTAGGACTTTTTATGACAGTTGTACAGAACGTTCTGTGTAGCTGCTTTTGATGATACCACCTTAGTATCAAATATTGATATGGATTGGAACAGTCCACTCTAACCTACTCTTTTTCTTACTCATTATGGCTCCTGATTTCAATGCCAAGGTAAGGCTGACAGGCCTATAGTTCCCTGGATCCTACTTCCAGCCCTTCTTGTAGATGGGTATCACATTTGCTAATCTCCAGTCAACTGGGACCTTCCATCCATGCCCATGAGCTTGTGTGTGTCTAAGTGGTGTAGCAGGTCACTATCACCTCCCCTTGGATTATGGAGGCTTCATTCTGCTCCCCATTCCTGTCTTCCAGCTCAGATGGCTGAGTACTCAGATAACAAATGGCCCTACTGTTAAAGACTGAGGCAAAGAAGGTATTAAATACCTCCGCCTTTCCCTCATCCTTTGTCACTATGTTTACCTCCACATCTAATAAATGATGGAGATTCTCCTTAGCCATCCTTTTATTGCTAATGTATTTATAGAAACATTTCTTACTGTCTTTTACAGCAGTACCCTGCTGTAAAATTGGGATTTGACCCTTCTGATTTTGTTCCTGCGTAACTTCACCACATCCTTGTAAGTCTTCCTGAGTTGCCTGTCTCTACTTCCAAAGGTCATAAACTCTCCTTTTTTTCCTGAATTCCAGGCAAGGCTTTCTGTTCAGCCAGACTGATCTCCTCCACCAGCTCATCTTTCAGTACATGGGAATTGCCTGCTCCTGTGCTTTTAAGATTTCCTTCTTGAAGCATGTCCAGCCTGCTTGGACTCGATGGTCCTTCAGGACTGCCTCCGAAAGGACTCTGTCAATCAGGCTCCTAAGCAGGCCAAAGTCTACTCTTCAGAAGTCCAAGGTAGCAGTTCTGCTGCTTACTTCTCCTTACTTTTCCAAGAATCAAAAACTCTATCATTTTGCGATCGCTGTGGCCAAGATGGCCTCCAATCATCACATCACCCAGAAATCCTCTGTTCAAAAACAACAGGTCCAGTGGGGTGCCTTCTGTAGTTGGCTCACTCAGTGGCTGTGTTAGGAAGTCATCTTCCACACACTCCAGGAACCTCCTAGACTGTTTCTTCTCTGTTGTATTTTATTTCCAGCAGACATCAGCTAAAGTGAAGTCCCCCACAAGAACAAGCGCTAACAATTGTGAGACTTCTTCCAGATGCTCACAAAATATTTTTTTGCCTGTTTGGGTGAAGAGTAACCAGACTCCCACCATGATAGCTGCCCCTGATTCTTACTCATAAATATTCAACCCTTTAATCACCATTATTATGCCCTAGGCAATCAAAACACTCCCTAACATAGAAGGGTAACCCCAGCACCTTTTCTTCTTGCCTACTGTCATGGTTTAAGCCCAGCCTGTCACTCAGAAACCACGCAGCTGTTAGCTCACTCCCCCCCCCTTCCTCCCTCAGCTCCCAGAGGGATGGGGAGGAGAATTGAAAGAATGTACCTCACATGGGTTGAGATAAGAACAGTCCAGTAACTAAGGTATAACACAAATCACTACTGCTGCCACCAATAATAATAATGATAAGGGAAATAACAAGGGAAGAGAATACAACCGCTCACCACCCACCGACCAATCCCCAGCCCAACCCTGGCAGTGACCTAGCCCTTCCGGGTAACTGCCCTCAGTTTATATACTGGGCATGACGTGCTGTGGTATGGAATACCTCTTTGGCTAGTTTGGGTCAGGTGTCCTGTCTCTGCTTCCTCCCAGCTTTCCCTCCTCCCTGGCAGAGCATGAGACTCAGAAAGTCCTTGGTCAGAGTAAACATTACTGAGCAGCAACTAAAAACATCGGTGTCATCAGCGCTGTTCCCAGGCTGAAAGTCAAAAACACAGCACTGCACCAGCTACTAAGAAGGAGAAAAATGACTGCTACTGCTGAACCCAGGACACCTACCCCTTCAGAAGAGTCTATAGTCATTCATTGCAGCACTCCAGTTGTGCGAGTCATCCCATCCTGTTTCCGTGGTGGCAACTGCCTTAGTTTTCCTGCTCTGCAATGGCTTCTAGCTCCTCCTTTTTATGATCTCATAACATATTTATCTAACCTATTCTTAAAAAATGCATAGTAATAGAGAGGGCACAACTTCCAAGAAAATCATTCCAGTGCTTCACCATACTTTCATTTGATCTCACCAATGAGAACAAATTATTTGCTTCTTCCTCATTTTAGGTATTTCAGATTAAATCCTCCCCACCTAATTGCAGACATCTCCAAAGACCAACTGCATCTCCGAAGTGGATGAGTCTACATCTCATCTAATCAGTACTGAGGATGATGGCATGATTCATCTGGCCTAGTTTAGGTGTCCACATGGAAGTAAGATGAATCACTCTGCTTTTCTTCCCTTTTATACAGAGAAAGAGCATTATTAGTTCACAGAAGCTAGGTGATAAATCTTATTCCTGAAAACTGTTAAAAATTTATTTTCTCCTTTTTTTTTAATTAGAATGAATAGTCCCACTTCCTTCAATCATAAGGGGGTCTATTCTGCCTCTATGTAGTCAAACTTTATACTAAAGACTTCCAAAGAGAAGTCTAAATTGCCCAAATGATGTGCTTTAAGTGGACAAACTATATGTTCTGGACTTCCAACTTCATGTATAGTGCTATCTGACTAGGTATTTAAAAAATGCTTTGTTAACGTATTTTGGAATAGCATCTCTTCTCTAACTCACGTTTACCTTGGGAACCATGAAGCTCTCTACATCATTTCAACAGAACAACTGTGAAGCCAGACCTCCTCCAATCTTCAACTCATCTTATTCCTATCTAAATGAAGAATCTGAATATGCCCTCATCAAATGGCATCCCACTATTTTGAATTCTAGCTCAATTTTCCAGTCTGCACATGAGCTCTTATTGCCCTCCCTCACTTATTGAGAGCACACTGGTTATTTCAACATTCAACACAGTAATGAAAATGGTGGCTGGACTTGTCCAAGAACCACAACTGATCATTGACCATTGCTAACCAATCAAATGCAGATTTCCAAAAGTTTTGCCTATGTTTAATGGTAATTTAATCAAGACAATTCCATACTTATGAGAATGTCATGTTGAATAGCATAAAAAGACTTAGGAAAGAAAAGTGACTTAACATCTCTGTTCTCACATACCCACATTTTGGTTCTATTTCCACACAGGAATATTAGATTAGTTTTGCCCAGTTTATGCACAGTAAATACGGTTTCACTGTTCCATATCAACTTGGTATGTTCTTGTATTTGGCTTTCAAATATTTCATCTTTTTATTCCAAATAACTGAAATTAAACTAGTTGGTCTAAAATGCTCTAACTTTCCCTTTTCTGCTTAAAAATAATAACAATAAAAATGCATTTTCAGCCTTTTGCTATCTCTTAAAAATCCAAAGATAACTACTAGTGCAATTCAGAATGTGCATATTGACAAAAGAAACCAATCAGTGAAGACAATTCTGAAGTGAACATCTTCTACGTCTTACCAACTGCTGCTCCATAGCTGTGCAAAGAGGATCTTTATCCGTTAATAGTCTGATCAGCATTCAGGACCACGGGGCTTGAGCAGAATTAACTATTTCCAGTGAAACCTGGTAGGACATATGAGAACATTTTGCCCTTTTCTGCATTTTTTAATGACTCTGCAGGAGAGTCTGATTTATTATATGCCTAAAGTAACATACACTGTGATGTCACCTACTAATACACATTTTACCTCTGCAATATAAAGTACAAGATTCATTATGGAGCCTTCCAACCTATACTGTTCAGTTCATACATAGCCTTAAACAATGTATGCCAATACTGATGAAAGCATTGATGTATACGAAACAATGCCAAACTCAAAACCCGCAAGGAAGGAGACAGTGAAAGATTCACATCAGCTTATCACATCTATCACACAAATATACACAGTTGTGATTCATCTCAGCTACCACCTCAGCTAAATACCATAGTCTCTTTTTTTTTTTTCAGCAGTAGAAAGTTAGGGGGATATTTAAGGCATGATTCATCTGACCTATTTTGAATGTTTATAGGAAGATGAATCATGCCCAAATATTTATAGGGAGGTGAATCATGCTAAAAAAAGTGTCTCTCTCAATTTTCTAATGAGGGAGCTGATAGAACAAGCTCAACAATCGACTCTATTATACCAATCATCATTGGTTTTGCTATTTCACCTGTAGAGTTTCATTATCTTAGCTACAAAGTAACTTATAACTTCTTTATCATTGACCTGTAACAGCTGTATCTGAATTTCCACTGTGGAAAATTAAACTCTGTCTTCTCTAGAGATTTGTCTGTCCAGAGATTATTTCCTTGCAACTACATATGTTTTTAGAATGATGTATTCATCTAACTTCAACTGCATGAATGCAATCTATAACATAAAACAAGTATCTACTGAAAGTAATGAATTCCTAAAGAAAAAGGCTGAACAATACAAATACAATGCAAATTGGAAGAGATATCCCATTTCATTTTGATGTCTACAGTTAGTTTAATGTCGATCTAATACCAACACTAGACAAATGTGTGTGCATCTCCTTTCATATATTGACCACTGGGCCCGTAACTAGTAGCATACTCACAAGTTTGTTTCAGATCAAAAGAGATGAAAGAGGTACAAGGAGAGAAAAGCAATGAAAATTGTGTGCTACCTTCTAAAGATTGAAAGTAGCAGCCCTATTCTCCACTCAGTTTAGATATGTCTTTTAATCCCCTGCCAAATCCAGTTTCACAAGAAGATCACATATTAAACTATTTCCTGAACTGACACTTGCCTAGTAATGACAAAACGGATCACAACTCTTTTCCAGACTGCAATCCATGGACAAAGGGGTGGGGGAAAGAAAACTAACAACACTGATTTGCAGTGGCCATCCAAGGAAAGAAAACTTTCACTTCAGTTCCAATGCTATGTTTCACTTACATGAAAGCCCTGTAAATTAGTCCTACTGTAATCCTAAAGGATGAATGGCAATTCCAGCTCTTGAAGACAACTGTTACTTTGAACACAAGAGACTCATAAGATAGAAAAGCTTTCTCCATGACCATGAAGATAATCTGTCTAGAAAACTACAAAACATTCCCTTCTCATATCCTATTCATGCAGGAATAATGCTTCCACATTAGCAAATAATGCACTGTGAAACCAAGATGAACAGACAGGGAACTTCTCAGTCTCCTCAGACTCCTAGACATGCCCTGCTATTCAATTCGTGACCAAAAGTTCATATTGGAAGTTGCTGCATATTAAATATTACAGGAATGTTCTGTTGTGGAACCAATTTCTCTATTTGTGGGCCATTTACGGGATGACATCTATGGCAGAGATGCAGGATCACCTCACTCTACCTTAAGACTCCCGTATATTGTTATCACTGGTTCAAGAAGACTCCTCAAACCCACAAGTCTACTGATAAAGGACTCTGAGGATCAGAAATGGCCCTCAGAAAGCTGCCATTTCACTTGAAGCAAATGGCATGGAAGGGATCACTTTCTCCTCTGGCTGGCAGAACTCGGGTGCAATGAATAGCACCGAAGTGTGCTGCAACGAGCATTACTGACCTGGAGCTGAGCATCAGAACATTCTTTAAACAACTAATTCTTAGATTCTCTGAATGATTCCTATCATGAGGATTTTTTTCATTTATTTTTTTTTTCTCGCTTGACATCTTCTGCATGGTTTGGTTCAGCTGCATAAATTAACTGTATGGCATGAGCAAGAATCACTGGTCATTTAGGAACCACGGAAGAGAGCAGCAATGTAAGAACCATTAGGATCAACTGGAAATATGGAGCATACAAAACTTTCATCTACATGAAAAAAGATGACATCCATAACTATTTTTTGTGGGAAAAGGCATCATAACATAAACCATTCCACTGAGCAGACACAAGTCTGTGAACACTCATATTACAGTCATATGCTTTATAGGTGGCATATACAAACAAAGGACTCAAAGGAATAATGAAAAAAAAAAGGCCCAAAAAGTTTACTAAAAAAAATTGCAATTTTTTCTTTTATTTTCTCTTTCACGTAGAATGTTTCTGCTTCTTGCATATTATTGGTTTTATCTTTTCTAAATCTACAATAAATAATAACACAATTTTAAGATTGCAAATATCTGGCTTTATTCTGTCTTTTAACTGTCGATGCAGTACTTTATGCATCATTAATAATTCACTGATATAATCCCACCAAATCTATAATCTACAGTAACAAATAATAAATATGTATTTTGAAATTTCTTCTAGATGGCTTAGTTAATGTAAGTATGCAAGACAACCACGCAATTCTAGTTTTCTTTAACGATAAATAACTGAAATAAGGAAGGAATAAAGAGGATGATACTTTCTCCTTTCTGTATGTTTAAGAATTATAATTTGTAGTATCATAATAATGAGACGTTTCTGCCAAAGTGTCACCTTTTCAAAGTATAAAGCAGGATTCATTTCACCTTATTTTAGCCATCGAAAAGTCGAATACTTCACCTACTGTAGCTATTTGGATAATCAGTGGGTTCAGAGAGGAAACTCCTCATATTTTATTGCTGAGGCAAATCCAAGATTACTGATTAATTAAAAAGATGCTTTAACTGTGCAAGCCATAGCTCCCACTCAGATGTCTTTAGAGGCCAATTCATCCCGATTATGGCAGCCATCCACCTTAGGATGGGATGAACTGCACTTTAGAGTTCCTTTAATTTTTCATAAACCATGATGAGTCTAAATGAGGCAGTAGAATAGATACTCTTTTAGCTACTTCATAGATGGCTAAAATTAGGAGAGATTAATCCCCCTCAAAGTGCCTGCAAATTCCATCAGGTTTAGTGCTATGTGAATTTAGTACTGAGTTTACTTACCTCATGGATTGCCACAAAGATGCTTTGTTTGAAATAATGTATAGGAAAAAAAAATTTTTTTCTACAAGATTCTCTGCTGTGTTTGGGAACCTTTGGATGTTAAATTAATTTTGCAAGGGCCTTCAAGTGCAAATGACTAATGCAATTGTGAAATGTAAATTTGCCTCTCACCTGATTATATGCTAACTCCTGACGAAACCTAAAAGGTCTAACCCATTTCAGAAATTAATTACTTCGAGCAAAAGTTCCCAAAGAGTAAGGGGAAAAAAAAAAAACTAAACCACAGAACCAGCAGCTGATACAATCTGCTCCTGCTGGCTGTACTGATTTTGTTTGGCACTAATAAGTTATGCTACACTGATTATTTTATTCAGTAAAACTCTGAAATGTTGGTTAGCATTGGAGAAAGGGCAGAGAAAGCTCTTACTGATACCCTATTAAATATATCTAAGTCAGTGACATACTATTAAACATACCATAGCAGATTTAGTGGTTTGTAATTATTTAGTCTATATCTACCAGTAACACATTTTTAACTTTAAGGAACATCTGTTGCTTGATACATAGATCAGTTATCACCCATTTAAAAATTTAATAATACCCATTTTCCATTCCCAAAGTAAGGATGTGGCACACTGTTATTTCAATGTAACTTCCCTAAAGAATACTCCACCATACTGACAGAATTTTCTGATTTGTTCCAGAGAAATAGATAATTGGAAAAGAAATGCTGCAGTGAAAAAACAGTCTGTACTGTGCTGACTTTATTTAAGATACCTTTTCTAGCAAACAGTTATTTCCATTGCAGTCCAACTTGAAATAACTTTATGAACTACATCTTTACTTCTAAAAAATCCACCTACAATTAACTGTTCTGAGTATCTTTATCTCCATATACATTAAGACTCCAGAATTATTTTTTTTCTGGGTCTGGCTTCATGACCAGCTCATTTCCTGGATATGTGTTGGGATAAAATCCAGGTACGCAGCAATTCCCTGTCCCAGAAAATAAACTTCAATTAATTTCCCTAACAAGGTCCATGATCGACACACCCAGGAGATCAAGACCTGAAGGTAAAAAAACACTGATTATTAAGTAGTAACACTTCAACATTTCAAGAATGCTTGTATACTAAGTTGAGCCAGCTATACAGATAGATTTCTACATAGTGTCCTAGCACACTGAGGTAAAAGAAAAGCTTTTTGCAAACTGATGCCACCTATCTTTCTGTCTTAGCAAGAATTCAGCGAAGACTGTGAGTTTTATTAACACTTTGGCCAGCAAAGATTTCTATCTTCAGTGGATGATGGAGAAAACAGGTCGCGTAATTCTTCAGAGTACTTCCTTTTCTGATCATCACTTCTGTCTTGCTTGAGGGAGATTATTATTTAAAAGCTACTATCCTAAAGATATTCTGACAGTTAATTATGTGTCTCAGTTGAAAATAAGACACAACATAATGTATTGTTAACACGTAAGCGTAGCCAACGCTGTGACATCCATCTGTCTTGCACAGTGGCCTCCTGAACGTCACGGGCAGAATAAATAACCTGGTTCCACTAACGCTCCACAGATAATGCTTTTCAAACCAGGAGAGAAATCAGCCAGTAACAGTTGCTAAGTTCCTCTGAGAAAAATTATGCAAGCCACTGCTGGGTTGGATCATCTACTTCTGCTTTATCACATAATCCTTTGTTGATCTTTGATCTCAAAGGCCAAAGGGTAGAATGAGCTTGGAAATCTCACACTGTTCATAGTGATAAGGAAGTCATTGTTTATTGATGTTACCAGCCCTTGATCTTTTTTGCTGTGCCGTAACGTGGTCTGACCCTTGACTGTGAAACACACAGGAAATTCATTAATGTCATGTATTACTGTAACTCAGTGATTACTTCTTCCCAAGAATGAAAAACTGAAAAACTGAGTATGGGATGCTAGCTAGAGAGATCCTGGATAACGTGCTGACAAGAAAAACTACTGCATGTTTAAATAATGTGTTAAGTATGCCTGTCTGAAGAAAATCATTTGGATAAATAGTTAGAACAGTGTTCTTTTATTTAGCAGTTAGGAAAGAAACCTGTTTTGAAGAAAGGAGTTTGAAAAGTTTTCAAAGCTGCTTGAGTTTCACCCTGCATTTTCATGTTGAATGAGTCAAAAATAGTGAAACAAACATGTAATTTCTCCATGTAGAAAGCAAGTGTACCTGGAACTCCTATATTCTATTCAGTGTTATAGATTAGTACATAAAATAGGACTCTAGATTCTGTGGGAGCCTCCAAGAAAAGCCAGGGCTGCTACAGTACTTCACAGTGAACCCAGTCCTGCACACTCTGTGAGAACATGGATTTGTTTAGGTTGGAAAACACCTTTAAGATCATTAAGACCAACTATTAACATAGCAGTGCCAAGTTCACCACTAAACTATGTCCCTAAATGCCACATCTACATGTTTTTTAAGTACCTCCAGGGATGGTGACTCAACTACTTCCCTGGGCAGCTTCTTCCAACGCTTGACAACCCTTTCAGTGAAGAAGTATTTCCTAATATCAAATCTAAACCTCCCCTGGTACAACTTGAGGCCATTTCCTCTTGTTCTGTCCTATTCCTTTGCAATGTGAGGATAATATACTTATTTCCATGAGGAGAAGTCTGTGAGGATTATTTATTATTTGATCAGATTATTTAATATGTTAAGTGTCATAAATATTCTAGCTACTCTTACAGCTATACAAACCATGAAATTTGCATGAAACATCATTAATATTACATCTTTGTTTTCATATTAAATAGATAAAAGTATATGACTTGTATGTCACTATCTACTATAACAATGAGGAAATGAAGGTGGGGGCTACTGCACTACTTCCAAACCAGAAAGACTGAAAAGATAATGATAATTTTTAGAAGCATCTAAGAAATATTGCTTGAAACATAAAACCAGAGATAATTCTGATCTTCAACTATTTTGGGGAAAAGGAATGCAGTGAAAAGCAGACTATCCAATAATCTTCAGAGGGACTGATAATAATTTGTTACACAAACAGAAAGCAAGAAGACCTAGACCTTATGCAAGAAGAAAGATGGAAAAAGATTTAAGTGAACATTCATGGAATCACAGCATTTTTAATTGTTAGGATGGGAAGGAGGAAGAACAACAAATTAAATACAAATTATATTAAAAAAAAAACAAAGAGAGATTTCATGCAAATAAAAAAAGACAAGTAAGATCCCCTGGGATTCAATTAATTTCCTTATGGAAATCCTATTTAAATATGACTAAACTGTCTAGCACAAAACAAAGATGGAAGCTATGTTACTTCAGAAACAAGAAGAATGTGTACAGAAAACCAGTACAATTCAAATCATTAAGGTGAGAAAAGAAAAACAAAATAATATTGAACTACCAGGAACATGGAAAGACACATTGAGAAAAGTGAAGGCACAAAATGTGAACCAGCTAGCAAGGACCATGCAAGATAAACAAAGAAAAAAATCAATAAGTACATTAGTTGCAAGAGGAAGACAAAGGAAAGAGGTGGTCCACTGCTCAAAGGGAAAAGAAGTTGTCAAGTCATGGCACTAACAAAAACCTAAATGTTTAATGCATTTACTGCTTTAGTCTCCACTAAAAAGGTTAGATGCAATCAGGAAGATATTGTAATTAACACAAATAACTAAGCATTTAAAATAGATAGAAAATAGGAATCAGATTAGAGCATACAAACATAAGTTAGTTGACTTTAAATCATCCAGACATGATGAAATTCAGGAAGTATAGAGAATTTGCTGAAGCAATTTCAGAAGCACTTAAAAAACTCATGGATGATGAATGGCATTCTGGAAGACTGGGGGAAAAAAATCAAACAAGTTATCTATCTATCCTTAAAAAAGAGAAAACAAAAAGTGCTGGAAAAATATATATCAATCAGACTACTTTCAATTTGTAGAAAAATACCAAAACGTTTTAGCAAACAAAAAGACTTCAAGCCTGAGCAAAAAGGGTGATGACTAAGAGCTAAAACAATTTTCAAAAACAATTTCTATAAGTGAGGTGGGGGGTGTGGATGTAAAGGGGAGTGTAAGAGAGAAAAACAAGATTTCACTTGTTTAGTAAGTCCTTCTGATACTAACATAATGTTCTCAGAAGCTGACTAAAAGTGGTCTAAATGAAGTTACTCCTATATGCAAAGCCAGTTGGAAAATTATTCAGATATCAGTAGTTCCCTGATTTGCGATTCCTGGGGATCTACTGTTGGACTAACCAATGTTTTCCTTAATGAGTAGTATGATATAAAGAAAGTTTTAAGAAATGTGAAATTGTGAAATCTGAAGGTGTCGCCAATCTGGAGCTAGCTGTAAGCATTCTTGCCCACAGAACTAAAATTAAAAATGACCACTACGTATTGGTCACCACATGGGCTGTAAAACCATGATGAATTTCCCCAAAGAGAAGTAAAAATTTTACACTCAGGCAGAAGTAGTCAATGGCACAAATCCAGGCTCTAGAATGACTTCCTGAACAAAAGAAAACATCTGGGGGCTTTAGAGGATATCAAGTAGAACATGAGCCTTCTATGCCAACTGGGAAAGGAAAACACTATGCTATCGGTGTATAAAAAAGAGAGCATAGCCTATAAAATACGTATATAATCTTTCTGCTGATGCTGGCTTTAACACATCTTTCCCTGGAATTTTATATTTGATTTTGGTACCAGAATTCCAAAAGCATGTGGATTGTCTAGAAGAAATTGAGGGCACAAGGACAAAAATCAACTTAGATTATGATTTAAACATGACTTGTAGTGAAACATTTAAGTTGAATTCAGCCTAAAACTGAGGAAAGACATGATAAAAGGTAACTGCAGAAGAAAAGAATAAACTATTCATGTCCATTGTGGCTAGTACAAGTAATAATAAGCTTCAGCTGTGGAAACAGATTCATTCAGACATAAAGAAAATCTTACTAGAAGTGATAGCTGTTGTCGGGAACAGACTGCCTTATGAAGATGCAGAGTAACCATCAGTGAGATTTTAAAAAAACAAGCTAGACAAAAGATGTCTGGTTTTGTCTGTTGTTTTCTGTAACCTACAGAATTTTGAAAGATTCTATCTTGAAAACATAACGCTGACTTTGTTTCCCAGACTTTACAGCTTTCTAACTTCTTGAACTGGTTGGGGTGTTCAGTACCCTCGTGACAAACCAGGAAAGAAGTCTGGTGATCCACAAGATCATGTAGAGATGGGAAGGAAATGCTAGGACAAAAATGCTGACAAAGTCAAGGGAGATGAGAAGCTGAGGTTGACAGGTGGGTTAGCAAATAGCCCAGCAAATACAGGACCAAGGGTCTACCTGAGCTCAGCAGTCTGACAGCCAGTATGTTTGAGAGCCAGGATATCTGATAAATGAACTGTTTCAACACTGATTTAGGCACTGTTTCGGCACTTTCTCCCAAATTCCTCGCTGTCCTATTGAGGTCAATACTAATGAGGGGGCAAATTAGGCAAAAGATCCTAAAGGCAAAGTCCCTGGAGACTCCAGTAAGCTTGTAGAAAATGAGGTGAGAAACAAATTAACTAAAGAAGGACAATCGCTGGGGTTTATGTTGAAAGTTTTTCTTCAATCGATATATGCCTGTGGAATGTGTGAACTGCCACTGGATCAGCATTTTCCACAGTAACTGCTCCCCCTACCAAAATACTAAAGAGCAGTTTTCTGTAATGGTATGAGATCTCAACAAGTTGCTAGAGACCTTTGCTGCTCCTGGTGATGAACCCTTAATAAGTGTTACACATACAAAAATAAATAAATAAATAAAAAAGGAGGAAAACTGTCTGAAAGATACCAGTTCACAGGCTCTTCTGTTTCTCGTTTAAAGACCTATGTCATTTAAGTGAATGGGAGTAACATCTGAGAAAAGAAATGAGAAAGAACTTTTGATCATTAAATGTTTGATGCTCCTCTCTCTTATTTCTGTCACTTACCATGTGAAGATAATTATGGGACTGACCAGACCATGGGTCATCTAGATGTTTTGCTGCCTCTCCCTAATGGTTCTATATTCCTTACCTGCCCCGAATTTCGGCTGGAAGAACCAAATCTAGGATGACTTTTCCCAATGGCTGCACCAATGGGGGTGTACAGAAGATATGCATGTACAGGTGCATGGGGGGCACAGACATGGATGCTGGCAGCACACAGCTCAGGAGGAGCTGAGCAGACCTGCTAATGGCCCTGGGTGAGCAATTGTCATGGGTCTGGAGAAATGAGGAAGCTCTGTGATGTATTAGAATCATAGAACAACAGGTTGGAAGGGACCTAGAGGATCATGTGGTCCAACCTTTTCAGGTAAGCATGGCCTAGAATAGATGTCGCAGCATCCTGTCCAGCTGAATCTTAAAAAAAAAAAAAAAAAAAAAAAAAAAAAAGTCCAGAAAAACCCCCAAACAATAAATCAGAAGAAAATGTTATAAGATCTCAGTACAGAACATACTGCATGAATTGGTGTGGATAAGGTTTGGGAGACTTTAGAGAGAGCTGGAGTGTCAGACAGGATGGAATTTGAGGTGGTTTGAGAGAGATGGGATGAAAAAGAGCTGTACGGCTTTGGTTTAGAGAATCCTAAGCTTTAGAGCTAGCAGGACAGGAAGACTTACATGAGACTTAGTGAACCTCTGCATTGAGAAGTCTTTGAGGCTCTAGAGCAGCTGTGGTGATAATTCAATTCAGGGCAGACAAATTATGATTTGGCATGTGAAAGGCTCTGTCTCAGGATTAAAATGAGTTCTGAAAACATCCTCCTCCCTCTAACCATCTATAACCATGACCTTGGTATGAAGAGGTGTCCTGGGTTCAGCAGGATCACAAACACATACACAGCGTATCACACATACAAACACATACACAACAGATCACAAACACATACAGCTCTTCTTCAAATTAACATAAAACAACTATGCATGCCTTTACCCCCTTTCTATGTTCCTCTTTTTTTTTATTTTTTTTTTGCTTTTTTTTAATAGGGAATATGATAGCTTTACCTTATACAGGACTCTGACTTTCACTCCTGCAGGATGCCTCAATTTCAAATGCTTCTGTGACAAACTTTTAACTTATGATATATATTATGATATATACTTCTCTCCCCTTGATTCTACGATTCTAATACATTCAGTGTAAACATAAAGCTGTATAGCCTCTTTTTATGCAGATATATACTGAAATACATTCCTGTATGGATCCTCACACTCTTATACATACAATTAATATGGAATAGATCAGTCATGACCTGCAGATGTCCATTTTTCTCCCCAACTATAAACATTATTACCTCAGCTGTAGAAATTTAGACTGAAAACATCTATAATGAAATGAGCCAAATTCCATTTTTTTTCACTCTAAAACTACTTTTAGAAAATGTTATTCAGTACCATTCAGTTACTTTAGCATTTAAGTGATGTGCCTAAAAAAATGGGTGAATTCATGCTAGAATTAAATAAGCATATTTTTCTGGTTGTCATAAAAATTAAGTATCACTAATATTCTTGTAGTCTGAGTACATGGTCAAGGATCACATTATTTTCTTAAGTTAAATGTATTATTATGCTCCTATTTTGATGTGAACTTAGTCCGGTTATTATCTGTAATTGCATGCATACAAGTGGTTCCTAGGTCTCAATTAAATTTGGAGGCCAATCTTGCACCAAGGAGTGACTTTCTTCAGACTTGGATACCTACAATTCACATTACAGAGGCTGATTTGTAAAACTTTATTACTACTCTTTGTCATATTAATACAGTTTATTTTCACTCAGACAGCCAAAAAATGAATCCCTGTAAGACCTTAAAAGTACGCAACTTCTGCATATCACACAGAAACACCAATGATAGTAAGTACATCACGCTTCAGAAGCTGTTCTGTTTTGCATTCCAACAGCAGCTGCCAGTGCTCCCTCTTGCATTTGTTATTACAATATTTAATTTAAATTTCTCTAATTAACTAATAACATTGTCATTTGTTTTATTACTGTCGTTTGGAAATACTGTTCTGCTGTGTTTTGCACAATCAGTTGTGTATGCACACAGTTAATCAACGAGTTGCAAGCACTTTGTAAAGCTAGATTTCTACACTTCTACACTTGTTTCTCACTCCTGTGAGAAAATGACAAAGCAATTATCAGAACTGTTAATGGAAGCTCACAACAATATTTAGTTAAATTACATACTCTATTTATTACTTACTCTGTACTTTAAAACCCCAAGATAATATAACATCTCTCATCTGAAATTACTGCTCTGTATCTGGCATTTTAAAGGAATCATCTTGAATTCACAAAATTGCATTTCTAGAACTTCTCTACAACAGGCAAATCATAAAGCATAAGGTGTGGTTTTCTAGATAGCATTTTCAGTAGCATACTCCAATTTTTATTATATTGAAAGATCCTTTAAATACATACTCTCCTTTCCTTGTTTTAGTGTGTTATGAAGTCAAGTTCTTGATGCCAAGAATAACAAATATAGTGAGTGTAAACATAATACAACAGATTATTAAAAACATCATTACATTACTTTTTCAAAATGTCTCAAATACTTAATTTGCTTTAGAAGTAATATTCAACACATGAAGAAATTAGCTTTAAAATAACTCAATTACTGAAAAAGCAGTATCTGTTTTCACCTCAGACTTTTTCAGACTCACACATGATTCCATTAGTTGACATAATATGCTTGAATATAAAGCCGGATACTGCTAGAAGCATTTACAATTACCAGAGATGTCAATAACAAAGTATTCACACTTCTTTAGTTACTTCAAAATAGTCTTTAGGTCTTCTAAAATGTGAAGTGTTATGATTACTGGGATGATTACAGTAAAATTATCATGAATAGGAAAAAAAAACCTTGCACAATTCCAAGAGGAATTAATTATGTTGCTAGGACGAATGACTTGAATAGGGTTTATATATGCTAGCTAGGCAGATCACATACGTATGTGAAGAGGGTTCTGTCCCTGAAGCCCATTCAAATTAATGGAATTCTTTTTGCTGACTTAAATGGACCTTAGACCAGATGGTAAAACTGCTTTTATCTTCTGTATATACTGAATATGTAGTATGTACACATCACATCGAGGAATACTATCAGAAGAGTAACTTTTTTCAAGAATATACTTCAAAATATTTTTTAAAGAGCAAAGTGCACAAAGTTTCATTCATTAAACTATTTTTTATGTTCAAAAAATTTTTAAAAAATAGAATTTAATGTACTGGCATACCCTTGAACAACATTATGACATCATAATTAGAAGTATGTATTCACTGTATGTATATGTTCATATATTGTATGAATATATGAATATATATATTCATATATGTATATATTCACTATATGTATGTATGTATGTTTCTTAGTGGAGGTTTTTTACCCTTAAATTCTTGTATCACAACTGCTTTATCAACATCATGCTTTTGAATTATGAGAACTTCTGTATTTCTTGACGATTTGTTAACAAAAATATATAATATATAAAAATATATAATATATATATATACATATATGAATATATATATTCATATATGTATATATTCACTATATGTATGTATGTATGTTTCTTAGTGGAGGTTTTTTACCCTTAAATTCTTGTATCACAACTGCTTTATCAACATCATGCTTTTGAATTATGAGAACTTCTGTATTTCTTGACGATTTGTTAACAAGGAAGGGATTTCTATTAACATACTTGAAAGGAAAATAGATGACCAATTTAAATGAGAAGGTAAATGATGGGGTGTCTGATCTGACTTTGATTGTTAGAAAATACAATAGAGTTCTGCCTCATATAATGTAAGATTGTTATTTTACTTCCTTTCCTTCCTCTTGAAAAATGGCTTTGTAAGTATAACTTCTACAATACCTGAACATAATACTGTACAAACATTGAGTGGAAACACAGCTTATAACACTTTATTAAATGAGCTAAACCACCACCAATATGATAAGCCCATTTGAGGGCCTATAAGGATGCTGGGGAGGGACTCTTTATTAGCGACTGCAGAGACAGGACAAGGGGCAATGGGTTAAAACTTAAACAGGGGAAGTTTAGGCTGGATATAAGGAGGAAGTTCTTTACTGTAAGGGTGGTGAGACACTGGAATGGGTTGCCCAGGGAAGTTGTGAATGCTCCATCCCTGGTGCTGTTCAAGGCCAGGTTGGACAGAGCCTTGGGTGCCATGATTTAGTGGGAGGTGTCCCTGCCCATGGCAGGGGGGTTGGAACTAGATGATCTTAAGGTCCTTTCCAACCCTAACTATTCTAAGATTCTATGATCATTAAGAAAATATTTTTGTGAATCTAAACTTTTATGTTCATGTATTTTGAGCAGTGGTTTCAGTTTTAAAACAGGCTGTTCTAGGAAAAAAAAAAAAGTAAGATGCAGACTAAAAACATATTCAAGGATACCACAGAATCATAGAATAGTTAGGGTTGGAAAGGACCTTAAGATCATCTAGTTCCAACCCCCTTGCCATGGGCAGGGACACCTCACACTAAACCATACAAAACTGAAATTAATTTTATGTTGAGGAATGTGTTTGTACATATGCTGGTTATGTTGACTCTTTTCATTTACATGTTATAAATACTGTCTTTGTGTGAAAGGCTTCACTATGCATAAGATATTTTTCTTACTGAGACAACCTATTAGCTTGAAGTACTTTTGCTCTGAATAATTCTCCTTTAGCTTCCTTTAACAGATGTAGGTAGCATTTCTTGTCCTTGGGTGTTGATGTGACAGAGGAGTCCAGAAAGTGTAACCCTTTCTTGCTTTCTATATTATTTTGAATTTAAATCTTTCTGTATTTCTCACCTCTGTCTCAACCCATCATTCTTTCTTCTAAATAAACTGCTTTTTTCTCTCTCAGTACACACTGTCATGAACCAATACTTAATTCAGAAAGCCACTGGCTCATACAGCAGAGATGGATCGTAGAAACATAGAATGGTTTGGGTTGGAAAGTACCTTAAAGATCTTCTAGTTCCAACCCCCTGCCACAAGCTCAAACACCTTCCGCTAGACCAAGCTGGTTGAAGCCCCATTCAACCTGGCAGGGTGAAACTACATTTTCTCTATGTTCTACTATTTTTTCAGAGGACTCCTTATTTGCTTATCTTATTCAGATAAGCAATATGTGTCCTACTCCCCTGCCTCTGAAGTAGGTAGCTTGATGACTGCAGGCTCAGATTTGAAATACTAAGATTATGTATAAAATTAGTCAGTTAATCTGGCATCTTTTCAGCTTCTATTATTCTACATTATTTACATTTCATATTATTACTGTGTTTAAATGCTTCAGATATCTATCTACTCAGCATACGTTCTGGTATCTTTAAAATCTGTAGGAACTAAATATTTTTAAGTGGCCTGCAACTGTACACACATGACAAAAAATCTGTGACTTCACTGAGAATATTTCATAACAGTGTTAAAAAATCACCTCATCATCGAATTCAAAGTATACTGCTCATGGTGAGATTAATCTAAGCAAAGACAGATGTCTGCAGTGTAGATGTGCATTACAGGTACAAGTTCCAGAGGGGCTTTTTTCAGTGGCATCCAATGCAATTTCAGTGGAGTAAGTCTGGAATATGCCTCATTTTTTGCATTAGCTGTAAAAGGAGTGGGGACTACTTATATTATAAATATGAAGAGTAAAATGGAGAAATTCTAGATTAAGTTTCTGAATGTAATTTTTCTTATTGCTCAGTGTAAAGCAAACTTTATTCCCAACACTAGGACACCTGCATCTTAGTGTTTCTGCATGTTGGAAGTCTTGTAAAACACTTAGTGATGAAATGTGCTACTGTACACAAAGGTCTATACAGAACTTGTCTGAACTTTAATTCCAACATATACCATCTTCCAAGGCTTGTTATGTACGTAATAAAATTAATTTAAAGGAAATGCAAGTTGAGTATAATAAAATGATATTACGCAACACACTGATACATTTAAATCTGGATAAATGTGGAGAAGCTCAAAAAGCAGCTTATGACAATAAAATAAATTAATTCATTCCAAATGTTACGCTACAGTAAGTTACACGATTCTGCCAGATGTTTCTCTTTACACAAATTTTATTATGCCACAAAGGGCAATTTGTTTTAATGAGAATATTTTTTGAGGATAATATTTGTTCTGGAAGGCAGTACTTCTCTAGCTTCACATTCTAATGAGAACAATTTCCTTTGATTCATTGGTGTTGCTATTCTTTTGTTGACTCAGTCAAAACACCAATTAGCTGCACACATGCTGCAAGAGTAAGAAAGCAGGAAAATGCTGATTAGGGTCCCAATCCTGAAAACTCTTGAGCAATATCATTAACTTAGTGGAGTTCTTCACATGAGCTGATTGCATGATTAGGACCTTAAAAGATGCAAAATTAATGTATGATTCCAAGCCCAGGATCAGGTTCTTGGCTTCTGCGTGTGAATATACTTCTTAAGTGCACTTGGTAGCTATCTTTTTATGAAGAAGTTTAACTACCTCTACTGTTTAGATTGTGTAGCCTTTAGCTGTTTGACTTTCTAGGGTATCTATTGGTGTAACCCTTTTTCTTCAACATATATTCACTGTGTGTTTGTCTCTTAGGTGTTGCATATTACTCAACTTGTGCTGCAAATTTAGAATCTGAACTATTTCTGACACAGAGCTGGGACAAAATTCAAACATATTCATACAAGTGCTCACTTATGTCCACCTGTATCTCCCTGCATTACTATGCACTCTTTCAGGCTGTTAGCAAAAAGGCTGCATTAGCCTAAACTATACGCTGAAAAGCCAAAATTTAAAATAAGTTATTTTACTAACAAAAATAAAATTATTTCCATTGTGCTTTAGCTTGCAGGGGGTTTTACACCTTCTAGTCATTTTAGCCAACACCAATTTTCTCATGAAAATATTAAGCTGGTGTTAGGTCCAGAAAGACTCAAATGTTTAAGCAAGTAAAAAAGAGCCTAGTTTATATTTCAGTACACAGATCAAGAAGGGTCCCTTGATCCCTCCGAATTTTATAGCACAGGTATCTATCATGCATAAGCTCAGAATTGCTCACTTCTTGAATTACCAGGGCAAATAAAATTGGTTTGTTGTTTAGAGAGTAACTTCTACAAATCAAGCTTAGTTATAAAATGATAGATTGAAAATACATTATCTTTCAGTGTGTAGCATAATTCATTATGTCAATTTTCACAACTTTTTTTCACAACTTGATTTCTAAAGATATTTGTCTTCTGATGTTGATTGTAATGTTATAGCAAAATCATACAGTGTCCTTTTCCGCATATATAAATCATACAAAAATCCTACAGAGAACATAAGAAACTGATATATCAACAGAAATTGAAGTGCTACAGGAGAGGTTCTTCAATTTTTCATTTTAAATTTCAGTAACATGCATCAAATAAAATAATAACAATTTTGCACACAGTAGCTCTAAGGAACCACTTGGAATAAGTTAATGCAGGTTATCAGCTCCGGGAGAATGTTTAAAAGCAATTTGAAGTATGGAAACCAACTGACATGTTCCTTTTCAGGTTACTTCATTGTGCTTTTTTAACAGCTAAATATAAAACTGCAGCAGTTTAAAGAAAAAATATTTTAAGTATATTTAACACAAAGTCTGTTTATTTCAATTTCTGATGCTTGCTGTCTATTTTGTTTTTTAAATTACTGTGAATGCATGTTATCTGAAGGTAATGACCCTAAGACCACAAGTAAAATTCAGAAGGAACTCCAGATGCAGATAGCAATCAAGAAAGGTAAGAACCAAGTGCCTGAAGTCTTTTCAGTCATTTGATACATATTTATAATAACGTATGAAGCAAGTATACCATGTTGTACTTTGAAATGAGGTTAAGCCTGTAACACTTTTAGCTTCATCAGCATGTGCACTGCTGTGCTGTGGGCTATCAGCGCACTTCCCACAGACAAAGGGAATTTGTTAAAGAGGAAACAACTACCAACTTCCTGATAGGCATAATTTCTACTTTTGCCTTCACTATCTGAAGATGAAACTGAAAGAAAAACCCTATTAGACATATTGTAGGACTGACTCTTAAGTCACTGGCTAGTTACTGTGGTTTTCCCCAGTGGTCTCCCCAGTGCGTCATATGTTTGTCTGCCTTAACTAGAAAACTAGCACTGTAGTCTTGTAAAACTTGGCAGCGTAAGCATTTCTGGAAAACTCAGATAGATGCTTGAATTTCCTGGATATTACCATTCCTAGAAATATTCCACAATATTAATGAAATCTGCAAAGAGATGTGCTTCAGCATTATTTTCTAGAAAATTGGTGTCCATTTCAAGAATTTTTTTTCAAAGTTAATGAAAATATTACAGAAAGAAATGTAGACTTAAGTTTTTTAAAGCACCAAACCACACGACATAACTGTAGAGAAGTTAATGTTGAAGGAAAGGCACAGTTCTTCTTACATCAATTCCAGTAAAAGTGTTCTCACACTTGGCTGTGTTTGAGATTTTATTTTGCTTATGGTTTTTGTTTTCTCTTTTTCTTTCCAAAATAACCTCTCTCAGTCCCATTGCATTGTTTATATCCCAGCATACTCTAACCCTAAATATTACTAAATATGTAAAATTAAATCTGATTTAAAATAAACCCATTTGTCTTATCCTATGTTACTCCTTACTAGATGAACAGGTTATTTATTACCTCTTACTAACATTATTAGTCTGACTGTCCTATTCCAACTGCACAGCCTGAGGGAAAAAAACCAAAAATACATGTACATAGACATGCAGAGGGAAAAAATAAATACTGCATATACACAGTGCTAACCTATATGTAGATATAAGTATATATACATACCTGAATGCAAAACTAACTTGTACTAAAAAGAACTGCTTCGAGTGGATACAGGGCGAGATATGTCTTCTGGTTATATCATTACAGACTGCTTCAGGCTCTGAAGACAATTACCAATAGCATGAACTGTCATCCAAGAGGGAAAAGGACTCCATATACATTACACCTATTCTCCCTTTGTTGTTTCCTTTTCTAATTATTGACAGCAATAACATTGTGAGGATTTGATTCATTACTTAAAGTATCATTCTACTCTGTACACATGTGGATTTTTTTCCAAATTAGCTGCCTAACCTCTCTTTAATTTACTATTTATTTCTAAGGGTATTCTTCTCACCCTTAAGGATTTCATTTAGACTGACAGAACAGGATTTATGAGGATCACTTCCCTCCCTCCTCCTTCTCTTTCTGAAGATCAATGCCACCTTAGCTTTCTCTCTTAATCCTCTGGTGCGCTCACAGTTGGTTTCTTTTCAACTAAGTTACAGTTGTAATGAACTATGTTTAAATTCACAGGGTTCATTCATGTTTATACAATTTGCAAACTTTTTGTCTGACTCGGTGTAAGTCCAACTATCATTTACCCCTTCTATTTCCTAAGAACCAGACCATAATGCAGACTGTAAGCGAGAAAAGCAGTGTTTGCCTGACCAACCAAACCCAGGTATCGAAGTCAACAGTGATTCCTCATCAGCTGTCACTCCTTGCTGCAGTGTGCAAACCAGTGTAGTTGAAAAGGTGTGCACCAGCAGATGAACTGCATGAGCATGATTTGAGAACCAGAAGTAAACCAAGGCCAGATTGCAGATCCTGGCCTCCTGATTTAGTACCTGCTTTTGGCCTGGGATCACACAACTGTGTTTCACCTGAGACCTGGAGTAGGTTCCTGTGATCCAACCTGCTTCTGTTTCCTCATAACTTCCCTTTTTCTTCCTCATCTCACCCCTCCCCTAGCCAAGATTGATTTTTTTTTTTTTAAATCACTTAGGCACTTGGCTACATAGAGTCATTAATCATTAATTTAATCTACCTTCTCATTTATTAATAAGCTTACTTTCGCTCAAGTCCTTCATTTTCCCTTGATACCCCTGTAAAAAATTTATTGACTTTAACTGCTCTGGTGGACACTAATCGGCTCTCAGGTTTTGCTATCCTTACTTTTATCTCTGAATTTTAAAGCACCCTGTGTCCATTCAAAGATACTCCAAGAACTGACTGGAGTAAGCAGCTATCACTTGCCTTATTTTTACACAGTCTCATAAATTATATGAAAGGGTAAAAGACTGCACATGCAGTAACTGCTTTATTGCTCTACACATTCAGCATCTACCCCCATTATCCACTTGCTGGTCACCCAGTAAGGTACCTGCTGAAAGAGCTGCAGCCTGGGTGGCTGAAAGTAGCAGATACAGATGGCTGCAAGGCAACAAGGGATAATGTGGAATTATAAGAACAGTAAGATGGGCTGAGAAATGTGACACTGAATTAACAAACATGCAGTTTTTCCATTCTGTTTTGATCAACTTTCAGTTACTGTAGTTTTTTTCCTGATCCAACTATGGATTCATTCTTCAAGCAAGCTATAAATAAATGAGCAGCATCTTTTAACAAATAAAATGTGAAATCATAGTGATTTTAAAAAAACTACAGGTACAATAAAGTATGTAAGTGATGAAAAGCAACATGAAGTTAATGCAGGTTTCAACTCTACAGGTTTAAATGTATGCAGATTCCAGGAATTAAGATGTAGTATAAACAGTATTTGTTCTCTGAAGTGTATTCTTACATCTGCAAAGTTCTGGCACAAAGCTCACCTCTTTATGCAAGATGGTATTTTTTTTTTCTTCCATTTTTAGGAGATACTTGCAGAAGCTTGCAAGACAGTAAAATCACTGTTTTCTCTTTGGAAAAAAAACTTGAAGCGTTAAACTTTAAGTGCAGTAAGGAGAAGCTGACCCTCACTGTGCCCTGACAGTTGCACCCACCTGATACAAAGAATTTATGTATGCTGCCATATAAATCTTGACCAGAAAATGCCAAAAAATAGCATGAAATTTCATGTGTGGAAATAGGCATGTAAAAGTTTCACATACAGCTTTAAAAATAACAGTTCTACTAAAACAGAATCCTCCCAGAAATAACTATTTCTATAAACATGACTATCATAACGTCACTGTAGAAAACACGAGCTCTCTTCTAATTGATAGATAGAGCCCATAAAATTTAAAAAGGAGGGAAAAGACTTTGTGCTGTTGCACAAAATCTTGGCCTTAAATTTGGGCTGCAAAGTTGACTTCAGTGAATCCAGCATTTTGCTGTTAATCTCTCCTAAGAACAAACAAAGAGTAACATCAATCTTAAATCCACATTAATAGTCACAGGAGCAGATGATACCATCGCATAGTCACAATGATCTCACAGTACGTATACGTAGGAATCTTATATTACTAGTACATCTGTACAGCATAAATTAGCCATGTTCTTACACTTTTCCCTCACGAAACAAATGTTGATACTGTTTTTCCAGAGATGCAAAGCATCATTCTTTCTCTCTCGAAAAGCAAGTCAGATAAAAACACATCAAAATAAAAATATTCTAATGGTCTGAATCATTCAGCATTTGATTCAGGCTAATTTACTCCTGTGACTCCGAGCTAATGCTCTTTCCATCCCTCCTTCCAGCCCCGTTATGGCAAAGGGTCTGCCCTCACTGGAGTGTGTGCTCGTTCTAGGCTGGCAGGACTAAGCACCACATCTTGAGGTTAATGAACTTAAAAACATATGTAGCTGCAGCGTCTACAGATGCGTGCCATGGCACAGCCCAGGTCCCTGAACCTCACACAAAACCCACAACCATGACAGATACAAAAGAGTTTCAGAATAATCTCAAAATCTTAATGGCATCTATCCAAGTGGCAAATGTATACATATAGGGAAATAAACACACTCATGGTCTTTAAATCATTACCTGTCAAGAAAGAAATCTTGGAATCATTGTGAGTCATTTGCCAAGTGTCAACTAGTTTCTTGGTAATTATCAAACATGGTAGAGTAAGAATTACCGTGAAAGAGTAAAAGAAGAAAACAACCAAGACCATCTTTCACAGCATAAGTGATTAGGCACAAAGTATCACACACAATGATTACTGTACAAAGCCCTATCATCACATATTAAGAAGAAAACAGTAAGACTGGAAGAGGTAAAGAGGACAGCAATAATAAGCATGCATGGACTAACTCCTCCACAGAACGCTTCAATTTGGAAAAGAGAAATGAGAGGAGGGTGGGAATGAAAAAAGATGCATAAAACCATGAGGAAGATGAACAAAGAAATTAGTCTTCATAACTGCTAAAACAGATACGAGGGTATAGATCCTCTTGAGGTGCCCTACAGAGAGTAATTAAACCAACATTATCATGTGATTTTCATAGAGTCCATAATTATATCTCATTTTTACAGGATGCTGAGAAGACCAAAAGTAAAAATGAGTTCCAAAGTAGTCAAGACAACTCTGGGAGAGTACATCCACTAGTGAAAATCTCTGGATGCTGCCTTTGGCTCATTTGTCTGATGGTGTGAGTCTTCAGCATGGGAAGGACCTGCAAATAATTTTGTTTCTTCTTTTCTTTTTCTAAGCAGATAGGAACACAGATAAGGTACAAGGCCCAATGTAATTTTGACTGTATAGGACAGCCTGGAAATTATTTATAACTTGAGTACTTTTCAGAACTCATTCACATACATGCTTTAATTTCAGTTCCAATACTAGCTTACTGGTATTTCACGGTTGATGACAAGTTAACAGCAAAAGAGGAATAATATTTTGTAGCACAAACACCCAAAATGCTAACAGCAACTGAAAACTGCTTCTTTTCCTCCTTGATATTTCTATAATGACAACTCCATAAAATTTTACCTCCAGCTTTACCTTACATATTAAAAATAAAACCTCAAACAAGCTAAAAGCTTAGTATTTTAATGCTCACAGTACATACCTCTTGTTTGCCAAAAGCAAATAGCCTAGCACAGTCTGGATCAGTCAGCTACATCACAGTCCAGCTTACAGTCCAGCTGTTTATTCTTCGTTTAAGAATCTTTTGTTACATATACTTCTGCATTAACCATAAATATTCTGAATTTCCACAACTTTGCAGTTTCAGATGATGATAACCTGATCATTAGCTTACTCTTTACAAGTTCCTAACATCAACATTTTCAAAGATAGACTTCTTCCTAAAGACACAGTCACAAACTGTTAATGGAAATTCTCACGGTAATCACAATGATGTGAATTTTCCTACTACCCCTGGGTATTAGATAGAAGTCTTTGCTTACTCAAGGAATTCCATGCTCAATAGAAAATCTAAAGAACAAAAGAACTAAAAAAAACTCAGCCCGATGCAGTTCAAAAGATGCAAAGAAATGTTTAGGGATTCTGCAATATTACAAGAATGTCTTTGCTGATCTACATGAAGCATGACAGGTATAATCCAAGCTTCAACAGGGAAGATTAGTAAAAATCCTAGCACAAAGACATGCAAAACACCAAACTATGCTGCCAATAAAACATCACTTTTTAGTATGCATGCAACAACATTTCAAAAGAAGTAAATAACTCAATATTTCTAGGGGGAAACCTCTACTAGAAACCTCTGCGGCATTTCATACTGTATTGCATCATTCCTTAAGAATATTAGGTGTAGAATGGAATAACAATAATACTGTGTATTTAAGGAAACATAAGTAATGGACACTAGATTAAAATTTAGAAAAAGACTGGCTTTGTTCTTTAATCTGCCACTGATGACCTGTGGAACATAAAGGAAATAGATTTACTCTGTTTCTCTTCGATTTACTTACACTGTGAACTTCTTATGATTGAGACTTTTCTTATTACATGATTGCACAGCACCAAAAGCACAGCTGTTTCAGAGAAACAGGTACTTTGATATGATCCAATAGCTATTTTAGTATAATGAGCCCTTCTATTTATTTTACAGCACTGCCTAATATTACAGGTTCCGACATTCCTTTGCTTGCTTCCTCAGTCACCCTGACAGTTTTCGGGGTACCTATCATTTGATTCTCCCATATCCAAGGTCAGAAGTGTCCTGAATCAAGAACACAGTTGCCTGTTTCCCTCTTACACTCCAAAGTAAACTTAAATCAAATGACATCCTCCTCCCGCTTAAATGCCTGACAGAACATCTGTTATTCAGTCTTCACTACAACTATTACATGCCCTGCAAATTGATGTGAGTTAGATATAATTTTCATTAACTGCCAAGGTTTTACACCATTTTCCTAGAAAGTAAGAGAACTGTAATCTAAATCTTCAACTTGAAAAAGCTTGAACCCAAATTCTCCATCACAGATGCCCCTGTCATGGTACACGGAAGGAGGGCACCTGCTCCTTTGAGACTATCCGGTCAAAGAAGCCATAAAGACCTGGCCAACACGATAAGGAAGATCATGGTATGAACAAACCTGGCCAGTGGCATGAACTAATAAAGATATGTGGACTGTGAGAATGTTTATTTTTTTAGTTGGGAGTATAAGTAAAGGGAAGGAGACAAAACACACAGAGACATAAAACCTGGTCAATTAATGTTTACAAACAATAACCAGAAACAAACTTGGTCAGTCACACTAATTGATGGGCTATCCAGAAACTGCAGGCAAATGTGGCTTTGAAACAGATGAGGATGCAAACTTGAGGGTCCTGCATTTTGGAGGGGGTTGGTGGGACTGTGCCAATTATTCCTGCACCATCTAAATCCTTCTGAAATAATTTCCCACTGTCTGAAGCAAAATGCACTGCTAGGAGGAAAATCAGGTGATTCTTTGAAAGCTGACTTGATGTTGAACACATACACAACATGCTCCAGAATTCAAGCAGATGTTTTCAGTTCCTAGAATTAAGGAAACTTTGTATTAACGTCTTCCAGTGGCCTTACTCACAAAACCTGATGCCCTTCAGCCTCACTGGGGCCTAAGGTCAGCAAGAAAGTGATATAGAAATAATATGGTTATTAATCACTGACAAGTAAACCTATGAGCTTACACCAAACTCTGAGAGAACAGCATTTGTATTTGTAAAAAAACCCTTATGGTTTTTTTACAGTGCAGCAAATTGAAAGCCTTTTGTCATCAGGGACTTTTGAAGTGTACTTCTTGTAACTTAAAAAAATATACACTTTGTAATCACACATTGCATACTGAAAAATAAAAATTCAGTATTACTAAATATAGCAAGAATTGCATCATCAAAATCTTTCAAAAGTATTCATCTGAAAGTCTGCAAGGAAGTGAAATTATTTACATAAATCTTCATAATATAAGCATGGCTTTTCTCTCTTACATTTGGCTTTAGGCAAGGTACAAGAAATGTAAGTACTGGCACTCTAAACATGTTATTGTTACAGCTTTGTGAGCCAACTGACTGTGAAGAGTGATAGCTGCCACAGATAACTATATATCAGTCTGAGTAACAAAAACCAAAAATACAGCCTTTTCTCATAATAAGACATTTTTCATCACTTCTCTTGGTAATAAAATTTATTGTTTGCTTCTAGATGTACTTGCAATATTTGGAAAGTTGGCAAGGGGGGTGGAAAGCAAGAAGGGGTATGAGGAACATTGTTTTCCATGGTGCTCTTGTCTTGAGAAATGAAAAAGTTGCCACTTGCTAAAAGGATGGCCATGAATACTAACTACTGTTCACATTAGCCAAGTGACCAGTCCTGAAATGAAAGCAAAAAACCTACCATGTATGGAAACATCCACTTTTAAAATGAAAATATTTCTTTGACTTAATGATAGAAAACGGATATGGGACCTACTTTATATAAATCTTCTGTATGTTTCTAGAGAGTTACCAAATGTATTTCAGGACATGATACATCCCCCTGCTTTCTTGGTCTGCATAACATTGTGAGTGCCTATTCATGCAGTGGCCTCTTTGCTTTGGAAGCTCTGTTGCCAATCCGCTGCATTTGCTTATTTCTGACAGTTCTCCACTTTTCTACTGCCTAGAATTGCATTTCAAAACATGTTTAGGTAGGCAGGCATCCAAACTCTACATAAGATACCTAAGATAACCCCAAAAATTTGTGTAATTTGCAGCAGGATGGGTAACAGCTATTACCTAAATTTTCCATGATGCTTTTGATATCAGGAATGGGTTTCAACTCCTGTGCAAACAGAAGGAGAATGAATCTTTCTGGACCCTGAACAATCATACTACCATACTATACAATCATTTAGGCAGATTGGACTGTGTGACTGAGGCTACAGTCTTCATTACCACCATTCAAACCATTAACTCCATAGCATAACATTACATTATATAAGAAATAATGTAATAATGTAATAATAATGGCTGGAGAGTTGGGCAGGGAGAAACTTGATGAAATATAACAAGGGAAAGTGTAGAGTCCTGCATCTGGGCAGGAACAACCCCAGGTTCCAGTATAGGTTGGGGAACGACCTGTTAGAGAGTAGTGTAGGGGAGAGGGACCTGGGGGTCCTAGTGGATGGCAGGATGACCATGAGCCAACACTGTGCCCTTGTGGCCAAGAAGGCCAATGGCATCCTGGGGTGTATTAGAAGGGGGGTGGTCAGTAGGTCGAGAGAGGTCCTCCTTCCCCTCTACTCTGCCCTGGTGAGACCGCATCTGGAATATTGTGTCCAGTTCTGGGCCCCTCAGTTCAAGAAGGACAGGGACCTGCTGGAGAGAGTCCAGCGCAGGGCGACGAGGATGATTAAGGGAGTGGAGCATCTCACTTACAAGGAAAGGCTGAGGGAGCTGGGTCTCTATAGTTTGGAGAAGAGGAGACTGCGGGGGGACCTTATTAGTGTATATAAATATATAAAGGGGGAGTGTCATGAGGATGGAGCCAGGCTCTTCTCAATGGCTAACAATGATAAGACAAGGGGTAATGGGTATAAACTGGAACACAAGAGGTTCCACTTAAACTTGAGAAGAAACTTCTTCTCAGTGAGGGTGACAGAACATTGGAACAGGCTGCCCAGGGAGGTTGTGGAGTCTCCTTCTCTGGAGACATTCAAAACCCACCTGGACACATTCCTGTGTAACCTTATCTAGGTGTTCCTGCTCTGGGAGGGGGATTGGACTAGATGATCTTTTGAGGTCCCTTCCAATCTCTAACATACTGTGAAATACATAGTTTTGCACAACAGACTGGATTAGCCCTACCCTCAGGGCTGAATAACCTAAACTTGAAGTGAGACAATGCCCAGCTTAGCACCTTAAATTAGACAAATTGTATTCTAAACTGGGGTTTGTTTGGGGTTTTTTTGTGACCTTTTTCTTCACTTCCACAAGGTTACTTTATTAATTAAAAAAAATCAAGCTGTGTGCTGTGTGGCCTTATAGGAGTTGAAGGGTTCAGGTTTATTTTATTACCCAAGGAATGAAAATCAGCAGTGCAGTAATTCAGCCTTAACAGAAAAAGAACAGTAGGCAAATACCAAGTCCTATTCTAGGACATTTAAAAAATATGTATACAAACTGTATAAAGAAGGGAAGATAAAGATTTGAACATTTGGATTTATTTCATTTTTATAAAAATATGTAATACCTGTAAAAGTCCTTACTATGCAAGTCAGAGTGCACACAATAGCTTCTCAAAGCCATAGATACGTGTAAGAGATTCCAACTCTTCGCTTCCCTGAGAGTGACACATAAAGTATCAAAAGGCAAACAGCAAGAACTAAAATTGAAAATGAGGAAGCCAGGAAACATAAAAATATAAAAACTACAAATGTGGACAAAATAAGATACTGGCATTATTACACTGTCAATTTTAGTATTGGCTGTATCATTTTGTGAATAATTGACAATAAAATTATGAACATTTATTTTGGACAACACAATGTTTGCAGCCAATTTTGCGACAACATGGTGTAAACCTCTTTATGTGATGAGTAATTTTACTTTTATAGGGTAACAGGTGATCTTATGTGTGATAAAATAAAGCTCAGTATGCAAGCAGACCGATCATACCTGACTTCTAGGGAAGTCAGATGACTCGTAGTCAGAAAGCATTTTGAGACTAGTTTGCCAGTACTTTTTCCATAAACCAAACACCCCAAAGGCACCAAAAAGCTTTGAATATCAATACCCATTTTACTACAACAGTGTACTTTTTAAAATAGGCTAACTCTTCAGTGAGACGGAACAGCAAGAAATAATTGGCAAGAAATTGTTGCTGCCACAACAGTTCTTCAGGTCTGTCGTTTTGTTGGTTTGTTTTTTTTTTTTTTACCCTGGATGAATACCTGCTTCTTGCTTCCCACCCTGTGTTCTCATTGCTTCCTAAAGATTCCCTTCTCAGTTTGGCCTTCCCTACATCCTGGAAGACTTCCCAAGCTGGTATGCTCAGCTGCTCTCAAGGACAAAAGCAATTTGCAGTCATGTTCCAGGAGGTTCACACTTACCTGATACAAAGCAATCAGGTTTTTTACTATTATTATTTATTTTACAATATAACTTTAGAAGATGTGTAAACAAACATAACAAACCTGGGCTTATATGATCTCAAAAAAATTAGGGAAAGACCTTAGAAAATTTGATTTTTCTCAAAGTTTTGCAAAACAGCATGTTTATAATGAAGATAAGGAACTCCTAACAAACTAATACTATACCAAGATAATCAATTAAACTAATAAAAAATAACACCACATATTAAAGATCATTGTTTTTATTTAAACAAGATTTTAATTAATGCTTGAGATGGTCATATTCATAAATCATTTCTCCAAAGCCAGATAAGAAAGCAAAATCTAGCCCAATACATGTGCTGCTTCTAACATCAAGATAATTCTGAAGATACAGCCAAATTTAAAATCACAGATGTAGAGTGGCCCTGCAACACAGTTGAAGAAAAAGTATTTGTGCTGCCAACAAAAGTTTTGGGTATCACAAAAATGAAGCAGATTTAAAGTAATTTTAATTTTGTTTCCACCAAAAGAAAGGACTGTGTCTTCATCTTTCAAATTTGTAATATTTTTCATCTTCTGTTTGAAATCTTTCCTATTTCTTTTTTTGTTGATTCTTTTTTTGTTTTGTGGTTGGTTGGTTGGTTGTTTTTTCTCAATCACAACTAGTATAGCAATGAGGAGTGAAATAAAATGAGATTCCTAGGTTGTTTTTTTCCCCTCACTTTAGTCATCTGCTGTATGCAGAGCTTTCATTTTATTTGAATTTCCTAAAACTCCCACCTCACAAAATACAGAAACCATGTGGAACAAAGAAGAAAAAGCACATGGGAAGAAAATGAGAGCACTAATATCTGTGTGACATCCAGTGTTCCTAACTCTCTTTGGATTTCTAAATGGATCAAAGAACTTCCCAGATATTTTGTACAAATTCATCTAACATCAAAGTCCTGTAAGATGTCACTATTTTCCTGCAATCATCACTGAAAAATCTCACTGGTTTCAAAGTTTGTTTTTGCTACTCAAGAATGCGTGAATGTTACTCAGGTAAGTGTGACATTAAACAGCATATATTCCCTTAATTACCTGGTTTTTAATTAATTTAAAAACTTCTTATCTTCTACAAACCAAATCCTTGTATATGTTTTCTTTCATTTAGAACTTAAAAACCTCAATTTATGACATAAATGAGAGACTAAGACCACCAACATAAATTAAAAAGTAACTCTGTTGAATAATACTTGCCAAGTGAAGAGTAACCTTAGTTATCTTCCCTATAGATAAAGCTTCCTAATGAAAGTAATTTTTCTAATGAACTGAATAAACCAGGTTCCAAGCCAAAGCTTTACTGACATTACTTCTCTTTAAATAGCTACCACATGAAGACAGAGTCCTTAATGTTTCTTAATTCATGAGCATGCAACAGTGGTCTCTTTAACACCAAGAAATACAAGAACATGTAAATACAGTAAACCTTTTCCCTGAGCTTCCAGTTGAGAGCAATTATCTTTGTCAGTAACTGACAGCAACTGATTTATTGTGATCTCAACAGTAATTATGCCTAAAGGGAGTCACTGTTCTAATAAATTACTATTTATCTTCTCATGTGGATTCTAAAAAACATGAGCAGAGTTTTCTGAATAGCACTGTCTCTTCATAACAACCTCACACGCCTATGTGAAAGTATAAAGAACAGACCACTTATGAGTGTCCCTAATTTATTTAATTATTCAAAGCCATGGTGGTGATGGACTTTGAACAGAGGAGCAACACTGTGATGTAAGAGTTGATAATTTTTCTTTCTTCAAGATATATTCAGAAAAGGTAAGTTAACTTGAGGCAATTGCTGCACAGTTATCCATTAAGATGATAAAATGAGGCTGCAGCTGCCTCAACTATGAGGTTTGGATTGCTTTAACAATTTCTTGCACTTTCAGATCAAATCTCAGTTGAGTCCAGAGTGTAATGCTTGTATTTGAGGAAGCAAATCTGCTTGAGGGAAGATGCTCAAAAGCAAGTTAAACTGTAATCAGTGCTTCGACAATCTGCAGTAAAATTACCTCACCTTCAAAATGTTAACCTGATTGAATAATGTGGATCCTTTGATCTTGTATCATAAAAATCTAGAAATTACCATGGTTAACAACTTGTGCTGGCATCAAGAGTGTACCTTCAGAAATACACAATGAAACATTTCAGATTTGAGTCTGCACCTTGAATACCATGTTTAGTTTTGGGCCCTTTACTACAAGCAAGAGATTGAGGTGCTGGAATGTGTCCAAAAAAGATCAGCAAAGCTGGTGAAGGGTCCAGAGAACAAGTTTTATGAGGAGTGGCTGAGGGAACTGGGGTTGTTTAGTCTGGAGAAAAGGAGGCTCAGGGGGGATTTTATCAGTCTCTACAACTACCTGAAAAGAGGAAAGAGCAAGTAGGGTGCTGGTCTCTTCTCCCAAGTAACAAGTGATGGGACAAGAGGTAATGGCCTCAAGTTGTGGCAAGGGAGGTTTAGATTGGATATTAGGAAAACTTTCTTCCCTGAAAGGGTTGTCAAGCATTGGAAGAGGCTGCCCAGGGAAGCGGCTGAGTCACCATCCTTGGAGGTATTTAAAATACATGTAGATGTGGCACTTAATGACATGGTTTAATAGTGGACCTGGCAGTGCTAGGTTTATTTTTGGACTCAATGATCTTAAAGGACTTTTCCAACCTAAACGATGACTCTAAATTCAGGAACCATTTTACAGTTTGGTTAGTTGTTAGCATTTTCTCACCTATGTGAGCTATTGTATATCAGGGTACACCAAAAGGGTATATCAGCCTTAATATATAGGCATATAAACCTATAATCTTTGGCTGCTGCCAGCTAAGAAAATTGTGAAATGATACAAGGAATATTAAAAGAAATACGAAAAGCTATGAACCTCATGAGATTTTGTATCATAAATTCAGGCAAAGCTGCAATCTAATAGGTACACAGATTTAAAGAATGCTTAGAGAAACTTGAATGCCATTAGAAATGATAAAACATCACTGGTGTCAGAATATTTTTGATGTGGAAATGAAAATTACCTGAAATTACCGGCTCCTAATTTATTTTTTTTTTTTATATGTTGCAAATTTCCATTTTGTATGTTTCTGGTAGATTTATTAATAAGGATGACTCAGAAGATCATTTGTGGGCTGATTAAAAATTAAAATGTCCTGGGAAAAACCCGTTTCCCATCAATCTAAATTCTAACCAGGCTTCTACCTCAGGTATTATATTACCAAGCAGGTAAAGCTACGTGTAAGATGCAAAAATATGTACTTGCTAGTATATATTTAATTTTTAAAAAAACCTAGACATACCACACTCCCATTGTAGTCAACATATCTCAAGTCTGGTTAAAGAAATAGAGTGAGCTGAATATCACTTAAACACTCAGTGGTTAAATTTCATGGCTATTACATACTGCCAATGTGCTGTTCATCTTTTTCCTCTTCTCACTGTAACACAGAATCTTTCCACAGATCACAGAAGAGTTGAGGATTTACATTATATATGTTGAATAGAGAATACTTAATGTTTTTAACAGAGAAGATACTGAGTAGTTTAATGAAGTGTTTCATTTCAGTAAGCTATAATGACCATTATACCTCCAAGACACACACTTAAATCCCCTAATAAGTGAAGCAATGCTTTCATCAAATTAAAGGGTAAACAGCACACAGGAAGAAATCTATCAGTGGCAAATTATGAGTCTGGCTTGTTTCAAAAGTATTTACAGAACTTTGACATCAGTGACAGCATCTGATCCAGATCCTGCTTAACTATTAGGAGACTTCCAGATTGGAAAGTGAGTTGTTATGTTCACTGACATTTTCCTGCATGAAAGCTTTGATTGGCAAAGAAACTTCTGTCCATGGTACCAAACAAACTAACATCTTGCCAGAAAGAATAATTTTGTCAGTAAAATGTGGGTTTGCAAAGCCTTGCTCCCAGAAACCGCACAGAAAGACAGACTGTAGATTGACCTATCAAATGAACCTATCATAGACAGTGAGAAATAGTAAAAACAATTTTTATTGTAAATTTTGTCAATATCACTTTGCAAAGCAGTATAATCAATGGACACTTTAAATCACTATCTATAAGCAATCTATAAAATATATCAGTAAGATCCTTAATAGAAGTCCATGACTTAAGTAGTTTTGCTTACTGCGGCTGGAAAGAATGATACAACAGGCAGTACTACACCACCTGCAAATGAAATCTGGCAAGCTATGTATTAACATGCCAGCCTCTGGCTTTATTTTATTCAGTCAATGTTTTCCTGAGGAACAAATAATGGATCTCTAATAAAATGTCCCAAGAGGATATGTCCAGTTCCCTAAATCACTGAGTGATAACAGAAGCTGTTTAGGAGTGAGAAACCTGCCAGTACGAATCTGTGCCTGCAAGACCATTTCTGAAGCCACAGTTTCAGAAAGAGTAGTCAGAAAGAGTACTATAGGGCCTTCTAAAATGTCACTGTCTTTATGTTTGCTACTGAATCCTATGCAGTATCTGCTGTATCTCCTATGTCTGCTGCATCTGAGTATCTTCATATACACTGGATAAGTGAAACTCTGTGGTTCTCATCTCTGTGGCAACCATGTAATTATCTTTCAACCACAGCAGATCAAAGTTACTTGTTATAGTTATTTGTAATGATGTTCTGCCAGCTTCTGCCCTCTGATGATTTCTTCCAACTTTTACTTTTGAGCATTTTCAAGTAAGGAGAGTGTAAGAAAAAGTATTTGATTACTGGAAATAGCAGTCTCCTAGCTTAAGTATCAGCAAGGACAGTGATAGCCCTTGCAGCTCCACAACACAAGCTATGGTAACAAGTTATAGAGTGCTGTTGACTTATTTCTCCTCATTCTGACACCTCTGGATCTTGATGCTTAGTGTGGTGTGCTACATTTTACCACTAGACTAATTTTAGTTGAACACAGTTGGATTTTACATTTGCAAGGAAGAACCTTCATTCCAAGCATTTGAATTAGCTCTGTCCTAAGCAAAAAATGCACAAACTATGTTCATCTTGGATGGATCAGCTGCACAGTTTCTATCTCATCTTATTAAAGTTGCTTTAATCTAAACAAGTCATACACATTCACTTTATAGCAAATAAAGTGAAAGAGATGCCTCACTCCCTTCTTAAATAGGTTAAATTATTTGAACACTGAAAAGTTGTGGTGACTCTATGAGTCCAAAATTAACCTTTTCCAGACACATGGAAACTGAGAGAGATATTAAGATTCATCTGTCCTCATGCAAATATCTGTATTGAACTATTCATAGTCTATACCTTTAGAATCGATATGGAAAACTTGGCATTTTAAAGCACAGTTCATCTCCTCCTAAAGGACATGGCAAAACATGTTGCTATGTAAGTACCTCTTTCTCTCCAGTGACTTTAAATGAAATCTGTACACATAGCCCAGATAGGGACCTCCAAATCACTGATACTTAAATTTGGACAAAATTTAATTCCACACAAAGTATAAAGTAACTCAGACCTGCTATGAGGGTCTGACTTCCTGTGACAGCAACACCAAACTGGTTTATATTCATCAGTTAAGAAAAAGTATGGACAACCTTCAAGAAAACTGACAGAAAAATTTTGTTACAGAAATAGAAAATGAAACCATATTGTGATAAAGACATTCTCTTCTATATAATAAATACGCTGACTAGCATGTATTACATTTTATTAAATTAGTATAGCTACATAGTGTTCTTTCATGGCCATAACAAAGTGCCTCTGGAACAAATAATTTGGATCTTTAAAAACACTTGATTCTGCAGAATTTCTGAAAGATTTAGAAAACTGTATTATGATAATAATTATCAAAATAGAGACAGAGAGCTCATTCTTATAACTTATGCTACCCTGATACTGATTACAGGCAAAATGATGTAGTATTTCTGGAAAAAACAAAATCAGACTGTTCTGAAAAGGTGCAGAATATAAGCACAACTAATTCCAAGAACCATGACTTCATGGAAAATACGTCTTCTTGGCAAGGTTGCTATTTTTTAATGAGATCACAAGATCTTCTAGTGGATAAACGTAAATGAGATGAGAACCTAAAATCTTTGCATTAATAATTAAGTCAAGAGCTAGCATCGTTTGAAGTAAAAATGCAGTAAATATCCCTGTTGCATCACTAATATTAGCTACATCCTCTAAGATCCTGTGCTGTGACTAACTGCACAAAAAATAAACACATTGCCTCTATTAACACTTAGATTACCACTGGTTTTAAAAGCTCTCTGTATAAATCCTTTAGATTAATAGATCTTTTAGTAATATGAAAACGATTCAAAATGTTTTACATATATCTGAATGCTTACATACTCTTCAGTGGAATCATATCTCATTGCTTCTCACAGAAGTCTTTGTTTCATATTTTTTTCAGCTTCTTGTTTTCCAGTATAGTTTGACATAAGATTTCAATAAGAATCCTGAAGTTCTTAGAAGTTATATGAGTAAGGCTGTAACATGAACTGAGACTATGTTTCTTCCTGGTATAGAGACAAATTATTCTTTGTTAAAAGGGGGAAAAAAAAACAACACCCCCCCCCAAAAAAAAACCCTGCAACTGCCTGTGTAAGGAAAATGACAACTGCAGCAACATCTCTGCAGTGTTTAACAGTGACAGAAATCTCTGCTTCAACCATTGTTAAAGATATACAGAAATTAGACGAGTGATCAATCAGGTAGACATTACTCTGTGCATGCGACAGCAACACCTTGTCTCAATATCTCAAGCACAAAGAAAACAAGCAAGACATTTTAAGTCATCACTCTTTCTGCATGTAGTATTGACAGGCAGTCAAGGACTGAGGTCACAATATCTGATTAAACTAATTTTATTCATACCTTTTTCCTTCTAATCTCACCCCAAGTTAAAACAGTAAATTTATTCTCTTTATGATTTTTCATCATTGGCAATTTTTTTTTTGCTTTAACATCAGTGTTTATTTTTTTAACAGTGTAAACATTTCTCATTAAAATAATCATTATGAAGATCTCCTTGTGCAGTCACTTTTTCTTAACTGAAATAATTACTATCAATTTGTGAGTGTAAATACTGTTTTATGAACTCTACCCCATTTGGTTAAACATTCTTCTAGTTGGTTAGACTGTATTTTCCGAGTATTATGCTTCAATTCTAAATTATATAGAAATATTAAAACAAGTGAGTTCTGATAGAATGTTGAGATGCTGCAATTATGCAATATATATGCCACAGGTATGTTATAAAGAAGTTAATAAGCAGAAAAGCCACATCATCGAAGTTGTACAGGCTATAAAAGTATGTAATTATTTTCAAGAACGCCTAAAGTATATGTTCTTACTATTATATCCCTGGAAAATGTATTAATGTTCCCTCATGGGACTGTAAATACTTTCAATTTCATGTTTTTATTTTGTGTCAGAGACACATCCTTTGATTATAAATAAAATGTGTAATTTCATCCTACTTTATTCATGTTCAGTTGCTTGTCAGCTAACTTCAATGGAGAACAGAATATGCACAAAAGCAACCATTACAGATCCTATATGTGCTGAAGTTTAGAGGACTTAATACCCACTGCTACATGCTTTCTTTTTAGACATACTATAGGGATGATAGAAAGCCAAAGTATTTATCCTGTTTGTTTTTCCACACTCTCAGTGTAATGCAAGTTTTCTATTTTTCTAGCTCTTTAGCACTTTACAGAGTAACTTACCTTAGACAGATTCTAGCCTTCCAGAAGGCTCAAGAATCACCAAAGCCATCACTTAATTAATGAGAAATAATTAAATCATTATAAATAATGTAATATTTAAAAATGTATTCACTAAATAAATAAAAACTACTGGATTTTCAAGAACTTACCAGAAAATACAAGCCAATTGTTCCCTTACTTTTCTCAGCCATGACTGGCTCTTCACTTCTGAAGCAGATATAGAGTGCCATTGCTAATGAACTACTTTTTCATTAGGATTAAGTTTAAGACTTAATCACTTTTATGTTAATAATGAATGATAGGAGGATTCCACTGAAGTTACTCAAACTCTGAGCTATGGTTTATCGTACCCTACGTCACAAATCTTTTCTGAACGATGTCAGGCTCACTTTTGGATTGAGAATTGTTTTAAAAGCCTTTATGAAATACAAAGCATATGACCACTATACTTCAGCACTGATTCCTTCAAACAATAATGAACAGCTCTGCAAGCAGTTTGCTATTAAATGGCTTCGTGAACCCTTCCCGTATGCTCAGCATATTCTTTTGCAAAGTCCAGGAGACTTATTCAATTGACCAAAATGTTGCTTGGTAGCAGTTCGACCACTTGGTTCTTACTGGGAAGATTAAAACTAGAGCATTTCATCACTGTAGTCAATTTCTACCACAGCAAGTCAAGAGAGCAAAGGCAAAGACGAAAAGACCTAATCTGAAATTCACATTAACGCAATCGCTAATCAGATGCAGCTTCTGATAAAGATCCCACATAAAAGCTTTTTGCTTTAGATATCAAAGGCAAGAAGAAAGCACAGTTCAGCACAATATTCAAATACGGCTTCAAACCTCTTGTGGTTCAAAAAAAACCCCAACAAACCCCAAATGCAAATGATAGTAGTTAAACTTTCTAAGAATCTCAATTATTATGTGCTGGCATAATAGTGTTCTATTAAAGGCAGATTATAAACAGATTGATCGAAGTGGTGTAAGACTAATTTCCAGAACTTTAAGGCTACAGACATCTGTGACACCCAAGCTTCACCTCTACTAATAATTAAACACAGCTGTGACTGTCCATTGTCACTGAAGACAATTTATATGGAAAGACCCACATCCACCCAGAAACAGCATGCCGACTGCCAAAGGTATATGTTCTTGATCCATACTAAATGCAGAACTATACAAAGGAAGTATAGTGCTAGATGGCATGGCTAACAAGCAATCAAAGGAGCATTCTGAGGAACACCACAGTCAATTCCAGAACACAAGCATGTGCCCTAATACAATCTGATTGATTAATTAATGAAAACACAACTTTACTTTTCATTAACTTAAAGTTCTTAGCTGAGACTTCATCGACATGTGGAAAAGCATTAGTAAACATAAAATGACAAAGGATCCTGAGAAACTGCTTCAGCATATTTAATTTAGACCACACAATATTTAAAAGTTAGACCCCTGACTTTCAAAAGGTTATTCACAGGAATAGCAGGAATTGGCTAAGACCCCACACAGATGGGTCTGGGTGCAAACCTCTGAACTGTACAATGATTTAATATCTAATGATTTAATGGTTTATTAACACTGATTAGATGAGTTCTTTTGCCGAACAACCCACAAAACTTAGCTTGAATAAATGCTGGAAAATCCTGAACACAAAAATATTCTGGAGTTCTCATCTTCCGTGGAATTTTGGTGCCTTAATCAGAACTTTGTATTATGTATCTGCATTTACTTGCCATAAGTATTTGACACTTACTGTTCATAACCAAAAACCCCACTTTCTGAAATTCTAAATCAAACAGATTAAGCCTTAAAACGCCTTAAGCCTTAGTGGTGGCTGTAGCAGTGTGCAAAACCTCTACCTTGTTCAAGGAAGAAGCAGCGTAGCAATAACTCCCTGCGCTCAAAAAAGTAAGGAGTTTGTATCTTCAAATTCTTAATTTTTTAAGGAAAAGGAGAATTTTTATTGTGTAAAAGAATTTAATTGGGGTGACTGGTCATTTCTTATTTGGAAGACAATGCGTTATATTTCTAATTTTCATTTCAGAGAAATCTGCATCTTAAAACATAGGGCTAATTTTCTAAGATAATTGAAATACACTAAAAAGGAAACAGCTCACTACTGACCACTAAGAGAAAAAAAAACGTGTACCCTACCCAAGATACTCAGTTATTCACAGGACACACAGAGGATATAGTCAGTAGGATGAAACATAACTCCTTTAGTGAATAATAAATAAGTAAATAAGGATAAATATATTCAAAACATGAGATTAGCAACAAAAATGCATTCTAATTTGCCACTTTTCTTTTTTCATTATTAAGCGTCTACTGGCCTCTGACATAATAGAGAGGTCATGCTTTGACAGATTTTGTTACAGAACAGAATCTTGTTACTTCACAATAATATCTGATTTACCAATTATGAGCACCTACGAGACTGCAAATTAGCACATAAAGGCAAGAGAAAGTATCATTCACAACAATCCTTTAAAATTTTTTGAAGTGTACTTTTAAGTACTTACGATAAAAAATGCATTCATGTAGTACGTACTTAGTGCACCACACAACTCTTCTAAATTTAAAAAAAAAAAAAAAAAAAAAAAGTGTAACATGACCTATCATTACCATATTCTGGTTTTAAAAATTTTTAGTGAAATACACTAAGTGTAAATTACGGTTAAGTGTACATGTGGTTGACTTCCATGTGAATTCATGACATTATTCCTCAACTGAATATAGCAACATTAAAATGATAAATTCAATTCTAATTTTCTAAAATGTATCCTTTAAATATTATGCATCTTTTAAAATCATGAATATGTGGCCTGATTGCCTCTTATTTTAAAGACGTACAGTTCAATTTTAACTTACAATGAAATTACCCTGAGGCAAACATAACGACACTTAAACTGAAAGAAAAATGAATACATTTTTCAGTGTAGTTCTCACAAGCGTGATGCAGGAAAATAATGATTTTTCCACTGAGAAGAACATAAATTGCATCTTGATTCCATTTAATTTCATAACAGCCTGGTTGGCTCCAGTCTCTTCCTATCATAACTGAAGGGGTTAGGAACTATCTAATTTACTGGAAAAATAAAAAAAAATAAAAAAAAAAAAAAAAAAAGAAAAAAGCAACACTTAGGTCTTCCTTCCCTTTTTTGCACATTTGCTGCTAAAATGTTTCTCCATCTTAAGATACTCATATAAAGAGGTTGGTGGGTAGCCCCTTGACTCTGTTTTATACTCTGGAAAGTGCTTTTTTGCAGAATGAAAAAAAAAAAAAAACAACAAACCAATTCTGCTGAAATGCTCTCATTGCTGCTAATGTAGAGACTGAATAGAACAAATAGACTCTCCTGCTTTTTCAAGGAAAGAGCTTTATGAGCTTTTAAGGATATTGCCCAGACCACCAACATCTGGCATGTGATCCTCCCCATAAAGCTGTTCAGACAAAAATGATCCTTCACCTTGGAAGAAATTATCCTTTCCTACTAACAAACTAATGGGGTTCTTTGCTTATCATGTTCTGCTTTGTAAGAAAAACATATAAGATCTGTATCAGACTACCCATTTTGCAATTACTTATTATGTATGGATCCAAACAAATGCTACATGATTATGAAAACAAGTTATCCTGTCAAAACCATCAGTAGAAAATTAGTTCACAGTACTGATAATTCAAATTACTGTATTTTAATGCATAAGCTAATAATCACAGTATAAGGAAAACATAGCTCCAGCTTATGAAGCCACTGCTTTTTGGTTTTCTACAGGTCTACTAGAAAACAACATTATATTTGATATAACAGGTAAATCCTTTTCCATTGAAGCTGATGACAAAGCCTACATTAATTTCTTACCCTTAACATTCAGAGAGGCAAAGAAAAAAGTCAGTGGAGGGGACTCCTGTAAACTTTTTGGATGGAGCTTCATAAAAATAACAGAAAATACAAATACAAGGGAGACACGCTATCTAAGATTAGGGTACTCAATCATAAAGCAGAATATCATGTCTTTCTCTCCTCATTCTTTCTGTTTATCTTTAAAAAAAATAGTGATGCTCCCTATTAAAAAAAAAAAAAAAAAAAAAAAGAAGGTTTCTGTTGTTAATAGAGAAATCTAAACTGCGTCTAACTAGATTAAAATATCTTCTTGCTACTTTCACGTTACCAGTGATACTTTGAAGGGGCAAGAAGATACATCTCTTGCATATTTTTTGGTATCTTATGCAAACACAGCAAAAAACATAAAGCAGTCACAAATCACTATGTACACTTTCAGTATTACCCTTCTCAACTTCCTAATGTAATCAGTATTTAAGATTCTTCTCTTAAGACAAGAGTAAAAACATGTGGCAGTGAAAAACTTGATCTGCAAGTACAGGCTCCACACAGTATTTGATCTGCCTCCACAAATTTAACTTAGTTTTTCAACAAGTCATGCCTCAATCAATATTTCAATATGAAAATCCAAAAGTATTTATCAACACCCACTCAAACTAAATATTAACAAATTCTCCAGATCATGATTATAATTTACTAAAATTTCTAAATGATCCTTTTTGACAAATACTGGCAAAATGTCAGTACAAGATGTTACGTACCTTGTTACTAGAATAGATGAGACTTGGCTAGAGTTTACAAGATTTTGCATACTTGTCTTTCGAAAGAGAAATCAAAAATATACGGGTTTTGGAGAAAAAGTAATGGTGCAGGTAACTTAAAGAAAAGTTATTCAGTTGGATATAATACTTACAAACCCCTGGTGGTAAGTATTTTTTACAGAGTGCAAAGAATAAAATAATTAATATTCAAAATTTTATTTTGTACCTTATGACAATAACGTTCTTATTCAAAATTACTAAATAAAAAAAGTCTCTGTATCATTCCTTATCTGTTAAACAATTATTTATCCATACAGAACTTACCTCATACTTTGACTGATTTATCTGTCAAGAGTCTTTTGAGATCCAAGTAGATTATATCCACTGCATCTCCTTTATCCAGTTAGCTACTGATTGCTTTCAAAAATTGTAATAAATGTGAAGACTGACCTTTCTTTACAATTCCATGTTGACTCTCCCCCCACATGACTCATCTATGTATTCACTAATTCTATTATTTATTACAGCATCTAGTAATTTGCCTAGTTAATCATTTTTGAAAAGTAAACGTGAAAGTATCTGCAAACCCTAAGGTGAATGGAAAAGTATGTGGAAGCCCCTAAAAACATAAATATACAAAAAATTTTCTAAACTCAGTAGTATGATACTTGATTCCCTATGTAACAGAAATTATATTAGCCTCAGTGGCATACAAAAAAAGCTGAAAACCGTAAGTGTGAGTAAAAGCCTACAATGGAGCCAACATGTTCCTATACATAACTCTCATACAATTGCATAAAACCTTACAACACGTAATTCAAGGACATCAAGGACATGCACTCTTCTTGTACTTATTTGTAAAAAAAAAAAAAACAAACCAAAAAAAAAAAAAAACAAACCCCAAAAACCAACAAGCAACCAAAAAAAGAACTGGGAAAAAAAAAAAAAAAAAAACAAACTAAAAAACAAACAAACAAAAAATACCCCACAAAATTAAAAAAAAAAAAAACCAAACCAAAACAGCCTACAGATGCAATAAAATTCTAAAAAGTAGCAGGACAATATGTGCTACTTATTGTAGTAGCACAGTGTTAAGCTTTTCCATTAAAATATCTAGGATTCTCTTTACACTTTTGATGTGAAGTGTTTGTTTCTTGAAAGTGTTCTGCATAGCACTGATAATTCCATAGACTGATGCAAGGCTGGTTACATAAATTGCCCTTAATGAATTCCCTCAGGGCAGCCACAACCTGTGCTCCCATATTAAAAGAACAGACTAACTTTTTTTTCAAACTAAAAGGTTGCAATGGGAATCAATCTATAAATAAAATACTATTTTACACTGAGAAACCTCTGGTAATTTTAAATTTCAATGTGTTCTCCATCTTTTATATTAACAGACTATCAGCTGTAGTTTTGTCAGAAAATCACATTATTTGATTCAGTACCAAGACATGGAGAATTGCTCTAAAATATATATCAGCACTTGATCATACTTTCATTAAGTGCTAATATCAGACAGTTTTCCAGAACAGGAGTATCCTATAAATCACTTGAAAATATTGCAGTGGATTTCCAACATAAGACAAGTGTGTTGAAGACTGAACAGAGAAATCAACAAGAGTTTTCAGTTCTGACATTGATTTCCCTATAGATTCTAAAGTTTCTCTTGATTAAACCTTAATAGACAAAGTTTCCCTTTCTTCTGATTCAATACCTAAAAGTCCTCATATTATTTTATCACATTTCATCCACCATCTCCCCAACACCTTCATTCCCCTATAGCATTTTCTAGAAAGCTACACTACTTTCTGTCTCCTGTCAACAGCATCTTGGTCACATTATCACCGATTTCAGAAATTCTGTCTCTCACTCCGAATTTGCTCCCACAGTAACTGGAAAAAAATGTAATGAATATAACTTGTCAGACTTCATTAAGCTTTAACATTAAAATTTCCATTAACATGCAGCATCACTTATGTTTATATATTCTGTTATAAATAGGAACACTCACAGAATGGTATTTTCATATTAATAAATCCCTGTTAACCTATAAAAAATTAGGACAAACTTAGATGAATTTTGACCTAAAAAGCTAACTTGAAATTGCCAATATCAGCTCATCTTCAAACACTGCTTTGTTTCACTGTGCAAATTTGACTATCATCTCAGGAAAAATGTTATAGAAAAACAATAAAGATTTTGGAAATTGCTTCAATAGTCCTCTGTGGAAACAACTGACAAGCTCTAAACAACAAAACTTTGAGCTAAAACTTAGTTCGTTTAATCATTATGGGTTTAAGGGGACAGAGAAAAACCAGAAATCCTCTGAAACACTGAAGAGTCCATCTTATATGGAAAATCTAAGGTAAAGAGTTAGGATTTGTGTATACGGTGGTAAGCAACCTTTTATATCAACTGCCAGCACACCAATCAAAGCCACAAAACATATACACAGGATATATGTGTATCCAAATCCAAGCAAGACCTTCTTGCACATACATCCTGTACGTATATACCCTACACATCATTAGATTTTTCCCTCATGTTTGACTTTAATAACGGCTATTCTCTGAGATTTCTGTTAACTGACAAATGAAATGAATCTCCATGAACAGCCAAACCATAGTCACTTTTAGCATATATATTTCAGAAGAGAAAGATGTCAAAGAAACATTTTTTTCACGTTTTCATTAACTTTTATAAAGACAAATTATCTATGGCTTCATATACCTAAAGAATTCTCCCCAGAAATGCAAATCAGAAACATACACCATTTAAGTTATGATCCTTACAAGACCATTATTCTTTGTGAATAGGACTCCCGAGGTACAACAAATTAGGTTATCATAAATAACTTAAAAGTCTTAAATAAATTAAAAAAAACCCCAACACATACACACACAAAGAAATGTTATCAGAGATATCAATTAGCTTATGATCCAAATTGTTTCTAAATCATACTGCATCTGACACATAAATACAGAATAGCAGAAACTCCAGAAGGAAATTACTATGAGAATGTTTTACAGACAAATATTACTTTTTTATATAATATTCTCCTTGGAGATTCAAGCCATCAGAAGATAAAGGGATCTAGCCAGACTGTAATAATAATAAAAAAAGATCATATTTTCCCAATGGTATTAGAATAGCTTTGTAAATTAATAAATAGAAAACATTAATACTCCCCTAAAAAGAAAAGCTTCTTAATTTACTATGACGCACGCATAAATGCCTTTCATTCAGACTGCTAAAAGGAAGACGAGCAATAGTTAAGAGCAAAGGCTACACTTTCATTTCAGTAACATGAAGTGTAAATGAATGGGAATTAGATGAATGTATTAGATGCAGAGAGAATACTTTCTTTGGAGAAAAACTTGTAATAGGGATGTAGGAGAGGTTTTGGTAGCATATTACCATGCAAGATGAATAGATGCAGAATCATTCACAGAGGCAGACCACTTTCAGTCATTGAATAAAGCAGAATTCAGTGTGCCAAATTTACAGAAGGGAATTATCAATAAAAAGCCTGCTGACATTAAGAAAGATTTGTGAGAAATAAAAATTAAACACAAGATGCTCCCCTGATCCAGTCCTCCTTGCCACAGAAGCCTGACTTGTGGCAAAGAGAACAAGGAATGGTCAGACCAAGGGTTTTGGTTTACTGTTCCTCTCCATCCGTGGTGACCTGGCACTGGGCTGTCTTTGACAAGTGCCCCTGGCCAACATCCATGACATGAATTGCATAGCTTCTTACCCTTCTGCCATTTCTTTGTCCTGCTTTTCACTGCTCTGGAGTCTCACTTTCTCCTCCCTCATCACCTCTTAACATCCACAACCCATCCTTAGTTTTTCATATTTGGTCCCCATTTTCTTACATCCATACCAAAATTTGGAACAACTGATACCACTACCTAGGTAATCACAACTGGTACAGTTACCAGCCTGGCAAGACTGTTCACCTAATGGCCTCCGATGCTTCCCTCCAATTAACTGTTACATTCACCCATTTCTCAAATGACTCCCTCTTGACTACCTAAGAAATCCAACTGTCCTTCAGTTGCAATTTCTGTCAGCTTCACACACTGTCATTTGTCATAAATGCCTATTTCTCATGTTGCATCCAGTTGTTTCTAACAACCTCTTTGATTACCTTAACTTCGGAAGGAGGGACTAGTCATTCACCCATAGCCCTAATGGCCCTATCTACTTCTCTCCATAGACTGAAAAAGTAAAGCCACTGTGTTTATATTCATAATGTACATTACTAGAGTTCGGAGGAATTCATCTGAGTAGAAAGACAGATCCACACAGGATTATACAGAGTGATCTGAATTTGCTTTGCCTACAGACTGAGTCCACATATATATCTGACATAAGCTGACTTCTAGATAGAAGTTGTTCAACTCTCCATGTAGCCTCTCACCAGGGCTATACTTCCTTGTATTCCATATTTGCCCTTATTTTGAAATTTCTTGACTTCCAACTTGATCCCTTGCAAGATCCTTAGTCTTCTCCATTGTCTCCATGAAAACTCCATGAGGACTGGTGGATGTGGTCTACCTTGACTTCAGCAAAGCATTTGACACAGTCTCTCACAGCATCCTCACAGCTGAACTGAGGAAGTGTGGACTGGATGGTCAGGTAGTGAGGTGGACTGCAAACTGGCTGAAGGACAGAAGCCAGAGAGTTGTAGCCTATGGGGCAGAGTCTAGTTGGAGGCCTGTATCTAGTGGGGTGCCTCAAGGGTCAGTGCTGGGGCCAGTATTATTTAATATATTCATCAACGATTTAGATGAGGGAATTGAGTGTACTGTCAGCAAGTTTGCTGATGACACTAAGCTGGGAGGAGTGGTTGACACGCCAGAAGGCTGTGCTGCCATCCAGCGAGACCTGGATAGGCTGGAGAGTTGGGCTGTGAAAAATGTGATGAAATATAACAAGGGGAAGTGTGGAGTGTTACATCTGGGTAGGAACAACCCCAGGTTCCAGTACAGGTTGGGGAATAACCTATTAGAGAGCAGTGAAGGGGAAAGAGACCCGGGGGTCCTGGTGGATTGGAGGATGACCATGAGCCAGCACTGTGCCCTTGTGGCCAGGAAGGCCAATGGCATCCTGGGGTGTATTAGAAGGGGGGTGGTCAGTAGGTCAAGAGAGGTTCTCCTTCCTCTCTACTGTGCCCTGGTGAGACTGGGGAAAAAAACCAGGGAATTCTCCTCATTCGCTTGCCATTGGAAGAGGATGGACGGATGGATGGACGGATGGACTGCAAAGGCACTTTATTTCTCACATCATGAAGGGACAGTGGGAGTTAATACTCCTAATGGCAGTGAAAGAACATCGTCATTCCATATTGCATTCACCCTGAATGCACAAAGCTCACAACCAATCTTCAATAAGCCCACACAGTTTCTGTGTTTTCAGAGGGCGTAATACTTCCTGGTTATAGGAAAAAAAAAATGCACTTTATTTGACTTGGGATGATAATTTTATTTGTATGTAACTTAGCTGGGTTGGGTTTTCAACTTTTTGCTTTGAACTTTTTATCAGTGTCAGCTCTACTTTGCATATTTTCAGGATCAGAGTAGAGTGACGTTATCCGTACACTGAAGTATTGTTTCTTATAAGTTCCCTAAAAGCTCCACTAAGAAGTAGATGAAAGCTTTAAAGTCTTTGGGACAAAAACACCACAGATGATACTGTGAAGGAAGAAGTGCAGTCACCCTGTATCACACTCAGCTATCATGGAAGGAAAAACTGCAATACAATACAGGGTAACAAGTATGACAGGCAGGCTCAGCAAAAAGCCCAGGCATATACAAGTATGTATTACTAAGAAAGCAGCAGAAGTACAGAGAAAATTTAAGTTCTGTATACAGCACTGTGGTGATTTGTATCACAAAATCATACATAATTTATATGCCAGTAAAACCATTTGACAATTGGATAAAATGTTTTACAATAAGGCACTTACAGAGCTGCTTAGCTTACTGAAATTGAGAATGATGTAATTGCATTCGTATGGAGAAAATAGTGGATATTAAAGGGTTCTTTAACAGAAAAGATGCTCATGTGCAGTGTGATTACCTACTAGATCAAATTATCAAAGAAAACAATGGGTTCATATTCTCCTGACAACCTCAAGCCAAAATTGGAAAAGTTTTGGCTAAATTTTACTTACTAAAGTCAATATAGACGTAAATGCATAATGCTTGACTAGATGATATATTGATAAATCCTAGGAAAAGATTTTGAGACAGGGCTCCAGATGTTAAAAGTTACAAGTAAGGAATTATATGAACAGGTCTGTGGGAGAATAATATACTTTTCTCACATGCAGCTGGTGAAAGTGATGGTGCCTCTCCAAAGCTTACAGCTGGTCATCAAAAAGTACAAACTAGCTACATGCCACAGAGTTATGCATCAGTACTACAGCGGAGCAGGACATCCAAAATGACACAGGGAGTGGTGTCAATATGTGTCTTAAAACATCTGGATTTCTGCAGAAACCGTAATGGGCACAAGAGGAATAATTGCAGGCTTGACCTCGTTTAGCATGTATGTCCTTTCAAATTCGCAGTCGAGAAGCTGTACATTAACACTATAGCTACAACTGAATGAACACTTACAGTTACTACAACAGAAAATGGAAATTTTCTTCTTCATTTTTTATTACATTTAATCCATCTCATAATATCTCTTTCAATGTTGCTTTTCTCTGCTTTTTCTCTGCTCATTCCCTGGAACACTGGCTCATGTATTTTAATCCATGGGATTTTAACACAATAAAAAGAGATTCTATATATATTCATCTATTTTAGGAATATTTTGTGATTTGAAGGGCAGCTCTAAAATCAACTTCTGCGATGTGAGTGAATTTGCATACTACATAGTAAAACTAAGAAGGTTAGTATTCTAGATTCCACATTTTTAATGTGCATTACTAATAGTCACATATAGCTGACTAGGGGAAAAAAAACAACTTTCAAAGAAATAAAACCCACAATGCATCTGTTTAGTGGGATTGTGATTAAGTGGAAAAGGAAAGTAGGTAGTAACTGCAAGAAACCAGATTATCCTGACCCAACTGAAAATATTTAAAGGAATACTTTAAAATGTGCCAGCCACAAAACGAAGTAAGGATAAAATAATTGGGTCAGATAGAAACCAGGACAGTTTTATATCTATTCATACTTATCAAGATAGAATATACGCAATTTCTAGGTCCTCATGATTTCTAATGTCTGCTGCTGATTTTTTTTCTGATTTACCTAGCACTGCTCCTTTATGTTTAGTAGAACTTGCATAATTTTACAAGGGCAGATATCGCCATGAATTGCTATTTATTGATGAGATGCCAACTATCACTGCTTCAGGGTAAGGTCCCTTTGATTTGATCTACAAAGCTGAAGGCAAATACCATGCAACTGTTCCCAGGTGTACTGCTGTTATTTAACACCTGCAAGTAATTGCAATCCCAAGTGCAAATCCCTATTATCCGCCACAGAATGTTTTTT